>NC_089582.1:71435312-71735312 GCF_019320115.1 Miscanthus floridulus | reverse complement strand
AAAGAAGCAAAAATTATCAAGACAAAGAGAAAAGAAGCCGAAACTTACTTGATAGCCTTCTTGAAGCTACCTGCCACCCACGAGAAGCCAAGACTCGGGTGTGGCACATCAAACAAATCATCCTCAACCACCTCAAAGGAGGGGATTGGGATGGCCCCCAGGACAGAAGCAGATACAACTATCACAGAAGGGGCACATGGTGCCGGTTCATGACTATATTGAAAAAAGCAATTCAGTTATTGTAGAAATGAGCAAAAAGACAAGCACAAGGAAATTTACAGTAGAAGACTTACGGTCGAGTGGTCAAGGGGACCTCATCCTCAGTCTCCACCTCGTTCAAGGCAACAGACTGACCTTCTATCAAAACAACAAATAGAGCTTGGATTAGCAAAGACAAATCAAAACAAAGAAAACAACTTGGGAAAGGCTAAGCACAAGCTCACCTACAAGAATATTACCTATTGAAGAATGTTGACGAGTTGAGCGTCACCTCTTGGGCAACGACTGCTTAGAAGCAGCCTCAGTTCGTCGCTTCCTAGATGACAAGATATATTGAGCAATTATGAGATCAGGAACATACTCAACATAGGAGTGTTGACCTTCAAACAAGCCAGTAATAAACCTGGCAGAAGAAGAACCTGGCCCAGTGGTAGCAACTACCGCAGGACCAGCAACAGCATCATCATCTTCATCTTTTTCTTCAGCGGGCTTTTCAACAGCAGCCTCACCACCACCAGCAACAGCTATCTCAAGCTTAAAAGCTCAGCCAAAACCCTGCAATAAGAGGTCAGGCAAAGTCAACAACAGATGCAAATTATAAACAACAAAAATGAACTCGGGAAGGCATACGCATACCTCAGGAGGAGGGTGAGCAGCATCATACTCGTCCACACGAGCGGGCATCACTGAGACACCACTAAGAATCCATCCCAACCATTCAAGGACGACTTCTTCAGACAACTCGACATCTAAAATAAGTCGAGAAGGATCTAAAGAACCAGTGTACTCAAAACCAAAATGCACCCTCTGCATAAGAGGCTGCACCCGGCGACGCAAAAAACTAGCAACTATGTAGTTACCAGTTAAGCTCAACTGCTACAAAACCTTAACTCGGATGAGTACAGGCTTGAGAGTAGCAGTTTCAGCAGCATAAAGCTTATCCTTCCAAATAGGTAAAGCACTCAAAGTCATAGAAAGATCAGAAGAAAAAGGAGCCGGTTTTGGGACATAAAACCATTTTTCAGCCCAATCTTTAACAGAATTAGAAAGAGTAAGAGAAGGAAAAGTCACCCCTTGACGGGTTTGAATGAGGCAGCAACCAAAGAGGGGAGGATTCTTAGAATCAGAGAGCCACATACGAAAGAAGTAGTGGAAAAGAAGAAGACAAGGTGGAATTCCAAGAAAAACTTCACAAAAATGTGTGAAGGCAGATAGAAAAAGAACCCCGTTTGGGGTAAGATGATGAACTTGAATCTGATAAGATCCAAGAAACTCTGTCAAGAAGTCAGACGGGGGATAATAGAGCCCCGCCCGCACAAAAGGAACAAAAAGAATAGACTAATTAGGAGAAGGAGACAGAATCAAATGCTCACCAGGGGAAGAGAAATTAGAAAGAAATTTCTCCTGGATGAGCCCGTGGGCAACCAGCAAGTCCAGCTCCGCCTCCTGCGTCGTCGGCTTCGGGAACTGCTTCTGCATCTACCTCATAGCCATGAATTTGGGATTGTCAATTTGCTTGAGAGTTTCTTCCTCATCAACAAACTCACCCTTGCCCTTGTTCCTCTTCACCATCAATCGAGAGCAAGGGCTAAATATAGCAGCAGCAAGGAGATTGGAGGCGGCGGATGCAATGCTAGGGTTTTTCTCAAGATTGGGGAATTTTTCACCACAAAGGCAGGTGAAGCAACAGTAACAGGGCAGTCATTTTATAAAAGGAAAAATACATGGCCCACATGTAATGGTTACCAAAAATTACCATTCCGCAATCAATGGCATGCACAACGGATAAGGAAAGCAACGGTCCATGCAGATCTCAATGGTCAGATGCCAAAACCGTTGATAAGGAAACAACATAGAAAAAGGGTACAACAAGTCATCAACAACACTACTCTACAGCCAAAGTATGCAGATATAGAGAAAAACTCAGACACAGTGGCAAACAACTCAGCCTTCAGCAGAGATAATCTTATTCATTATTTCCTGATTGGGAGAACATTGAGATTACAATAGAGTACAAGATATGATAAATTCAACAAAGAAAGCAAAGGAAATCATTCTTGAGTGGCAGCAAAGAACCCAGTGGAATTCGAGGTTGTAACCCTCCGCACCAAGATTCAATATTGCCAAGCAGGATAAAACAACCCGGACGTACTTTTCTCCAAAGGAAAGATGCACATCTAGATTGCTATAGATGGTAGAGGCGGCACCCACATGTCATCCAAGATTGACAAAAGAACTCGGCGCCTCCTCCCAACATGTGCTGATCTGCACCGGACTGAGCCACGATGGCACAACAGAAGACAGAACAATGGCTGATCTACAATGGACTATCGAAGAACAAGCCGGACCACGTGCCGATCATCACTATAAGGAGAGCAAAAAAGATAGAGGGTAGGCACTTGAACACCAGGCAGCGCAACATGCACCACCCATATCACAAGTCCTACACCATTTGCCTCAATGCCCCTTATAGCTAAATGCCACCTCGAGACTAGCCTGCTACTAGTCTCAATCACAAGACCTACACCATTTACTAACAGAAGGGATAGAAGAGAGAGAACAAGCCCGAGGGCTCATCAAGTTCACAAACTATAGTACACATGGTTACAAGGAAATAGAGAGAAGACTACAAGCGAGACAAGAACAAGAAGCATTAGACCGACAAGTATTTATAGAGCAACAACAGGTGCACATACACCAAGTCTAGGAAGAAATAAGATTCTAAAAGGATAGTCCTCATGAGTCACAAGGACTACAGTAAAAGTCAGGCATGACCTGACTACCACGAGGGAACAGTACATACCAGAGCAGTCACAGTACAAGATAAAGCATATCCAAGAGAATATGCCACAACAACAGTACAGCCCATGAGGACATGCATTGAATTCTTCAACAGCCAGATTAGCAGAAGCAAGGATCGGTCAAAGAAACAACCCGGACACCCAGGAAAGAACCTGTCATCACAAGAAAAACAAGCATCAAGACAAAACAGAACTGGAGAATACATTCATCTTCTCAATTACAAGGATACAAGATTACACGGTTTACAGAATGACAATAAGGAGTCTCTAAATACCTTGATAAGGAACCTTGAGGAATGCGACTACTACAAAAGACCACAAGTCACAAAATACAAAGATAAAACCAAGGCCACAGAAGAATCACCGTGGTAAAGAGTAGGAGAACCCTGGTTAATACCTAGCAGAATAAACACAACCCAGATACACTACAACCACAGAGGATGAAGCAAATCCTGGGTTATGGACAAGGAGACAGCCACGTCCTGAATAAGGATACTGATAGGGTCACCTCCAACTCAGGGTCAGCCAGCAGGAGTTAGGTGCAAGCATTGACCACCAAGAAAGTAGAGACTACCACATCTGCCAACCTAGGACCGACAACAGTGACAACCCGAAGATTGAAAGGCAGATAGAGCAAGCATGGAAGCCACATCACAAGAACTCTTCTACCTGCTCCCTCAAACTTCTCAGGAAAATCTCCTCGAGGGATTAGTCTGCTTCTAACCCCTTTCACAAGAACTCTTCTAACTGCCAACACGAAAGCCCGGGGGCTACTCAACCTCACACACCAGCATAGCTATGAATGAAGAAAAGAATTGAAGAAGAAATGTCTGACTCAAGACAGAGCCACAACCAACAAAGAAGGTATTTATAACAAGCCAGAGGCAAGCGAGGCTAAAGATCAAAAGAAAGAAAGAGAAAAAGAACAAAAGAGCAAAGCAACAAAGGTAAATAGTGCTCAAAAGCAAGATTCCTGACAAAAAGTAAAAGAAGATGCTCAAACATGGGATACAGAACCCATCCATGACCAGCAAACAACAAAGACCAAAGGAACATAAATCAAGAACCTTCTATCGACTTCTTCTCAACAGAAAAGAACCCAGAGAAGGCTCGGGGGCTACAAGTACCCACCACAGAAAAGTACATTTTTTATTTTTGACCCTCTAGCTTTTTGTACCAAAAAACAAGAGGCTTGGGGGCTACACTCAATGAGTGCAATTTTTTACAAAATTGCACTCGCTGCGCTCAACAGAAAAGAACTCAGAGCAAAAAGTGCACATCAGTCAAAAGAAGAACCAAAGAAGACCATCTCAAGATTTCACTTCAAGAAGAACCCAGATCAAGTCTACAACAACTCGGCCCTTGAAGGTCAATCATGAAATGCTCGGGGGCTTGTCGATGGGGAACCCTACGGGCCCCCATAGACCATACTGTAGGGAAGTGGGCCTTGGTAACGAGGCCCACAGCCCAACCGCCAAGAAGAACACGGAGCAAAGCAACGTGCAAGACCAAAAACTCCAACTCAGACTATACAAGGAAAGGCGCCCGAAGCATAGCTTAGGACTCTGACCTTGTATCCGAGTAGAAAACAAACAACTCCTCCCAGCACCTGGACGATAAAGGGCTAGTGAGGATACCCCTTGTAAACGACTGAACATACCCAATACTCAAAGCAACACGACGCAAATAGGCTAACGCCAAAGCTGGACGTAAGGTTATTACTCGACCAAGTCGAGGGCCCGAACTAGAATAAATCGTGAGTCTCTTTGCGTAACCGCCGAGTTCCACTATTCACCGAAGCCCGAACAACTGTCCTGGGTACCCCCGTGGCAGGCTATTGGTGGTAAAACATCGACAGGCTTCTTTCTCAGGAGAACTTTTGTCTTCATCATTGAATCGGTCTTTATACCTAGATACTTCTCCTGGATAGTCTGCCCATCCATCCTTGGTGATTTGTTTCTTTTGACGTTGACCATGCCTTCTTCTTGGCTTGTTTTTCCTGGGGACTTCATGAGTAGTATAACTATTAAAGTAGCAGTGTACCTTCTCTGATGGAAACTGGAAGTGGACCTCCCCTATCCTTATATAGACAGCAGCTCTTGTAGTGTTGAGGAACGGTCTCCCTAGAATGAGGTGGACCTCATCTTCGTCTCCCATGTCCAGGACTATAAAGTCGGCCGGGACATAATGATCTCTGATGTTTATGATAACGTCTTTTGCTATCCCATCCAGGAACCAGAATGATTGATCCGTCATCTGCAGCTACGAATATGTTGGGTGCAAAGGTCTATTGCCAAATAAATGTTTATACATTACCGTTGACATTATGTTGACGCTTGATCCTATATCGCAGACTGTCTTGTAGAAGGTGCTCTGATTGATCATGCAGTCGATAGTAGGTACTCCTGGATCTTCTTTCTTGATCAAGTGTGGCGATGCCAGGAGGTGATCGTGTTCTTGGTGGACTATGTTGACTATCTTTACTACTTTGGTAGGCGTCTGTTTGGCCTTGTTCTTCTTTTTGTTCTTCTTCTTCTTCTCAGCTGTCTTATCTTCATAAATGTATGCCCTCTGTGGGTAAGCAGGGGACTAGAGTGTCTTGTTCTTGAAGCTGAATCTTTCTTTATTGTTCTTGATAGTGAAGCAGATCTTGGCACTGCTTGCATAGATGATAGCCTTGGCGGTGTTCAAGAATGGTCGTCCCAAAATAATGGGCAATCTCTCATCTCCTCCTGTCTCAACCATCATAAAATCTGCGAGCACGTACGAGTGTCCTACTTGTACACATACATCTTCAAGAATGCCCTTCGGGTAGCAGATTGACTGGTCTGCAAGCTGCAAGCACATGGTTGTGTACAATAATGCATCTCCATGAATTTTCTCGTATATTACCTTAGGTATAATGTTCACGCTTTCCCCAAAGTCACAAATGGCTTCTTCGAAAGTGTGTGGTCCGATAGCTGTCGGAATAACAGGTCTTTTTGGATCACCTTGCTTCTCTAGTAGGGTCTCATCTTTCCATCCCTTTGATGGCTGATCTCTGTAGTAGCATCCTGCATTGAATATGTCTATAATATTTGCAGTTTCTAATTCTTCCAGTTGCCCTAGAATCTTACCTTTGTCGACCATCGGAACAGATGTTAACAATTGAGAAATTTGTGACTCTACCATTTTATTAAAGCTATGTTGATTTTTAATGGCATTAGCAAAGGTATCCATTCTATTATTGATTGTTTCTAGCAATTTATCATTGGAAGCTACCTTTTTAGGCATTTGATCCAATAATTTAGATTGGCCAGCAACTAAATCTCTTAAAGGTGTACTGAAATTGTTATTAAAATTATTACTAGAGTAATTACCTTGATAGTTACCTGAGTAGTTGGGCCTTTATTGCTGATTCTATCCTTGATTTTGAGAACGATAGTTGGTATTATTGTTGTTGATGTAGTTCACATCCTCTTGAATTTCTGGACAATTGTATCTTGAATGTCCTATGCCTCCACACTCTTCACATGTCATGCGTGCATCGTGAATGTGCATCACTTCCTTTTTGTCAACAACTCGATCTTCGAGCTTCTTCATTAGTAGGTCCATCTTGACAGACAACATGTCTACCTCTTTTAGTTGGTGCATACCACCTCTCTTACGTGGCTGAGCTCTTTCTTCATTCCAACGTTGGTTGGATGCCATCTTCTTGACAAGAGCTGTAGCATCTGCTATAGTGAGTGATAGAAAAGCACCTCTAGCAGCATCCATAGTTTCATGGGTACTACTAGTGAGCCCATGGTAGAAGGTTTGCATTAAGAGCCAATTCTCCATCTCATGATGAGGACACTCTGAAATGTAGTCTTGAAAGCATTCCCAAGCCTCGGGGACTGATTCATCATGCTATTGCTGAAAACTCAAAATCTTCCCACGCAAGGCATTTGTCTTGCCCATGGAAAAGAACTTTGCTAGGAAGGCGGTGGAGCAGATATCCCATGTAGTATTTTTGTCTTTGTTTGCGTAGAACCACTGCTTTGCCTTTCTAAGTAGCGAAAATGGGAAAAGGCGGAGTAGAATAGCATCTCTGGTCACTCCCCTAATGGTAAAAGTGCTACAAATCTCCAGAAAGTGTTGGAGATGTGCACTTGCATCCTCGTGCGCTTTTCCATAGAATTGATTAGATTGCACCATGTTGATCAAAGCTGGCTTGAGCTCGAATCCATTCTCTCCAACATCTGTGGTTGGTCCGGTACGGATATTGGCGGTGGTTGGAGCAGAGAATTCATGCAGCAACTTGTTAGCCATAGCTTTGAACTGTGGTACAGTGCTAAACTTTTCCTGATCTGATTGACCTCTGAGACTGAAAGTGAAACTTTGTTGAGCTTTGATCTAGTCCTTCTTAATAATGCTTTTGGATTTTCAATGTAGTTTTTTGGTAGGTCAAAACCTTTTATACATTACCCTGCATAAGATACACAAGTAGACAAACCAAGGGTAAGCCTGTTTGAGCAGAGATATGGTTTACTCAATCACATCAGTGCAGTGCAAATGTTTTACATCCTCTTTTGAATAGCCTTTCATCTTCCCCGGCAATGGCGCCAAAAATGCTTGTTGGCACCTCTAACACTACCACCACACCCAGAAGGGTGACAGCGCCAGAGGTGCCCCTTTGGGAGGTATATTGATTAGCTAGCCACTTGAGATCTATATAAGCCACTTAATTATTACCTAAACTTCTAACCTGCTTTACTAGGCTGTCATCCCTAGTGTTGAAGCTAAAAGTTATTGTAGGCTCTATCTAATATTAGCACTAAGCATTAATTCTATCATTTTATGTGACTTAAAGAATAAGATAAGAAAAAGAGTGTATCTGCAAGCGCACAGATAATTTATACCATTGTAGCATTTTACCCTAGAGTATTCCAGGGGTCGAATTTATAATTTTACCCATGGGAAGAGATGGCTAGAGGATCATAAACATATATGGATGCACAATGCACATGAAATTCAGAGTAACCAAATCCCTCTCCTCTACTCATAACAGGATTAGGTGATAAATAAGGATAATGATAATAATAATAATGATAACTATCTCAAGTCATAGCATATACTAATCCATCACTTAGAGCACTCCAACCTATAGCATTAGCGAGAATAGAAAGAAGCACAAGAATATTCCTAGTTATCCTAATTATATGTCAATGCATACTATGATTAGTACAATTACACCTAGCAATCATGGCAAGAGTACTTTATATCTACACACAAGGGACAATACTCAGGAAGAGCAAGAACAGAGCAAGTCTTCCAAAGTAACCAAGTCCTACTAAACCTACATTCGGGGGATGGAATACAAAGGACTCAACGGGAGTATTACTTCCGCGATCTACCACACTACCCAGAATGTAGGGTGCATCCACAGGTAAACAGAGTCTAAGCACCATGCTTACACACTGCCAACCACTCACCCATGATATCAAAGAGTGAGCGCTATATGATCTCATACTTCAAATATAAAGATAAACTAACTATGCTAAGCATATAACCAAAATAGACAATGAACAATATAATTGAGAACATAAATCTATTAAGCAATGTCATATCAATTGTAGCTAGCATGAATAATTATAGAAAGATACAAAGAGAGAGGTTACAGAAGCTTTACCAAAGCCTCCCTCGCAACGCGGTCCGGAATCCAAGACAAGCTTGACTCCTTCTACTTCTACTCTAAAAGGCTAGGCCCTTGAATTGGTGGAGCTCTAAGGAGATTAGGGTTTCTCGCTCTAGATTTGAGATGGAATGAGAATAGTGATCAGGGTCTCCTCTCCCAGGGGCCTAGGGTCCTGAATATATAGCCCTAGGGGGTGAACCGCAGCCCTTGGATGAAACCGACTTCATCAACGGTGGAGATGGAACCTCAAAGGCGGTGTGAGGCCATAGACACAATCCCCTGGCAAGTGGGCCCTGCTAGGGTTCGGCCGAAGGAGGAGGGGTTCGGTCGAACCCACCCACTGACAAGTGCCCCCCCCTTCGGGTGACGTGTCCCTCGTGTCTTCTAGAGTCTTCCAAATTTACTTATGCGATAAAATATCTTTTTGAGCCTGAGATTCTCTATTTAATCTTCTCTTTTTCTGATAACCCCCTGCAGAACATAGATCTACCAAAACTTGTGGAATTTTGTCAGATAAAACCCTATCTCTATGTTGGAGTTTAATATATATCCATTTTAATGCTTAGTTGATGGGTAGAACCGATAGTTATCTACCATCAACAGAGCTCAAATATTACAAAAATTATAGTTCATACTTGATAATAAACCACAGAACTTGAAAATGGCGTACATGAACATTCCAACCAGTCAGCCATTCAACACTTGTACTCCATCAAAGGCATCAATAAGAGCAAGAAAGCAGGCTCCACTGCTCCAGTTGGCCATTCCAACCATCAAGCATCAATAACAGTACCACTATGCTTAGAAATAGCTAAGGCACCGATTTCTGCAATAAGTGATTATGTTTCATTTAGTACTCACGGGACTCATGTTTATGAAATAAGTGATCATGATAAATATAAAGATAAACTTTATAAATTATTACTTAGCATTAAAAATTACCTTCCTCGAGCTTGGGCAATGCTTCTGTGGCCTCTTCAATAGTGACGTAGTTATTTCCACGAAGCCAATCATTTGTACAAATGAATCGCTCAATGTCGGTGTTATGAAATCACCAACAAGTAAATTTCTAGATGCGTGTCGGGTTAGATGGTGAGACAAAGAGACACAAGAATTTATACTGGTTTGGGCCAAATAATCTCTATGTCCAGTGTGGTGCGGTACTCGTGTTTCTTGTCTTCAAACTTGCCAGGGGGTATACAAGCTTGGTCGAGAGAGGGAAGTGCTCCCAAGTCTCTGAGTGTGTGTGTGTGGAATGAGCTATTGTTCGGTGTCGAGTAGAGGAACCGGGCCTCTCCTTTTATAGTCCAAGGGGAGGCCGTTACATGTTCTAGTAGTGAAGGAGAAGGATTGTGTGTCGCTGATCACAAAGGCACAAGGGTAGAATTCTTGGAGGAGACGCCTCTCTTCTCGTATCTCATAGCACCGCTCCGCATATGCCACCGGTAACCCTACCTTGAGCCTTAAGTAGTGTCAGTCGTGGTAGGGGCCAGTCCATCTTCGTGCTGTCTCAGTCATGATCTTCATGATCGCCTGCATGCTGTCAGAGAGTGGTCGGGGTAGTCCCTGAGCATAGCATGGGGGAAAACAACGAGTCCCCGAGCATGACCGTGGTTAGGACAGTCCCCGAGCATGAGAGGGGTCGGGACAGTCCCTGAGCACGACAGTGGTTGAGACAGTCTCCGAGCACGAGAGTGGTCGAGACAGTCCCTGAGGACAAAAAGTGTGTCAAAAACCATATGCCACTATTATTTATTTCTACTCCCCTTCTTCTCTTTTTTTTCTGACAAGTCTAGTCTGACATGTTTAGTCAAAAAAGCTGACGGGTGTGGCACGTCGGACTGCTTTCTGTCCTGTCAAGTAAATAGTTGCGTGGCACCTATCAACAGGTGCGTCAGCATGGGCCCTCCCACACTGGCAACGAAGAGGCGTAGTTATTGGTGTAGATCTCAGAGCAGAGTGATACTGTAGATGTGAACGCAACCGCCTATGGCACACACACACGTCCCCCAAGAATCTCGAGCAGATAAAATGGCATAACCCTTGGGTTAAATGCGGCGTGTGAGAGGATAGTTACCATTTACTGAACCCCGTTGCCATTCACAACCTCAGTTATCGTCTTCCTCTCACCAACCAGCCCTAAACAGATCCGTTTGCGCCAAACACGATCACCACCACCAATCAATCCGCCGCCACCACCGCTGCCACCACTGCTAAACCCTCGCCGCTGTAGAATAGTGGCGCGCTCCCCGTTCACTAGCAAGGCTAGAGCCAAAGGCGGGAGAGGAAAGGAAATGGCAAAAAGCAACGCAAGGAAGGGGACAGAAATCATGGCGAAGGAATGGTGGAAATCGAAGAGCAATGAACAAACCATTGAAGATCTCGTCGCCATGGGGGTGCTCCATAGCAAGGAGCTCACTAGATGGCGTGCGTCGGAGGGCGAGAGCTACCTCGATCCCCAACCCGGTGAGATTGTGGTCTTTAAGGGTTTTTTCACACAGGGATTCAGGGTTCCGGTGCATCCGTTTCTTTAGGGGCTCTGTCAGTATTTTGAGATTGGGATTTGCAATCTGCATCCCAATTCAATGCTTCTTGTGTCGACTTTTATCCTTTTGTGTGAGGCGTATGGAGGATTTCAACCGCACTTTGATTTCTTCCATCACCTGTTTTGTTTGAGGAAGAAAGGTACCGGTGGCTCAAAAGTTGCTGGCGAAGTGTACCTCAACCTCCATGATGGTATGAAAGCCAAATACCTGCATTGTCCATGGAACACATCGCTGGACGATTGGTACAAGCGGTGGTTCTACATCTGTGAGGAGCCAGACTCGTCCACCTTTTGTGATGTGGGATTCATCTTGGAGAAGAAAGCGAGCTGGATAGACAAGCCGGAGCACTTGGTACAGATCCAAGCAATCTTTAGTTTAATCCCGTGGGCCAGGCTAGACGGACCCAGTGTTGTCGGGAGTTTCCTTAGCCGTCGGATCCAGCCCTGCTAGAAAAGGGTGCACCCTGGGTACGAGTACTAAGGAAAGGCAGACCCGACCAGGATGCGCAAAGAGGAGCTTGACCGTCTTCAGGTGAAGACAAGGATCACTGAGCTATTCAACTTGGCGGATCCAGGTTTCCACAGGTTGATCACCATCGAGCACGCCTTCAAGCTTGCCCGACCACCGCCCAAGGTAAGAAACCTGTACATTGTCTTGCAGCTTTGTAATGTGATCTGGACTACTGCAATTAACTGTGTTCACTCCTATTATGACCCAGATTGATGCCCGAGATAGGGCGATAGTGTTTATCTCATGCCCCTAGGAGTAGAGTGGCCTGAGGAGACTGGTCTTGGAGACCAGGAGACGCCCTAGCACCTTGTCAAGGACGAAGACGAGGAGGTTGACTGGGTCACCCTCGAGGACAAAGATGAAGTAGGTGCTAGAGCGATTGGTAAGCGGCTGGCCATATTCAAACAGTCAAAGAAAAGGTCGAGGGCCATCCACGGTGGTGGAGCCATAATCATCAACGACCCAGAAGAGGATCCAGAAAGAGATCCGGAAGAAGACCTGGTAGCCAAACGCCATCGAGTGATGAGGTCGTGGTCGGACGACGAGGAGGAGGAGGAGAATGCGGATGCATACCGCCTCAAACCCCGAAGGAGATGGCAGTAGGGACCAATGGAGCAGAGGGCATCCACACCGCCTGGGGTGCCACCGACCACCGAGACACAAAGAACTAGTAGCGGTGGTGTTGAGAACCAAGGCGCCGGGCCGGTGTCGCCTGCCGGAGGGAACCAGAAAACCTCCACACAACAGGCGAGCCAGGAGCGGCCGAGAAGGCGTGTCTTCTCCGTGTCGTTCTGTGTGTTGAATTTGTAAGTTTCTATATTGTCGTAGAAACTGCTAGTAGTTGATAAGTGTGAAAATTGTTTTATGAGTGTCGCTTGCATGCACTAGTTCGACATCAACAGAGAACCCAAACTAGCTGGCCGGCAGTGGGGCGTCGCCGCCGACAGATGCGATGGAGGCTCGCGAGCAGGCCATGCGTCAGACGGCTGAGCAGTAGACAATAGAGGAACAGCCCCCGACCCAAAGACCGACGATTGAGGAGGAGGCTGCAGATGAGCCTGCAGGTGACCAGCAAGTGGCTGGTCGGACAACGGTCCCCGAGGAGGTAGGCAGGGAGGCGGTAGAACATGGGACCAGTGCACCGAGTATGAGCTCTACCGGAGGCAGTGGCGTGGCACCGACGACCACCGAGTAGGGAGAACAACGACAATCGGAGGTGCTGCCGCTTGCCGAATCCTCCAATGTTGCTGCCCGTGGGAAAGCTATGCTAGTCTCGGATGCGGTTGAAGCCGGACCAGCACCAGGGCCTAAAGTTGAGCCCGAAGAAGAAGACAATGTGATTGAAGAGGTTGTGGGCCATCCTCAAGATGGCCGACAACATGCATACATCGCGCGCTGGCGCAATGACCAGTGGGTCTTCCATGAGGAGATCCTAGAGTCAGAAAAGACCAAGAGAGTAGAATGAGCGGCAAGACAACTCATGACCGAAGTAAAGGTGAGCTTCTCATAGTCTTGTACCGTATTGTCTTGTACTTGCCGTAATTTGTTTATATACTTGTCGGTGCACAGAAGGTGATGAAGATGGCGAAGTACTGTAAGAGGTGCTTCGACCAAATTGACGGGATAGTTGCCACCAATAAGGATCTGACGGCGGAGGTAGACCGACTTTGTTAGAGGCTCGAAGCTGCCGAGCAGGAAAGATCGGTGCAACAGTCCCAAAATGCCAACATCATCCTCCAGCTCAGTCAAAAGGAGCAGGAAAGGGCAAGTAAGTGGTTGCCTTATGAACCCAAGCACTGACAAGTGTTGTTGTTTATCTGTAGTATCAATGTGTACTACAGGCTTAGAAGCTGAAGTGGTCCGTCTTCGAGAGGAGAACACTCATGTGGTCGGGGAGTGTGATCGCCTAACAGAGGACAACAAAAAACTGGTGCAAGACCAGGTGCAACTCCGGGACCACACATGCAAGATGGTCGAGGAGCTAAAGAGTAAGTTTTCTAACCATCTTTGTTTGTTTCTATTGGCACCATAGTTTGGTGCGTTCTGCGGTCTAACTGCATGTGTGGTTGCAGTTGTAAACATCAATGCAAAGAAGCACCTTGAGGCCATGATGAAGGACTGGGACGGCTGCAGGACACAATGCCAGGAGGTCGCTAAGGACCATGATACCTAGAAGGGCCAGTGCCAAGAGGTGGCGAAGGGCATTCTGCCGGTCCTCGACCTCATCAACCCAGAGCTGGCGGAGGATACAACGAGAGCACTACAGCTGGGGTTGATCGAGAAATGCCGAAGGGCATGGGGATGGTTCCATGAGTTTGTGAAGGAGGCAAGCAAGTATGTAGGCACACATGTGCTAAGCATGGTGCATGCTCACTACCCCCTGATCGACCTCACGTGCCTGGAGGCTGGATACCCAAAAGAGGTGGATCCAGACAAGGCCGACGAGCTACGGATTGCCCAGCTAGACTTGTCGGCGAAGATAATTAGGGATATAAACTTGTGTGGGGGTGCGACTCCACCCGTACAAGGAATGTCGTCGATAAGTCAGTGCCAGAGTCCCCGAGGACTGAGCACGAAGCCAGGACCAGCGAGCAGTAGACGCCGCGTGCCCCGACCAGCCATTAGTTTAGGCTGGAGCTGTAGAAGAAGACGTAGTTAGCTTATTGTAAACTTAGACCTTTTCAGGCAAGCTTGTAATAACGTATTTGTATATCAATGTAAGCTTGTTTGTTTTGTAAAAAATGTGTTTAATCTCGGATATCATGTTGATGTAACTAAGTTAGAACGTGTTAATGTTCTGTTTAGTTGTACCAGTTTAGTCGACGCATCATCCTAAAAAGGTTTGTATGGCTCTGGTTTGACTTGTGGTCAGGGTGTAAGGTGTGGAACCTGTGCACACGTAAGAACACATAAGTCGAGCCAGAGAGCGCCTACCGACCACCCGTAGCGTAGAGAGCAGATCTCGTGCACGCGTTGGGAGAAGCCGGAGACAGGGCCTGCTCTGAGAACCCGAGAAGGAATGGTGGTCGGTTTTAGCTGGTAAGGTTAGAGTAAAAATAGACTTCAAAGTGACACATTAGAGTGGTCGGATAAATCATAATTGTCTTATTGAAATAATTCAAAGTACAAGAGAAGTACATATCTTTTGATGGCTAAGGATAAAATCGCCTAAGCTTGTCGATGTGCCAGGAATTTGGTACGTCCGTGCCATCCAGGCGTGTCAGCCTATATGACGTAGGGTGTGTAACGTCCTTGATCATGAAGGGTCCTTCCCATGGGGTTGCAAGCTTGTGCATGCCATCTTGGTTCGTCTTCCATTTTAGGACCAAGTCATCGAACATGAAGAACCGCTCCTTGACATTTCTGTTGTAGTACTTGCGCAAGACATCAAGGTATTTGGCTGTTTGAACGTAGGAGTCAAGCTACCGCTCCTCGACGCAATTTACTTCGAGTTCTCGTGATTCGTTGGCCCTGTCCTCATCATAGTTTTCAACCCTTGGCGATCGAAAAGCAATGTCTACCGAAAGCACTGCCTCGGCACTATAAACCATGAAGTATGGGGACATGCCAGTATTGCAACTGGGCTAGGTTCTGAGACCCCAGACCACAACTGGTAGTTCCTTGATCCATCTTCCTAGAGCTTTGTCATTTTCCCTGTACATCCTTTTCTTCAGTGCGTCCAAGATCATGCCATTAGCCCGCTCGACCTATTCGTTAGCTCTAGGGTGCTCCACTGAGACATACTTTACTATTATGCTTCTTTCATCGCATAAGTCCTGTCGATGTTTTACCACCGATAGCCTGCCACGGGGTACCCGGGACAGTTGTTCGGGCTTCGGCGAATAGTGGAACTCAGCGATTACGCAAAGAGACTCATGATTTATACTGGTTCGGGCCCTCGACTTGGTCGAGTAATAACCTTACATCCAGTTTTGGCGTTAGCCTATTTGCGTCATGTTGCTTTGAGTATTGGGTATGTTCAGTCGTTTACAAGGGATATCCTCACCAGCCCTTTATAGTCCAGGTGCTGGGAGGAGTTGTTTGTTTTCTACTCGGATACAAGGTCAGAGTCCTAAGCTATGCTTCGGGCGCCTTTCCTTGTATAGTCCGAGTTGGAGTTTTTGGTCTTGCACGTTGCTTTGCTCCGTGTTCTTCTTGGCGGTTGGGCTGTGGGCCTTATTACAAAGGTCCACTTCTCTATAGTACGGTCTATGGGGGCCCGTAGGGTTCCCCATTGACAAGCCCCCGAGCATTTCATGATTGAGCTTCAAGGGCCGAGTTGTTGTAGACTTGATCCGGGTTCTTCTTGAAGTGAAATCTTGAGATGGTCTTCTTTGATTCTTCTTTATATGCACTTTTGCTAAAAAAAAGTGCACTCAGCGAGTGCAGCCCTCGTGCCTCTTGCTATTTGGCACAAAAAGCTAGAGGGTCTTTCTGTCTTGATGTCCTCTGAGTTCTTTTCTATTGAGCGTGGTGAGTGCAATTTTGCAAAAAATTGCACTCATTGAGTGTGGCCCCCAAGCCTCTTGTTTTTTGGTACAAAAAGCTGGAGGGTCAAAAATAAAAATGTACTTTTGTGTGGTGGGTACTTGCAGCCCCCGAGCCTTCTCTGGGTTCTTTTTTGTTTGAGAAGAAGCTGGTAGAAGGTTCTTGATTTATGTTCCTTTGGTCTTTGTCGTTTGCTGGTCATGGATGGGTTCTGTATACCCATGTTTTGAGCATCTTCTTTTACTTTTTGTCAGGAATCTTGCTTTTGAGCACTATTCACCTTTGTTGCTTTGCTCTTTTGTTCTTTTCCTCTTTCTTTCTTGTGATCTTCGGCCTCGCTTGCCCTCGGCTTGTTATAAATACCTTCTTTGTTGGTTGTGGCTCTGTCTTGAGTCAGACATTTCTTCTTCAATTCTTTTCTTCATTCATAGCTATGCTGGTGTGTGAGGTTAAGCAGCCCCTGGGCTTTTGTATTCTTGATAACTTTCGTGTTGGTAGTTAGAAGAGTTCTTGTGAAAGGGGTTAGAAGCAGACTAATCCCTCAGGGAGATTTTCCTGAGAAGTTTGAGGGAGCAGGTAGAAGAGTTCTTATGATGTGGCTTCCATGCTTGCTCTATCTGCCTTTCAATCTTCAGGTTGTCACTGTTGTCGGTCCTGGGTTGGCAGATGTGGTGCTCTCTACTTTCTTGGTGGTCAATGCTTGCACTTAACTCCTGTTGGTTGACCCTAAGTTGGAGTTGACCCTATTAGTATCCTTATTCAGGACATGGCTGTCTCCTTGTCCATAACCCGGGATTTGCTTCATCCTCTGTGGTTGTAGTGTGTCTGGGTTGTGTTTATTCTGCAAGGTTTTAACCAGGGTTCTCCTGTTCTTTACCACAGTGATTTTTCTGTGGCCTTGGTTTTATCTCTGTATTTTGTGACTTGTGGTCTTTTGTAGTAGTCGCATTCCTCAAGGTTCCTTATCAAGGTATTTAGAGACTCCTTCTTATTGTCATTCTGTAAACCATGTAATCTTGTATCCTTGTAATTGAGAAGATGAATGTATTCTCGAGTTTCGTTTTGTCTTGATGCTTGTTTTTCTTGTGATGATGGGTTCTTTCCTGGGTGTCCAGGTTGTTTCTTTGACTGATCCTTGCTTCTGTTAATCTGGCTGTTAAAGAATTCAATGCATGTCCTCACGGGCTGTACTGTTGTTGTGGCATATTCTCTTAGATATGCTTTATCTTGTACTGTGACTGCTCTGGTATGTACTGTTCCCTTGTGGTAGTCAGGTCATGCCTGACTTTTTCTTAGTCCTTGTGACTCATGAGGATTGTCCTTTTAGAATCTTATTTCTTCCTAGACTTGGTGTATGTGCACCTGTTGTTGCTCTATAAATACTTGCCGGTCTGATGCTTCTTGTTCTTGTCTTGCTTGTAGTCTTCTCTCTATTTCCTTGTAACCATGTGTACTGTAGTTTGCGAACATGATGAGCCCCCGGGCTTGTTCTCTCTCTTCTATCCCTTCTGTCAGTAAATGGTGTAGGCCTTGTGATCGAGACTAGTAGCAGGCTAGTCTCGAGGTGGCATTTAGTTGTAAGGGGCATTGAAGCAAATGGTGTAGGACTTGTGATATGGGTGGTGCATGTTGCGCTGCCTGGTGTTCAAGTGCCTGCCCTCTATCCTTTTTGCTCTCCTTACAGTGATGATCGGCACGTGGTTCGGCTTGTTCTTCGATAGTCCGTTGTAGATCAGCCATTGTTCTGTCTTCTGCTGTGCCATCATGGCTCAGTCCGGTGTAGATCAGCACGTGTTGGGAGGAGGCACCGAGTTCTTTTGTCAATCTTGGATGACATGTGGGTGCCACCTCTGCCATCTATAGCAATCTGGATGTGCATCTTTCCTTTGGAGAAAAGTACGTCCAGGTTGTTTTATCCTGCTTGGCAATATCGAATCTTGGTGCAGAGGGTTACAACCTCGAATTCCACTGGGTTCTTTGCTGCCACTCAAGAATGATTTCCTTTGATTTCTTTGTTGAATTTATCATATCTTGTACTCTGTTGTAATCTCAATGTTCTCCCAATTAGGAAATAATGAATAAGATTATCTCTGCTGAAGGCCGAGTTGTTTGCCACTGTGTCCGAGTTCTTCTCTGTATCTGCATACTTTGGCTGTAGTGTAGTGTTGTTGTCGACTTGTTGTACCCTTTTTCTGCGTTGTTTCCTTGTCAATGGTTTTGGCATCTGACCATTCAGATCTGCATGGACCGTTGCTTTCCTTATTCGTTGTGCATGCCATTGATTGCGGAACAGTAATTTTTTGTAACCGTTACATGTGGGCTGTGTATTTTTCCTTTTATAAAATGATTGTCCTATTACTGTTGCTTCACTTGCCTTTGCGGTGAAAAATTCCCCAATCTTGAGAAAAACCCTAGCATTGCATCCGCCGCCTCCAATCTCCTTGCTGTTGCTGCTATATTTAGCCCTTGCTCCCGATTAATGGTGAAGAGGAACAAGGGCAAGGGTGAGTTTGTTGACGAGGAAGAAACTCTCAAGCAAATTGACAATCCCGGATTCATGGCTATGAGGCGGATGCAGAAGCAGTTCTCGAAGCCAACGACGTAGGAGGCGGAAATGGACTTGCTGGTTGCCCACGGGCTCATCCAGGAGAAATTTCTTTCTAATTTCTCTTTCTCTGGTGAGCATTTGATTCCGTCTCCTTCTCCTGATCAGTCTATTCCTTTTGTGCGGGCAGGGCTCTATTATCCCATGTCTGACTTCTTGTTAGAGTTTCTTGGATCTTATTAGATTCAAGTTCATCATCTTACCCTAAACGGGGTTCTTTTTCTATCTGCCTTCACACATTTTTGTGAAGTTTTTCTTGGAATTCCACCTTGTCTTCTTCTTTTCCGCTACTTCTTTTGTATGTGGCTCTCTGATTCTAAGAATCCTCCCCTCTTTGGTTGTTGCCTCATTCAAACTCGTCAAGGGGTGACTTTTCCTTCTCTTACTCTTTCTGATTCTGTTAAAGATTGGGCTGAAAAATGGTTTTATGTCCCAAAACCGGCTCCTTCTTTTTCTTCTGATCTTTCTGTGACTCCGAGTGCTTTACCTATTTGGAAGGATAAGCTTTTTGCTGCTGAAACTGCTACTCTCAAGCCTGTACTCACCCGAGTTAAAGTTTTGCAGTAGTTGAGCTTAACTGGTAACTGCATAGTTGCTAGTTTTTTACGTCGCCGGGTGTAGCCTCTTATGTAGAGGGTGCATTTTGGTTTTGAGTACACTGGTTCTTTAGATCCTTCTCGGCTTATTTTGGATGCCGAGTTGTCTGAAGAAGTCGTCCTTGAACGGTTGGGGTGGATTCTTAGTGGTGTCTCAGTGATGCCCGCTCGTGTGGATGAGTATGATGCTGCTCACCCTCCTCCTGAGGTATGCGTATGCCTTCCCGAGTTCTTTTTTGTTGTTTATGATTTGCATCTGTTGTTGACTTTGCCTGGCCTCTTATTGTAGGGTTTTGGCCGAGCTTTTAAGCTCGAGATAGCTATTGCTGGTGGTGGTGAGGCTGCCGTTGAAGAGCCCGCCAAAGAAAAAGATGAAGATGATGATGCTGTTGCTGGTCCTGCTGTAGTTGCTACCACCGGGCGGGGTTCTTCTTCTGCCAAGTTTATTACTAGCTTGTTTGAAGGTCAACACTCCTATGTTGAGTATGTTCCTGATCCCAGAATTGCTCAATATATCTTGTCATCTAGGAAGCGGCGAACTGAGGCTGCTTCTAAGCAGTCGTTGCCCAAGAGGCGATGCTCAACTCGTCAACATTCTTCAATAGGTAATATTCTTGTAGGTGAGCTTGTGCTTAGCCTTTCCTGAGTTGTTTTCTTTGTTTTGATTTGTCTTGCTAATCCGAGCTCTGTTTGTTGTTTTGATAGAAGGTCAGTCTGTTGCCTTGAACGAGGTGGAGACTGAGGATGAGGTCCTCTTGACCACTCGGCCGTAATTCTTCTGCTGTAAATTTCCTTTTGCTTGTCTTTTTGCTTATTTCCACAATAACTGAATTGCTTTTTTCAATATAGTCGTGAACCGGCACCCTGTGCCCCTTCTGTGATAGTTGTATCTGCTTGTGTCCTGGGGGCCATCCCAATCTCTTCCTTTGAGGTGGTTGAGGATGATTTGTTTGATGTGCCACTCCTAAGTCTTGGCTTCTTGGGGGTGGCAGGTAGCTTCAAGAAGGCTATTAAGTAAGTTCTGGCTTCTTTTCTCTATGTCTTGATAATTTTTGCTTCTATCTTTGATTAATCCAAGTTCTTTTTTCAAATGCAGGCCTTTTGAGGATGCCTCGTCTTCTTTAGCCCTTGGGGCTAAAAAAACTTTACAAGAATCTGCTGTTGGTAAGCTCTTGTTTTGCCTTGCCTTTCTATCTTTTGTATAATTTATGTATCTTATATCCTTATAATGCTGCTTTTTGTAGCTTCTCCTCCTCGTGTTGCTCCTCTTGAGCCACATGTTGAGGAGCAGAATGTTGGAGCCCTGGTGCCCTCTCAGGAGGAGCACCGGGTTGTGGATAGCCCTTCGGGGATTTTTGCTACTGCTCGTTTGCCGTCTGGGTCATCCCTTCTGGATGTTCTTGAGGATGCAACTCGAGCTGACGAGATAATGGGTGAGGGTTCTGATAACTACCCTCCCCCTTCTTCTGCTGCTGAAGCCGGTCAGCCATCAACATCTGGGCCGGGTGCTCTTTTGCTAACTCGGACAGGAGAGGAGATGGCTCAGCTTGGCCGAGTTGAGCGGTTGGCCAAGTTGGTTTCTTCTTGGGAAACCTTTTCTGGTGCTTATGGCGCCGAGCTTAAGGTATCCGAGTTCTTTTTTGTCTTTCGATATTGGTTTCTTCTGCTTCTGTCTCACACATTTTGCTTTGCAGTCTTTACTTCAAGATCAAGATATCTTGTTTGGTCCTCATGAGGCGTAGTTTACTGCCATTGCTGAGGCCAATTTGAAAAGAAAGGAAGATGAGCTGGCTCAGGCTCAAGTTGTCCTAGCTTATGAGAAGGAGCAGCGTGCTCTGACAGAGGCCGCCCTTAATGCCAAGGTGCTTGATGCTGAGAAGGCGCATGATACCGCTCAGGCTAAGAATTCTGACTTGAAGGAGAGGCTAGCTGGTAAGTTAATCTTTTGTTGATCGACTGCTTTCCCTTGGTTTTGCTCTTTTTTCTTTTCTGAGTTATTGAATTGCTTTCTTTTAGCTCTTGCTCGTGAAAAAGAAAACTGGTTGAAAGATAGGGAGGCGATGACTAACACCCTCCATACTTCACAAAATCAGGCTGAGTCTGTAAGTACCCTTGCTGATTTGAAGTTGAAAGAAGCCCATGATATTTTTGCTCAGGCGAATTTGATGAGATCCAGTGCTGATCGTGATATTGTTCAGGCAATGAAGTCAGTACAAGACTTGCAGAGGAGGCTGAAGGCTGCCCATGATCAATTCCGTGCTCTTTATGCTACAGTCACTCCCATCATTGCTTCAGTCTGCCGGCTAGAAGATAGGGATCTAGGCCTTGGAGGTATAATACCGGTGCTTTCTTCCCGGTTTTATGATTTTGTAAAGAGTGGCTTTCACCGATGCATCAACAATGTGGTTTCATATGTCCGGGTTGTTGCCCCTGATGCCCCTCTTGATTGGATTACTGAAGCTTCTATATCGGCTGAGTTTGCAAGACAATGGGAGGAGGCCAAAGTAGAGCTTAGTGGTCTATCAGACCAAATTTTGGAATAGATGAATGTGCTTCCTACTGAGCCTCCAGCTCCTTAGATATTTTGTGTAATGAACTTGTGGTTTCTTGTAATATATATTTGCCTCTTGTGAATGTGATCAGGCTTTGCCCTGCTTTTGAATTTGTCTTTGACTGAAATGAGCAGGCTTCGACCTATCTTTCTTTTTCTTCTGAGATGTCTTTGAAAAATATGGACAAGTTTTGCCCTGTCTTTCCTTGTGGCTTTTTCGTGCTTTGCCATAGCTTGTTTCTTCTTGGTGATGTAGTAGAGTTGAAGGAGTTGATTATACTTTTCTTGGGGTAATCAACCGATTTGTACTGTAGATCTGTGTCATTCTTGGGGCAGAGTAGTTCTGAGGGTAAGCTCCTGAGTTGTAATTGTTACTTGTGCTGCTTTTGGGGTGAAGTGGTTGACCATACTGCTCTTGGAGTAAATGGCCAAGTTGTTTTTTGCTGATTGTACCGCTCCTTGGGTGAAGTAGTTGATCGTACCGCTCTTGGGGTAGGCGACCGAGTTGTTGGAGTGCTTGTGCCCCTCCTTGGGCAAAGTAGTCGATCGTACCACTCTTGGGGTAGGCGACCGAGTTGTTGGAGTGATTGTGCCGCTCTTTGGGCGAAGTAGTCGATTGTACCGCTCTTGGGGTAGGCGACCGAGTTGTTGGAGTGTTTGTGCCCCTGCTTGGGCGAAGTAGTCGATCGTACCGCTCTTGGGGTAGGCGACCGAGTTGTTGGAGTGTTTGTGTCGCTCCTTGGGCGAAGTAGTTGATCGTACCGCTCTTGGGGTGGGTGACCGAGTTGTTGGAGTGTTTGTGCCCCTCCTTGGGCAAAGTATTCGATCGTACCGCTCTTGGGGTAGGCGACCGAGTTGTTTTTGTAGATAACGCTACTTGTTGGGCGTAGTAAACGATCGTACCAGCTCTTGGGGTAAGCGATCGGACCCATATAGCACAACTGTTTCTAGGTTGGCTGTTTGCAGGGTAAGTAAGCAATCATACCAGCTCTTAGGGTAAGCGATTGCGCCCATATAGCAACAACCGTTTCCGGGTTGAGCTGTTCGCAGAGCTGCCCCTTTTTCCCCAACCTGATTACGGGTTGGTTCTATCCGTTGGACAGGGCTGTCAGTCGTACCATCTCTTTTATGGTAGAGTAACAAATGCTAGCTTGGGTCTCCTTACCCAAGAAGCTATTTGGCCATTGGTCGTCAGTCAAACCATCTCCATATGGTTGAGTGACAAGATTGCCCATGTAGCGCAACCGTTTATGGGTTGGCTATTAACAGGGAAGCCCCTTTTTCCCCAACCTGATTACGAGTTGGTTCTGTCCGTTGGACAGGGCTCATATTTGAAGTCGTTCTTCTTGAATAATTTCTACTTTATTTCTCTTGAAACTTGAGTACAATCTGTTGTACTCAATTGTAGAATCTTTTGAGATGGCTGATATGCCAAGTGTTCTTTATAGGTATTTCATCTAGAGTCATCAACTCATATGTGCTGGGTCCTATTGCTGTCTTCACGATGAAGGGTCCTTCCCATGGACTGAGTAGTTTGTGTCGTCCATCTTTCTTCTAGATTAGTCATAATACTGAGTCCCCTAGCTTTAGTGATCGGGGTTGAGTACTTTTGTCATAATGTCTTCGTAACCCTTGCTGATATCTTGCATTTTGGATTATTGCACTGTCTCTTATTTCTTCTATTGAATCAATTTCTAACTGCCTTGTTTCTTCTGCTTCGCCTTCATATTGTTCTATTCTTGGAGATAGCCATATCAAGTCGGCTGGTAGTACTGCCTCTGATCCGTAGACCAGAAAGAACGGTGAGTATCTGGTGGCTCTACTGATCTAGGTTCTTAGACCCCATACTACTTTTGGTAGTTCGTCGATCCATTTTCCACCATAATCTTTCAAATCTTCATATAATCTTGGTTTTAAGCCATGTAATATGAGTCCATTTGCTCTTTCGACTTGTCCATTGGCCTGTGGGTGTGCTACTGATGCAAAGTCAATTTCTATCCCACAATCTCTTGCCCAGTATTGGAATTCTCTTGCTGTAAATGGTGAACCAAGATCTGTGATTATTCTATTGGGCATGCTGAACCTATGCATGATGTCTTGTATGAATTCCACTGTCTTTTCTGCACTGTATTTGACCAAAGGTTTGTATTCAATCCACTTTATAAATTTGTTGATTGCCACAAATATGTATTTGAAGCCTCCTTTTGCTTTTTTGAGTGGTTCGACTTGATCCAGCCCCAGCATGAGAACGGCCAAGCTGGCGGTATGCATATTAAGTTGTGAGCCGGCACATGTGATTGCCTAGCAAACATTTGGCAATTCTTGCATGTTTTGACGAGCTCTTCTGCATCTTTGAGTGCTATTGGCCAATAGAACCCGGTTCTGAATGCTTTGCCGACTAGTGTCCTAGAGGCTGCATGATTTCCACAACATCTTGAGTGGATTTCATCCAAAATTTCCTTTCCTTTATCTGTTGGAACACATTTAAGCAGTACTCCTGATGATGCTGCTCTTTTGTATAATTTATCTCCCACCAGAATGTAGTTTTTGCTTCTTCGTACAACCTGGGTTGCTTCTGCTTTGTCTTCGGGTAGTTTCTTCTCTTTGATAAAATCAATGTATGTTTGTCTCCAATAATTTTGTATGACCATGATTTGTCTTGACTGGTCTGGTTCTTCTGCTTGATCTATTTCCATTAGATCTGTTGTTCCCTTCTCCTTTTCTATGTTCCCGAGTTGTTTGAAGGATGGGGCTGTGAGTTCTTCTACAAATATACCAGGTGGTACTTTTGCTCTATCTGATCCTAATTTGGCTAGCACATCTGCTGCAACGTTGGAATCTCTTAGTACATGATGGATTTTGAGCCCTTCAAATTTTTTTTCCAATTTTCTGACTTCTGCACAGTATGCGTCCATATTATCTTTTGTACAATCCTAATCCTTGTTGACTTGATTGATTACTACAGCTGAATCACCGTAGACAAGTAGTCTTTTGATCCCAAGTGAGCTTGCAACTCTTAGACCGTGTATTAATGCTTCGTATTCTGCCTCATTGTTAGTTGCCTGCCAAAGTATTTGTAGCACATATTTTAACTGTCTCCCTTCTGGTGATATGAATAGTACTCTTGCTCCGGCTCCTCCTAACTTTAGGGAACCGTCAAAATACATTTTCCAATGATCAAGTATTGGTTCGGGTTCTTTTTGACTGATTTCTGTCCATTCAGCAATGAAGTCAGATAATGCTTGATATTTGATTGTTGTTCTTGGTTTGAAGTCTAGGTTAAGAGCACTGAGTTCTACTGCCCATTTTGATATCCGACCTGTTGCATCTTTGTTGCGTAGAATGTCTTGAAGTGGAAAATTGGTTACCACTGTAATCTTATGTTCATGGAAATAATGTCTTAGCTTTCTTGATGATATCAACACTGCATAAAGTAGTTTTTGCACATGTGGGTATCTCACTTTTGATTCTGTTAGTACTTCGCTTATGTAATAGACTGGTCTCTGCACTTTGTATGCATGTCCGAGTTCCTCTCTCTCAACCACAATTGTTGTGCTGACAACGTTCTTAGTTGCTGTAATGTATAGCATCATGTCCTCTTTGCCTTTTGGTGGTGTCATTACTAGTGATGATGCCAAGTATTCTTTTAACTTTTGGAATGCTTCTTCTGCCTCTTCTGTCCATTCAAAATTTCCTGCCTTTTTCAATAATTTGAAAAAAAGTAGCCCTTTTTCTCCTAGTCGGGAGATGAATCTGTTGAGTGCTGCCATGCATCCTGTAAGCTTCTATATGTCTTTAACTTTCTTTGGAGGTTTCATATCCATGATGGCTTTAACCTGCTTTGTACTTGCTTCAATTCCTCGGTTGCTGACTAGAAATCCGAGTAGTTGTCCTGATGGGACCCCAAAAACACACTTTGTGGGGTTTAGCTTCCACTGCCATGCTTTTAGATTCTTGAAAGTCTCCTCGAGGTCTTCTATCAATGATCCGGGTTCTTTTGTCTTGATTACTACATCATCAATGTATGCTTCTGCGTTTCTTCCGACTTGACTCCCCAAACAAGTTTGAATTGCTCTTTGATATGTTGCCCCTGCATTTTTTAGCCCAAAAGGCATTGATTTGTAGCAATATGCCCCAAAGGGTGTAATGAACGATGTCTTGCTTTGGTCTTCTTCTCTTAAGGATATTTGATGATAACTTGAATAGTAATCTAGAAAGGATAATAGTGCTGATCCTGCTGTTGAGTCGATGATTTGATCAATCCTTGGTGGGACATATGGATCTTTTGAGCAATGTTTGTTGAGGTCTGTGTAGTCGATGCACATGCGCCATTCTTTTGAATTCTTCTTCTCTACTAGGACCGGGTTGGCAAGCCAATCCGGGTTGATTATTTCTCTGATGAACCCTGCTGCCATGAGCTTGGTGATTTCTTTTTTGATTGCTGCTTTTCTATCTAGAGCGAATCTTCGTAGCTTCTGCTTAATGGGTTTGGACCCTTTGTTTACATCAATTATGTGCTCAGCCAACTTTCTTGGGACCCCTAGCATGTCGGCCGGCTTCTAGGCGAAGATATCTTTGTTGTCCCGAAGAAAGTTGGTGAGCGTGAGTTCCTATTTGGGATCGAGATTTGCACTGATGATTGCCGTCTTCTCTGGGTCACCAGTCAATAAGTCAATAGTCTTGGTAGCGGCTTCTTTTGGTGGTGCGAAGTTGCTTGGCTTCTTAGCCGGTATCTGAATCTCATCCGGGTTCATTTCGTTGGCTAGCATTGCAATCTCTTTTCCTTCCTTTAAGTCTTGTAATCTTTCAGATATTTGTACTGCTTGTACGTCGCAATCATGTGCTTTCTTTAGATCTCCCTTCAATGATAATACTCCCTTTGTTGTTGGCATCTTGAGTAGTAGGTATGGATAGTGTGGTACTGCCATGTATTTTGTTAAAGCTGGTCTCCCAAGTATGCGTGGTAGCATGATTCAAAGTCTGCAACTTCGAATTTGATGAATTATGTCCGGTATTTGTCTGGTGTGCCAAAGGTGACTAGTAGGGATATCTGCCCGAGTGGCATGGCTGCTTTGCTGGGTACTATTCCATAGAATGGTGTGCTTGTTGGTGTCATTAGTCCTTCACAATCCAGATTCATCCTTCTGAGAGTATCTGTGAAAATTATGTTAAGCCCGGCTCCTCCGTCGATGAGTACTTTAGTTACTGCCACTCCTACGATAGTTGGACCCAGTACCAATGGGTAGCATCCTGCGTTTGCTGCACTAGTCCATTGGTCTTCTCTTGTGAAGTGGATGGGGTACTCTGACCAATCTAGATACCTTGGGGTGGCTGGTTCAGCTGCCATGATGGCTCTGTGAGCTAATTTCTCTTGCCTTTTACTTCGTGTGTTAGGAACACCTGAGAATATTACTGCTAATTGGCGTTGGGGTTCTTGATAATCTCCTTCAGCTTTCTTTTCTTCCTTCTTAGAATCTTCTTGCTTTTGCTCCGAGTTGTTTTGATTTCTGTTTTCTCTCTTCATGAATTGCCGTTGAAAAGTGCTGCATTCAACTAACTTGTGTCTGGCCCCTAGGTGTATGTGACACGGCATGTTCTCTATGTTCTCTGGCACTCTTCCTCGGTAGTTGTTGCTCTGATAGTTGTTATTACTATTGTAACTGCTGTTGCTACGGTTGTTGCTATTGTTGTAGTTGCTATTGTAATTACCACCGTTGTTATCGTTGCTGTTGCCATTGTATCTTCTCTTGTTATCTGTGGTTGCCACCATGTTGTCCTGCCTTGGCCTTTTGTCTTGTTGTCTGTAATCGGGTCTTCCTCTATTCTCCGGGTTGTCCCTAGCAAACCGATGCCGGGTTCTTTCTTCTGATGAAATAAGCTTTTCAACAACCCTCTTGAAGTCTTCATTTGTCCTTGGGTTCTCATTGAAATAGTCTTTGTATTGCCAATTTGCTAAGATTCCTTCCGTAAAGGCCTCTATCACCTCTCTGTCGGTAATGTCATGGACTTGAGCCCTGAACTCTCCAAATCTTCTATAGTATTCTCTTAGACTTTCTCCTCTCCTTTGTCTTACTCCTTTCAGCTCGGCTGCGGTCATTGGATGGGTAATAATGCCTGCGAAGTTGTTACAAAAAGCTTCTTGCAAGTCTTCCCAATATCTGATTGATCTTGGCCTCAATTTGTCAAACCATTGTAGTGGCATTGCTTCGAGGGCCATTGGGAAAAATAGAGCCTTGATGTCGTCATCTCCTCAGGCTAACTCAATAGATTGGGAATAAACTCTTAGCCATTGTCTTGGTTCTACTTTGCCATCGTACTTGGAATGATTTGCTGGTTTAAATTTGTGTGGTAGCTTCAATGTTTGTAGTCTTCCTATGAAACAAGGGAATCTGTCGTATGGTTCCGTTCTTCCGTAGTCTGGCGATCTTGCCCTTCTGTAATAAAACCTGTCTTCTTTTAACTCGGATTCTCCGTAGTCATCTTCTTTGTCAAATCTTCTTGATATTTCTTGGTAGCATTGGCTCAATTCTGGTTTGCCTCTTTCTTGTTGCTTTGAGTAATGTTCCTGCCTTCCATTGGCATTAGCACTTTTTGTTGGTCCTAGCCTTTGAAAAATTGATTTTTTGGGTGGTTGCTCTCCTTGTGGCTCTTATGAAACTTCCTCACCGGGTTGTTTTTCTGGTCCCCCCGACTTCTTTCTTCTGGTCTTTCTTTGACTTTCCGTTATTCGTGAGGGTGTGCAATTCTTTTGTTAATTCTTCAATTCTTTCCCTTTTTGTACTTTTTGCGGCTTCTCTTTCCTCCTTCTTTCTATTGTATTCTGTTAGTTCCGCCTTGTATTTATTCCAGATTTGCTTCCTTTGTTTAGCCCTGTTCCTTCTTCCAGCCTTCAATTTATTCTTCTTTAGTCTTGCTAGCCTTTGCTCGTCATTTTCGTTGTTGTCGCTTTTCTCATCCGGCGAGATGTTGCCTTTTGATTCGTCTGAAGATTTTATATCTGGTATCTGTGGTGGTTCTAGAGGTTGTTCTAACTGCTCCGCCATGTATACAGTGTACCTCTTCTGAGCTCTTCTTGTACGGTATTTCATCCTTCGTTTGGTTGAGCTGTCGGTAGTTTCTGAGCTGGATCCGAGTTCTTTTCCCTCTTGATAAGGTAGTTCTTCAATGTACGTGCTAGTCTGGGCTTTGCTTGAGGCAAAAGAACCCAGCCAATGCACCACATAGTCTTGTGGGGTAACTATCATGATCATGCCTTCTTGTGCTCCCTCCAGGAGTATTTTTCTTGCTGAGCTCATCTTGTCTTGGGTAAAGTGTTGGTAGATTGATGCCGTGTTGTATAGTCTGTACGTTCCCGAATTCTTTTAGGAGTCGTATGGGTTGTATTCCTTCACGATTGTTGTTGTGTCTCCGAGTCCAATTAGGCTTGGCTCTTTTGCTGTGAAGATTGTCTTGGAGTCGGGTTGTATCTCTTTCTCAGAGTCGGTTTCATATCCGCTTTCTTCCTCATTCCGAGTTGGATCCGAAGTTGAGAGTTTCGTCATCTTCTCGGCGAGTTCATGTTCAACTTCGTCACTGAATTCTTTTTCTTCCCGGAGACGGGCACGTAGCTTGCCGTCGCCGTTGCCTCGCAGATCTAGGATCCGAAGACGAAGGTTGTTCTCGCCGAAAAAATCATGTTGAGGTCGAGGTCCGCCGAGCTCTCGAGAAAAAATTCATCGAAAGCCCCTACCTGGCGCGCCAGCTATTGATGTTTTACCACCGATAGCCTACCACGGTGGTACCCAGGACAGTTGTTCGAGCTTTGACGAATAGTGGAACTCGGCGGTTACGCAAAGAGACTCACAATTTATACTTGTTCGGGCCCTCGACTTGGTCGAGTAATAACCTTATGTCTAGTTTTGGCGTTAGCCTGTTTGCGTCGTGTTGCTTTGAGTATTGGGTATGTTTAGTCATTTACAAGGGGTATCCTCACCAGCCCTTTATAGTCCAGGTGCTGGGAGGAGTTGTTTGTTTTCTACTCGGATACAAGGTTAGAGTCCTAAGCTATGCTTCGGGCGCCTTTCCTTGTATAGTCCGAGTTGGAGTTTTTGGTCTTGCACGTTGCTTTGCTCCGTGTTCTTCTTGGCGGTTGGGCTGTGGGCCTTGTTACCAAGGTCCACTTCTCTACAGTACGGTCTATGGGGGGCCCATAGGGTTTCCCATCGACAAGTCCAAAAATGCGTTCCTAGTGAACTGAGAACCTAGATCTGTGATGATGCTGTTGGGTAGGCTGAAATGGTGGATGATCTGGTTGAGGAACTCGACAGCCTTCTCTGAGGATGCCTTGACTAAGGGCATGTACTCAATCCATTTGGAGAACTTGTTGATCAGCACGAAGACGCATTTAAAATTTCCTAGGAGCCGGCTTGAAGGGTCCAATCATATCCAGTCCCCTAGCATGAAAAGGGCCTAGGAGGCTGGTATGGTCTAGATCTCGTGTGCTGGCACATGGATTCTCTTGGTGAAGAACTGACACCCCTTCACAATGGCGGACCAACTTCTCTGCGTCGGCCACAGCTGATAGCCAATAGAAACCTGCACGGAAAGCCTTACCGACCAGTGTTCTAGAGGCTGCATGATTGCCACAGGAGCCAGAATGGATTTTGCCTAGGAGCTTCGACGCCATCTTCCTAGGTTATGCACTTCAATAAAATTTCCTCCTTCGCATTCTTGCGCCACAGTTTGCCATCGACGAGCAGGTACTGCTTGCTGCGGCGCATGAGGCGCTCGACCTCTGTCCTGTCAGAGGGACCATTACCGTCTGTCAAGTACTTGATGAAGGGTACTCTCTAGTCCGGAATAGTGATGGTCGGAGAGGGTTCTGTGGTGGTCGGAGTTGGAACCGTAGCCACCAGCTACTGGTCTAGAGGCTTCTCGACCACGGAGTCTTCTTCTTCTTTGATGGAGGGCTTGAGCCGGTCTTGGATGAATACGCCATGTGGAGCTTTTGCATAGGATGTCCCTAACTTCGACAGTGCATCAGCTGCTTGATTTTTATCCTGAACCATGTGTATGTATTCGAGGCCATAGAATTTTCCTTCCAACTTTCTAATTTCCTTGCAGTAAGCGTCCATCTTCTCACTAGTTGTATCCTAGTCTTTATTGAGCTGGTTTATGACTAGAGCTGAGTCGCCATAGACATAGAGGCATTTGACGCCAAGTTCGACCACGATGCGCAGGCCGTGAAGGCATGCCTTGTACTCGACAGCGTTGTTAGATGCTGGGAAGTAAATCCTGAGCACGTAACGGAGCTTTTCTTTGGTCGGAGAGATAAAGAGTACTGCTCCAGCACCATCGATGTTGAGGGAGCCGTCAAAGTACATATGCCAATACTCAGATTGATCCTGAGAGATAGGTGTACTTAAACGGTCCACTCAACGATGAAGTCGACCAATGCTTGAGATTTGATGGTCATACGACTTGTAAATTCTAATAAAAAAGGGCATAGCTCCATTGCCCATTTGACGATGCGCCTGTTCACATCCTTGTTGCGAATGATGTCACCAAGTGGGTACTCGGTCACGACCACCATACGATATCCATCGAAGTAATGTTTCAACTTTTGGGATGTGATCAATATGGTGTAGATCAGCTTCTAAATCTATGGGTACCTAGTCTTGGACTCATTGAGCACCTCGCTGATGAAATAAATCGGGTGTTGGACCTTGTAAACATGGCCAGGCTCATCGCCCTCAACCACGATGGCCGTAGAGACCACTCGGTCTGTTGCCACGATATAGAGCAGAAGGGTTTCGTCATCTTTAGGAGTAGTGAGAACCAGAGGAGAAGCGAGAAACTTTTTTAGCTGTGTGAAGGCAGCGTCAGCTTCCTCCGACCACACGAATTTTTTAGATGCTTTGAGCAGCTTGAAAAATGGCAGGCCCTTTTCGCCCAGTCCTGATATGAAACGGCTGAGGGCAGCCATACAGCCTATAAGCCTCTGGACGTCCTTAACTTTCTTTGGGGGGTGCTTGTCAAGGATGGCTTTTACCTTTTCTGGAGTGGGGCGTATGCCGTCGTGACTAACAATGTTGCCCAGTAGAATACCAGATGGGACCCCAAAGATGCACTTTTTTGGGTTTAACTTCCATTGAAATTTGTTAAGAGTGGTGAAGGTGCGTTTTAGGTCGTCGACCAGGGTATAAGCTTCCCTGGTTTTTACGACTACGTCGTTAATGTAGGCCTCGATGAGGTGATCCTTGATCTCGTCTTTGAGGCATGACTGGATGGCTCGTTGGTAGGTGGCCCCAGCGTTTTTGAGCCCAAACAACATGGTCGTGTAGCATTAAGCGCCGAAGGGCATGATGAAGGATGTTTTGATCTGGTCGTCCTTGTTGAGAGCATTCTGGTGATAACCAGAGTAGCAATTGAGAAAGGACAACAGCTCGTAGCCCGCTGTTGAGTCTACGATCTCGTCTATGCGAGGTAAGCCGAAGGGGTCTTTAGGGCAGTGTTTGTTGAGATCGGTATAATCAATGCACATTCTCCATTCTTTATTCTTTTTTCATACAAGGGCCGGGTTGGCTAATCACTCTGGGTGATACACTTCTTTGATAAATCCGGCTGCTAAAAGCCGGGTGACTTCTACCCTAATAGCCTCCTTTTTGTCGCGAGCAAACCGTCGAAGCTTCTGCTTGATGGGTTTAGCGGTCTTCGAGACGTTTAAGGAGTGCTCGATCAGGTCCCGAGGTACACTGGGCATGTCCGCGGGTTTCCACGCAAACACGCTTGCGTTCTCCCTTAGAAACCTGACGAGCGCATCTTCCTATTTTGGATCAAGGTTGGCCCCAATAAGGGCCATCTTGCTAGAATCACCATCGACCAGCTGGATCTCTTTGTGGTCTTTGGACTTGATAGCTTTGCGCGGGGCTTCGAGCACTGGGATCTCCAGGTGGTCAGTGGGGGTTTTCTTGGCGTCAAGATTGGTTTCCTCCATGCGGATCGAGAGGTCGGTGGCCTCAGCAACTTTGAAGCTCTCTTCTTCACAGGTGTAGGCCACGAACACGTTGCCTCTAAGAGTGAGGACTCCTTTCTCGGTCGGCATCTTGAGCACCAAGTATGTATAGTGGGGCACAGCCATGAATTTGGTGAGCGATGGTCGACCAAGGATGGCGTGGTAAGTACCCTCGAAGTCGGCGACCACGAAGTTGACGAAGTCAGTGCGGAAGTGCTCTGGCATGCCAAACTACACGGGGAGCGTGATCTACCCAAGAGGCGTGGAGCTCTGTCCGAGGAGAACGCCCCAGAACTGTGCCTCATAGGGTCTGAGATCTGCCTGAGTTAGTTTCAAGGCCGGCAAACTATTACGAAAAAGGATGTCGATGGAGCTGCCACCGTCGATGAGCACCCTGTCAAACCGAACACTATTAATACAGGGATCAAGAATGAGAGGGAAACGACCAGGCTCAGGAATCACCGCCCATCGGTCTCGCCTATTGAAGGAAATTTCCCGGTGGGACCAAGCGGGGAGCCTAGGATCAGCGATGAGGTCATCAGCGTTGGTGACGTTCAAGCAAGCACGGGCGAGCAGCTTGCGCTCGTGTTTGGATTCAATAGATACCTTCCCTCTGAAGATAGAGTGGATGTGGTCGGTTGGAGCGACATAATGGTGACGAGGATCCCTATCCTGGTCTTCATCGTCATCCCCACCATTATGTTGTTCAACATCGTTGGGCTTGTCGGTGTTGTCTGGGACCTGTTTGCGCGTGTAGATGGCCTTGAGGACGCGGTAGTTCTCCATAGTGTGGTTCGATTTGGGATGAATCTGGTAAGGTCCCTTTAACGCCTTGGCATAATCGTCCTCGTAGTTACGGCGACCACCGCCCTTCTTGATGGTGTTGACTTCCCCATCATCTTCTTGGGGGGCGCTTGCCCTTGTAGTCATCACGGCGATTACACCATTGATCGCGATTGTCACGACGATCGCGGTTGTCGTTACGCCAGTCCCGACGGTCGTAGTTGTCGTTCCGGCCATGATCATCACGGTAGTCGTCGCGTCGTGGTGGGTGGTCGGAGTGAGGTGTTCTGCCTGTTTCTTCATTGATTAGCTTCTTGGCATCATCGACGTCCGTGTACTTCTTAGCGGTGGCGAGTAGCTCTAAAACCGAACCAGGTCGCTTACGGAGTAACTTGTCTCTAAGATCATCGTGGAAGCAGAGGCCTGTGATGAAGGCCGAGATTGCTTCATCATCGGTGATCTTGGGGATTTTGAGGCGCATATCTGAGAAGCATCGGATGTAATCACGCAATGGTTCATCCCTACGATCATGAATCCACTGCAGATCGTACTTGTTGCCGGGTTGCTCACAGGTTGCAATAAAGTTATCGATGAAGGCCTAACGAAGATCTTGCCATGTGTCGAAGTGGTTTTCTGGCAACTCGACCAGCCATTGGTGGCCTGCCTAGTCGAGAACGACTAGGAGGTAGTTAGCCATGACATGCTCATCGCCCATAGCTGATCGAACGGCAGTCTCATAAAGCATGATCCATAGCTCAGGGTTTTCCTTGCCATCGTACTTCTTGAGCTTCTCAAGCATGAAGTTTCTTGGCCAAATGACTTGTCGGAGATGAGCAGTAAACTACTTTAGGCCACAAGGACCGTGTGTGGTGTTGTATTCTATGCGGCGGATGCTTTCGTGAGATGCGCGGTCGTTGGCCCATTGATTAATGTGACTGCGCAAATCACGCTCGCTGAGGGATTGGTGGAGATCGTAATTGCCATCACGGCGATCCTGATTGCCACCCTGGTTGGCGCCACGACCATGGTTGTCACGTCAGTTGTCATCCCGACCACCGTTGCGGCCGCCGTCTCTTCCTTGGTGGTTTTCTAGTGGGTCATTGTTTCGTGAGCCGCGTTGATTTGATGGTTATGGGCGACTTGAATGCTGACGACTGCAACTTGATGCGATTGATGCTCTTGGGGCTTGCGCTCTATTTGCGAACTGCACTGTCTGGGCCATGGTGGCCGTCAGATAAGCTTGCATGTCATCGCGAATCTCCTGGACTTTTGGGATGTTTGGCAGCCATTGCAAATTGGCCATAGTGACCGCTATGTTGGCACTTGGAGTTTTGAAGACTTGCTTGTTGCCTACCATATCAAAGGCGTCATTAAGGTCTTGTGGTCGAGGTCCTCTCCGACGTTCTTCTTCTTCTGCTTCGGCTTGTCTGTGTTGAGCACGATCGGCGTTATGCTGTTCGCGCTGTTGCCTTTGCTCATTGGTTTCGCCATCTACCAGAGCGGGTTCATCGTTGCTGACGACGCTGATCATGCCTCCCAGCCTTGGCGGGAAGGTCAGGAATTTAGGGAACCCCAAAGGGTGATCTGGTCGGTCTAGATTGTATTCGGCGTTATCGCTGTCGGGGTGTTGAACCTCGGTTTGGATAGAGCCATTGGATGCAGTGCTCAATAGAGAACTAGAATTGCCATCTTCTTCAAGTGTGTGGACTGAGCCTTCTCGATACTCCTCAATCTGCACCATGTTGACGAAATTGTGTCTTTGTGGCCGAGGTCGGTGCAGAGGTGATAGATCTAAAGCATGGCCCCGCTTCTTAGGATCCATGAACAGATGAGGTATGCGGTGTGCATACTCAGAAACAACGTTTCTCAGGTCGTAGGGTAGTGTCGGTGTTTCGTACAAGCACCGGCAAGTAAATTTATAGTAATGCGCATTAGGCTCGGATGGTGCGCTAAAGGACACAAGATTTATACTAGTTTGGGCGGAACGTCCCTACATCTAGTTTGCAGCTGCTTGTGTTATTAACACCGTGAATGGTCTGTAGTAAGGGGTACAAACGATCGAGAGAGGGACTGGTCCCAAGTCTCTGATGGAAGGGTTGAAAGGTGGTCAAGAGATTCATAGCCGCTTGACTGTGTGTATGAGTGCGTTCTCTTGTTCAGTCCTATCTTTCGGTCCCCTCCTGATGGAGGAAGCGCATCCCCTTTTATAGATGAAGGGGCTAGCTTTACAAGGGTGAGGGCTCTAGGACGCGTACTCTACTTAGTCTTGTGGCTCACGTCTACCTGGTCAGGTCCTTCATTCTGATGAGTGCGAAGGAAGATAAGTGTTTACAATGTTGTCGATGTCTTTGTAGGATGTCAGGTTAGTTACAGAATGCTACCCTATGCAGGGTATGGGCTGTAGTACAGTGGTTTTGACTTATGAGCCTCCCCCAGCCTTGCTCCGCACACCTTCTGGTTCCCATGAGTCCTCGTTGGAGGAACGCGGGGTCGGGGTCCGGTGTAGCGCCGTGGCTAAGGCCTTCTGACTAGGTGGACCTGAGGGGTCAGGAAGCGGGAGCCGCTCCCTCGGGTCCACAGCAGGGTGACGGAATATCCATCGTTCGTGGAGATAGCAAATCCCTTCCTAGAGCGTAGCGGTTGTCGTATATCTTCGTCGGGTTCCGTGTCCTAGAGCTGAAGGCGGCGCCTACAACTCTACAAGGCGAGGTGCACGCACCTGTAATGCCTTTTGGGTTCTGCGGCGCCTAGAAGGGTCTAAAGCATCAGTCCTATCGTTCCCTGGCAGTACTTTTCCTACCAGGGCGCAGGGTATGGTCCTTGGAGCCATGGTTGACCTGAATGTCTTGTCTCGTCCTGTACCCATCATCATGAGGGATAGATATCGATCAGGGTGAGGCTCATTCTTGGTCGTCGGGTGAGACGGAGACCAATCCCTATCTCTTGGGCGAGACTAACCCCGCCCCTCCGGGATCGGGCGAGGCGGAATCCATCCCTCAGCCCTCGGGCGAGACCGAGCGCACCCTAAAGGCATCGGGCGAGATGGAGATTAACCTTGAGCCTTTGGGCGAGGCAGGGTTATCCCACAAAGGCGTCGAGTGAGGCTGACCCCGCCCCTCTAGGATCGGGCGAGGCAGAATCCATCCCTCAGCCCTCGGGCGAGACCGAGCCCACCCTAAAGGCGTCGGGCGAGACAGAGTTTATCCCTCGGCCCTCGGGCGAGACCGAGCCCGTCCCAAAGGTGTCGGGCGAGGCGGAACCAAACTCCTATCACTCGAACAAGGGATGACACGGTGCCCTTATGTGTCCAAAAGTTTTTCACATTCGGTGGTTATTGGTTCCACCTTCTAGGGTACCCTGGTATTAGGTCCCCGATAGTAGCCCCCGAGCCTCTAGGTGATTCGAGTAGAACCGCCTGGAGGGTGTTTTTGACTTCGTCGAAGTTACTTTGCCGGAGGGTGCGCGTGAGCGTACCCGATGGGTGTAGCCCCCGAGCCCCCGGGTGATTCGAGTAGAGTCGCCCGGGGGGTTGTATCGGCCCCTTCACGGGTAAGGCTGAAGGACTTAGTTTTTTATCAACTGGATGTTTTTCTGAGTGGGTCGTGGCGTCCCGTTCACTGGGAACTGATTCAGGGCTGACCTAACTGGTGCTTCTGCCCTTGATTTTGGATCGTTCGTGGATCCTTTCTTAGTTGGGCCGGCCGGCGAGCTTCTGGGCCCTAGGTGGGCCAAAGAGAAAAGAACAGGCCTTTGTGGCTTGCGTTTCCCCGATGGGTAGAGAGTCCGGATTCGCTTGGGGAAGGTGAACCGTCCGTCAAGATTTTTGGGGCGAGAGGATAGGGACTGCGGGCGCATGTCCCGCGACGTGACGCGGTGGCGCGCATGGCAGGCCCAGAGATCAAGGCGGACGGTTGCCCTTCTCGCGTCCATCGCCCCCTATAAAACCACGGGGTTCGCCCCCGAGGTTCCGTATTTCGCTCCCCTGCCTTTGCGTTCTGAAACATCCGCCGCCAATCGTCCTAGCCTCTCGCGCCCGCATCGCCACCGTCGACCGGCCTGTGTTCGTGTTCCAGCCACCGTCAAGCTCGTGCCTGCCCTTCCCCCCTACTGCTTTAATGGAGTTGTGGGGCAGATCAAGCATCACCTCCTGGCATCTGGAGGGCCTCGTTCGCCGTGGCCTTCTCCGCCCACTGTCCGCCGTCCAGGAGTGGTTGCTTCCTGGCGATGAGGATGAGTCGGTGCCGCCTGAAGGGTATGTCGTCTCTTTTGCCATCTTCCATGAGTGGGGATTCGGGGTACCCGCGCATAGATTCCTCCTGGGGCTGTTGGATTACTATGAGGTAGAGCTGCAGCATCTAACTCCCAATGGGATTCAGCATATGGCAGCGTTTGTTGCCCTGTGCGAGGGTTTCCTAGGGATCGATCCCCATTTTGATCTGTGGCGGTATTTCTTTAACATTAGTCTGTCAAAGAGGAAGATTGGGGGGAAGGATGTGAACGCGCCGATGGGATGTGCCAGTATTCATCTGCGCCATACCCGGTCGAAGGGTTACCCATACATGCGTCTGGCGACATCCAACAAGGGATGGCACTCGCAGTGGTTTTATGTTAGGGATGATGCAAGTGCCACCCTACCGAAGTATACTGTGCGTCTTATTGTGGACGTTCCGGAGTCGTGGGGCTAGGGCGTCCAGTCCAAAGACAAGAAACACATCACCGACCTTCTTTCCGCCCTCCAAGCCCTGAAGGGCTAGGGTGTAAAGGGGACAGGGATCATCGGTGCCTACCATGCTAGGAGGGTGGCACCCCTGATGGCGCGTGTGCTTCCCCTACATCAAATGATGCTCGGGATATCGTTCGAGGGGACGGTGCTTGTTGACAAGGCGCTCCCTTACTCGGAAGTGGCGTAGCGCATCAAGGAGGCGACGGAGCCGACGAAGGATTCTGCGGGCAGAGTCCTCGACATTGTGTATCCGGTGCCTGGACACCCCCCAATGCGGCCGAAGCCTGGGTTCTTTGAATTCGTAAGCCCTCCTCTCCCATGCTCTTTTCTTTTTTCCTGGATCTATTTTTTTAACACTTGCTTTATTGTAACACACTAAAATTAGCTACTTTATAAAAAGAGTAAAATGATTTCTGTTAATTGTTTTGTGCTCATAAAAACATAGGTAAAAAAAATTAAAATCCAACATAAGGGTAGCAACATGTTTGCGCATACATGCCATTGCATTGATACTTTTGTGATGAGTGGTTTGGAAGATAAATTCAAATCTCAATCTTTAAATATTGCTTTCAAGTAGTGGTTTAAAAAGAATTTAAAAACTTGCAAAAACAAAAGTTAGATAAGATGCCTTGTTTTCAAAATCCAATGGCTTGGAAAAGGTTTTAAGACACGTTAGAATGATGCCTCTCTTTCCGGGAAACTTACCGACCTTTTTCGAGATTAAATTCCTATTTCTTAGAGCCTTGTTTTTTTTCTCGATCAATCCAAAAGTCTTTTCGGGAGCTAAAACCACTTTGGTTGTGTTTCTTATCCTTCCATCTATCCCTAGGAATTTTTATAGAATTTTTCGGAGCTCAGAGATATTTTTCATAGCCTAAATAGTAATTCCGAATTTTCTGTAATTATTTTAATTCCGAAAATCAATAATTAATAAATATCTTCACTTTCCAAAATCGACAAACCCTACGTATATATATATGCCGGCGTAACCCTCGACGCGAGGATTTCAGAAGTACAGCCCGTTTCGCGAGCCGCCACTCCTATCGCCGCAGATCGGACGCCAAAGTTCGGCACAGCTAGGTTTCCGGCGAACTCTTCGGCGAGCTTTTTCGGCAAAACCGTCGCGTTTTGGCGTCGACCACCACCACCAAGAGGTAGATCTCGTCGTTCTCTACACCGTAGTGTATTCGGTTTGTTGAATCCATCACCGTTTGACTGTTTCCCCTTCATTTTCCTTTTTCCGGTCGTATTCCGGCGAACTCATCCATGGCTGGCACCTTGTTTCTCTCCCTCTGGCCGAGGAAGCTTCCCCTGCAGTCGGCCGTCCACCACCGCAGCCTGGGCCGAGCCCCCTGTGCCTCGCGACTCCCGCGCCGCCGTCCATCGCACGCGCGTGTGCCTGCTCACAGTCGAGCATGGCCGCCGCCGGCCTTCGGGCCCGTACAGGTGCGCCCTGCGCCGCGGCCTTGGCGCATGCCGAGCGAGCCAGCCCATCCCATGCTGCCGTGGCCCTGCGCCGCCCTTGTCCCGGCGCTGCACCACTGCCAGCCATCCTCAATTTTCCCCTTCCGCGAGCAGCAGCAGGAAGTCCCACGGTGGCCATGTCTGTACGTACAGACCAAAGGTAGAAGATGAACTATTTACAATTTTGCCATCCTTCTTTTAATCCCCGCCGTTTAATCGTCTTAGCTCCGTTTCAGTTCATTCCAGTTGTGTTAGTTTCGTGTCGTCGAGAACTACGCAGTAGCGTTATTAGTGTTCATATCACATGTTTATGAAATTATTTTATTAAAATGTTAATTGAGTCTATAATTAATTAATCGCTGATTAATTAAAGTCGATTTAGATTTTTAATTTCAATTCGATTGCCCGAGTTTCATCGCAATGGGTGATACGTGTTCATGACGATGTGTTCAATGTTACCTTATTACGCTTTTATAATTAAATATTAAAATGATTAAGTATGCGTGCAAACAGTTTTATAATTAAGTAATATATGTTTCATATCTCGGCAATTCGTGTATAATATTAATATGATTAATTGTTGATATTAATATTCTTTTCAATTATAAGTTTGGTTAGTTTAAACCCGTTGTATATATGATAAACTTGTATAGATGCTCTCACATGCATTTTACTATTGCAAAGTTTAAGTTTAACTTGCTTAATCTACCTGGCAACATTTATAAATAAAACATGATTACTCTAACTCAGTTTCTGAATTAAAATATAATTTGACTAAGGCTACGTGTTAGCAGTGACGTTTAACATGTCTCATATCTCAAAATTTTATAAGTTAAATGTTAATTTGTTTAATGGTTATGCAACTGGGTTTATAATTAAAAGCAACTTAGGTGAATACATCAATCTTTCATAAATCACTATCATTATGATTAATATCGACATTAATACATTTTTAATTTATAGCATGCTTAGTTCAACTTCAACACATGATGCTTTCGTATGGCTTTTGTCACATGCTTAATTCCTTCGCGAAGATAAAGTTTAATTGTTATGTGATAACATTTATAAATAATACATGATTAGTTTTAACTCTACTTTTAAAACTAAATATGTTGTGATTAATCTAAATCAATATTGCTCATATAGTTTTCTTAGCTAACCTAAAACAAGCTCATGGTTGTTTCTTTTGTAATATAATATAAATCTTTTGATAGTGGTTTTCTTTTAACCGTAGCTCCTTTCTTAGTGTCTCTTGCGTTCTCATAACCGTAGCATCGAGCCATTCTTGTTGCGTTACTTTTGTTCAGTGTGTTCTACGCAGTGGCGTTAGTGGTTCTCATATTACTCAAATATGTTTTGGTAGTTAAAAAGTTAATTGTATTATACTATCATTTGCATTATTTTCGGAATATAAAGTCAATATAGGTTTTATACTACGCTCTTTCTTAAGCAATGAATCAAGTTGATTAATGAGAATATTTACATGTGTTTCTACAATTAAAATAAGTTAAATGCATAGGTTTTATTTTCCGTTGCTTCGTTAGTCGCTTTTTCGTTGAATCGCGTATAGCATGTCTTTTGCGTTTGTGTGTTCGTAGCGATATGCCGTTTTGCTTATTTTATTGGTTGGTGTACTGTTCTCATATATTCTTGTTTGTATGCCATGTATGGATGTTTGTGTGGTGATATATGGTTCAGTCAATCGATGAGGTTTACGTGGTGATTAAGAAGCTGTTCTCTCAAGACTTAAAGCTGAGAATTGGAAGCAGAAGATTGAAAGTGGAATACTAAAGGCTTTTGAGCGTATTGCTTTGGGGGAAAAGCAAGTTAAGGCAAGTATAGCATGGGATTATCCTTGTTACCTATTCACATTTAATCACTTAATTCATATTGCATGTGTCTCCCTTGTTGCCAAATAGGATATCCTAGATATTTGATAACTTGTACCTTGATACCTTTGGGACATTGCATTGGATAGTTTTTGCTAGTGCTTAATCAAAACCATGATCTTGTAACTTGACTAATGGTATATGCAATAAACATTAAAACATGACTTTTTAGTAACATGGACACAGGGGGCTGGAGTGTTTATATGCTTCAGATTCCTCTCCCTAAGGACTTATCTGTAAGCGATCATCCGGGACTTACAGTACAGCTGTGAGGGCCATATGGCTCTGGCTTTAGCTTAGTATGAGGATCTTTTCTAGCTTGTTAGTGGTTACCTTTGAGGCGCAGGGTATGTTTCCTTTGCTGCTAGGAAGTGTGTACCGTGCTGCGATGCCCACGCTTGCCACTCCTAGAGATGGGCCACATACGCCTGGCGGCCCTAACATGTTAGACGAATTCTTTGAAAGGCTTCATAGTGAACCCTACCGACCTTCCTTGGAAGTGGGTCAAGAGAATAGCTACCTCGGGCAAAAGGGTAAATCACAACTCACAGTGAACGTGTACAAACTCTGCAGAGTATAAAACTGTTATAACAGCCGTGCTCACGGACACGAGCGGCCTTGGACCCTTATAGAATAGAGATGATCACTAATGGATAATGGTTCTAATAATTGATTGTTTATGCTATACATTAATCATGTTTACCTGATCATGTGTTTAAGGGAATGATAAATCCTTTGCCACCCAACTGCTTAAAAAGATGATCTATTAAAGCTAATCGCAGTAAACCAGTGTCAGCCTTTTGAGCCTCATGAACCCCATGATATAATTGTTAAGTACGACATGTACTTACACTTGCTTTATTTTCTATACATTGGATAAAAATCCCGGATGGGTACCAGATTGCTGGTTTGGAGGAGTTAGGCTTGTGGTCAACCAGTCAGTCGTCCCTGTGGATTTGGAGTCTTCGCCAGAAGATCGGAGTCAACTTTCCGCTGTCTATACTCTGAGGGTACTTTTCTTTTACTAATACGTTATGTAATAAGTATTGTCTCTTGATATTACCCCTTATTTGTGGCTATATGTGAGATTTGACTTCCTGGGCTCATATATAGTGTGTATCTGGTTTTGTCTTTAAAACCGGGTGCTACAAAGTGGTATCAGAGCAATGCTGACTATAGGACGCAAGCCTAGTTAGCACTGGTCGTTTCTAAAAACCTATTTTTCAATAAAATTATTTTTCCACCTCCTTGACTCATTGAATTGAATATTTCCAATACTTGTCCTATTGTCTCCTCTCCTTGATAGCTTCCTTTGAGCTATACTTTCTTATCTCCTTGAGTTGTTGTTCTTGATCTCTTGCAAAACTTTCTAGTCTCACCTCTATTCAAATTTCCACAGCCATGTTAAGAAGTTTTCCCTTAAGAATGCCTACAAGTAGCTAGAAGGAACGATTAGTAACGCGCTTGTATTTTGTGTTTGGATGGTTTGTCCTTATGTTATGGTTGAGTTGGATCTTTGTAATGAGTGCACTGAATTTGTAGGTTATGCTCACAACTTTCATTTATATTAAAGGTTTAAGGTATAAGGGATATGGAAATAAATAGTCTGGGTTCTGTTTCTCTTGTTTCCTGCTTTCGGTCTTCCAGAGCAGTCTGTCTTCTATGGCCTATGTCTCCAACCTCTGGGCAACCAAAACTTCTGAGAAAATTCTAGGTAAAAGTAGACTTCAAGATCTTTCTTTTCCCGTAAGAGTCACCATGATAGCATTTCTGGTTTGGGAGATATAAAAATCACAAGGCGATACATCTGTGCTGTCTAGAATCTGGAATAGTTTCTGTTGAGCAAAGATTTTGACCAAGTTAACTGCAGAATCTGAAGAAGGGGTCTAAAAGAAAGTTGTGGGGAATTTTATAAGCTTTCCAACGGTTCAAGATGCAACTTTATTGGATAAATGGAACTCGAGATATGGATGTTTTTCTGCGCTGCTGTTTTCTATCTATGGGAAGGATCGATTTTTCTTATTCTTATCTATGTCCACAAGCTCTCTAGGATGTCAGAGGATGGTAATACACCATGAAGAAAGTTTCATGTTGGATGTTGGTGCCCCTATCTCAACTCTTCTTAAGGGGGGTAGCCAAGCTAAGAGTGTTGCGAGTTGGTGATCTACAAGGAGTTTGGATCCACGTCAAGATTGACCTTCGAGCTAGCTATGGTTGGGAGTTTGATCTTCACGTACCTAGGATATAGACGTATACAAAAGAGTTGCAAGAATGCTCAAGACTAAGATTAACTCTTAAAAACAATTGGATTGGTTTTGGTTTCTATTTAAAGCTCTTTCCTTGAAATGAAATCTTCAAAAGATGTTGGAAAATGAATTAACAACCTTTTGATTCAAGAACTTTAAAAAAACTTCTTCAAAAGTTGATTTGAACTAAGTTCAAAAAGGGTTTAAGTTTGTTTTCTCATTTTCAAGTGTTGGTATTCGAAACTTAATTTCAAAAGTATTTCACCAAAGAATAAGAGTTGATTTGAAAAGAGTATTAGAGTTTAAAAGATTCAAAAAGTGTTGCTAAAGACTATATTTGAGACATTTCAAAAGTTTTGATTTGAGTTTTGAAAGACTCTTTTGCTCATTCAAAAGAAAACAATTTGATTTGAGCTGCTTCACTCAAGGCTCTAGTTTAAAAACAGATATTCATAAAAAGTTTGAAGTATCCGATTCCTAAAACTTCAAAAAGTTGAAAGTGAAATTAGATTTGAAAACCCACTTTGCTTTGAACTAAATTTCAAAAAGAGTAAAATGTATTCGGTTACTCTTCAAAGTGTTATTCTAAAAACACTTTTGAACCATTTTATTCTAAAACACTTTGAAAATGACTCTAAAGTGTTTTTAAAATGGGTTGTTTGGAAAAGACCGATTGAAAAAAAAACAACTTGAGTTGTCTTAATTCAAATTTTATTTGAAAGGTGTTCAAAATGCTTTCAAGATATTTTACAAAAGTTTGAAAATTTTGGTTCAAAAGTTTGCAACAATTTGCATTTGGAAACTGAGCACTTTTGGCTTTGAATTAGAATTAAGTTTGATTTCAAAACAAAATTTGAAAAGAAAAGGTTTGAGTTGATTTCAAAAGTGTATTTCTAAAAGAAGTCTTCCAAAATAGTTTGAAAGGGTTGAAAATTATTTGATTTGATTCCCCAAAAGGTTTATTCCAAAAAGAATTTGAATATGTGTATTAAGTCTTTTGTTTGACTTCAAAAGGAAATGGGAATTGAAAACTTACTCTCTTTATTTCTAAAGTAGTTTTGAAATTGATTTGGTTTGATTTTAGAAATCCCAAAAGAGTTCATTCAAAATGATTTGAAAATGAAGTTCGAATGTTTCATTTGTTTTCTAAAATCTTGAAAATCCCTTGTTTGAAACATATTTCAAAAGAACCTGAGTTGATTTGTCTACTCTTTATCTGAGATTTGATTATAAGTCGAGGTTTTCAAAAGAGTTTGAAAAACAAAGCTTAGTATGTTTTCCTAGTTTCCAATGATTTGAAAATGGTTGGGTTTATTTCAAAACCTTAAAAACATTTATTCAAAAGAGTTTCAAAACATGGTTGAAATATTTTCTTGAGTTCTAAACATAAAACATATTTTGAAAGCTATTTCAAGAGGAGTTGAAAAGGAAAATTTGTTCGGTTTTGATTGAAAGTCTTCCTTTTGAAAAGTAAAACATTTCAAAATGCATAAGAAATGAACCATGGAATTCAAAGCTTCTGATTCAAGCTAAGTAAGATCTTTTGGAAGCTTAACATATGGATGATAAGATTCAGCTAGAACGAATTAAGAGAAGCAACAAGATCAGACTTGGAATAAGATGGAACAAGAATCTGTAAGAGTAGCCACGTGATGAATTATCATATAACACAAGGTGAGTATCAAGATGGTGTTGCTCAAGGAAGTGAAGAAGATCCGAAGTTGAAGTATCCCTCTCTTCTTGCTCTTCTTCTCCGAATCTCGGGGACGAGATTCATCTTAAGGGGGGTAGAATTGTAACACCCTAAAATTAGCTACTTTATAAAAAGAGTAAAATGATTTCTGTTAATTGTTTAGTGCTCATAAAAACATAGGTAAAAAAATTAAAATCCAACATAAGGGTAGCAACATGTTTGCGCATACATGCCATTGCATTGATACTTTTGTGATGAGTGGTTTGGAAGATAAATTCAAATCTCAATCTTTAAATATTGCTTTCAAGTAGTGGTTTAAAAAGAATTTAAAAACTTGCAAAAACAAAAGTTAGATAAGATGCCTTGTTTTCAAAATCCAAAGGCTTGGAAAAGGTTTTAAGACACGTTAGAATGATGCCTCTCTTTCCGGGAAACTTACCGACCTTTTTCGAGATTAAATTCCTATTTCTTAGAGCCTTGTTTTTTTTCTCGATCAATCCAAAAGTCTTTTCGGGAGCTAAAACCACTTTGGTTGTGTTTCTTATCCTTCCATCTATCCCTAGGAATTTTTATAGAATTTTTCGGAGCTCAGAGATATTTTTCATAGCCTAAATAGTAATTCCGAATTTTCTGTAATTATTTTAATTCCGAAAATCAATAATTAATAAATATCTTCACTTTCCAAAATCGACAAACCCTACGTATATATATATGCCGGCGTAACCCTCGACGCGAGGATTTCAGAAGTACAGCCCGTTTCGCGAGCCGCCACTCCTATCGCCGCAGATCGGACGCCAAACTTCGGCACAGCTAGGTTTCCGGCGAACTCTTCGGCGAGCTTTTCCGGCAAAACTGTCGCGTTTTGGCGTCGACCACCACCACCAAGAGGTAGATCTCGTCGTTCTCTACACCGTAGTGTATTCGTTTTGTTGAATCCATCACCGTTTGACTGTTTCCCCTTCATTTTCCTTTTTCCGGTCGTATTCCGGCGAACTCATCCATGGCTGGCACCTTGTTTCTCTCCCTCTGGCCGAGGAAGCTTCCCCTGCAGTCGGCCGTCCACCACCGCAGCCTGGGCCGAGCCCCCTGTGCCTCGCGACTCCCGCGCCGCCGTCCATCGCACGCGCGTGTGCCTGCTCACAGTCGAGCATGGCCGCCGCCGGCCTTCGGGCCCGTACAGGTGCGCCCTGCGCCGCGGCCTTGGCGCATGCCGAGCGAGCCAGCCCATCCCATGCTGCCGTGGCCCTGCGCCGCCCTTGTCCCGGCGCTGCACCACTGCCGGCCATCCTCAATTTTCCCCTTCCGCGAGCAGCAGCAGGAAGTCCCACGGAGGCCATGTCTGTACGTACAGACCAAAGGTAGAAGATGAACTATTTACAATTTTGCCATCCTTCTTTTAATCCCCGCCGTTTAATCGTCTTAGCTCCGTTTCAGTTCATTCCAGTTGTGTTAGTTTCGTGTCGTCGAGAACTACGCAGTAGCGTTATTAGTGTTCATATCACATGTTTATGAAATTATTTTATTAAAATGTTAATTGAGTCTATAATTAATTAATCGCTGATTAATTAAAGTCGATTTAGATTTTTAATTTCAATTCGATTGCCCGAGTTTCATCGCAATGGGTGATACGTGTTCATGACGATGTGTTCAATGTTACCTTATTACGCTTTTATAATTAAATATTAAAATGATTAAGTATGCGTGCAAACAGTTTTATAATTAAGTAATATATGTTTCATATCTCGGCAATTCGTGTATAATATTAATATGATTAATTGTTGATATTAATATTCTTTTCAATTATAAGTTTGGTTAGTTTAAACCCGTTGTATATATGATAAACTTGTATAGATGCTCTCACATGCATTTTACTATTGCAAAGTTTAAGTTTAACTTGCTTAATCTACCTGGCAACATTTATAAATAAAACATGATTACTCTAACTCAGTTTCTGAATTAAAATATAATTTGACTAAGGCTACGTGTTAGCAGTGACGTTTAACATGTCTCATATCTCAAAATTTTATAAGTTAAATGTTAATTTGTTTAATGGTTATGCAACTGGGTTTATAATTAAAAGCAACTTAGGTGAATACATCAATCTTTCATAAATCACTATCATTATGATTAATATCGACATTAATACATTTTTAATTTATAGCATGCTTAGTTCAACTTCAACACATGATGCTTTCGTATGGCTTTTGTCACATGCTTAATTCCTTCGCGAAGATAAAGTTTAATTGTTATGTGATAACATTTATAAATAATACATGATTAGTTTTAACTCTACTTTTAAAACTAAATATGTTGTGATTAATCTAAATCAATATTGCTCATATAGTTTTCTTAGCTAACCTAAAACAAGCTCATGGTTGTTTCTTTTGTAATATAATATAAATCTTTTGATAGTGGTTTTCTTTTAACCGTAGCTCCTTTCTTAGTGTCTCTTGCGTTCTCATAACCGTAGCATCGAGCCATTCTTGTTGCGTTACTTTTGTTCAGTGTGTTCTACGCAGTGGCGTTAGTGGTTCTCATATTACTCAAATATGTTTTGGTAGTTAAAAAGTTAATTGTATTAATACTATCATTTGCATCGTTTTTGGAATATAAAGTCAATATAGGTTTTATACTACGCTCTTTCTTAAGCAATGAATCAAGTTGATTAATGAGAATATTTACATGTGTTTCTACAATTAAAATAAGTTAAATGCATAGGTTTTATTTTCCTGTTGTACTGAAAATCCTTCGATAGTCGCTTTTTCGTTGAATCGCAGTATAGCATGTCTTTTGCGTTTGTGTGTTCGTAGCGATATGCCGTTTTGCTTATTTTATTGGTTGGTGTACTGTTCTCATATATTCTTGTTTGTATGCCATGTATGGATGTTTGTGTGGTGATATATGGTTCAGTCAATCGATGAGGTTTACGTGGTGATTAAGAAGCTGTTCTCTGCAAGACTTAAAGCTGAGAATTGGAAGCAGAAGATTGAAAGTGGAATACTAAAGGCTTTTGAGCGTATTGCTTTGGGGGAAAAGCAAGTTAAGGCAAGTATAGCATGGGATTATCCTTGTTACCTATTCACATTTAATCACTTAATTCATATTGCATGTGTCTCCCTTGTTGCCAAATAGGATATCCTAGATATTTGATAACTTAGTACCTTGATACCTTTGTGACTATTGCATTGGATAGTTTTTGCTAGTGCTTAATCAAAACCATGATCTTGTAACTTGACTAATGGTATATGCAATAAACATTAAAACATGACTTTTTAGTAACATGGACACAGGGGGCTGGAGTGTTTATATGCTTCAGATTCCTCTCCCTAAGGACTTATCTGTAAGCGATCATCCGGGACTTACAGTACAGCTGTGAGGGCCATATGGCTCTGGCTTTAGCTTAGTATGAGGATCTTTTCTAGCTTGTTAGTGGTTACCTTTGAGGCGCAGGGTATGTTTCCTTTGCTGCTAGGAAGTGTGTACCGTGCTGCGATGCCCACGCTTGCCACTCCTAGAGATGGGCCACATACGCCTGGCGGCCCTAACATGTTAGACGAATTCTTTGAAAGGCTTCATAGTGAACCCTACCGACCTTCCTTGGAAGTGGGTCAAGAGAATAGCTACCTCGGGCAAAGGGTAAATCACAACTCACAGTGAACGTGTACAAACTCTGCAGAGTATAAAACTGTTATAACAGCCGTGCTCACGGACACGAGTGGCCTTGGACCCTTATAGAATAGAGATGATCACTAATGGATAATGGTTCTAATAATTGATTGTTTATGCTATACATTAATCATGTTTACCTGATCATGTGTTTAAGGGAATGATAAATCCTTTGCCACCCAACTGCTTAAAAAGATGATCTATTAAAGCTAATCGCAGTAAACCAGTGTCAGCCTTTTGAGCCTCATGAACCCCATGATATAATTGTTAAGTACGACATGTACTTACACTTGCTTTATTTTCTATACATTGGATAAAAATCCCGGATGGGTACCAGATTGCTGGTTTGGCGGAGTTAGGCTTGTGGTCAACCAGTCAGTCGTCCCTGTGGATTTGGAGTCTTCGCCAGAAGATCGGAGTCAACTTTCCGCTGTCTATACTCTGAGGGTACTTTTCTTTTACTAATACGTTATGTAATAAGTATTGTCTCTTGATATTACCCCTTATTTGTGGCTATATGTGAGATTTGACTTCCTGGGCTCACATATAGTGTGTATCTGGTTTTGTCTTTAAAACCGGGTGTTACATTTATGATGTTGGGACCAGCCGAGGGTGCTGGTCTTTAAGGACAGCCCAGTTCCACTGCCGAAGGACAAGGTCGTGGCGGTGGCGAATCGACTCACGGCCGAGCGGGACAAGAAAGCAAGGGAAGAGATGAAGAAGGCGAAACGACTGAAGTAGGAGGCACGGGATCGGGGAGAGGACATGAGCAGTGAGGACGACGACGATGATGATGATGATGATGACAACGACGAGGTAGCCGTCGGCGTGGATTGGGGCATCCTGGAGGACGAGGACACGCTGACGAGTGGCCACCCATCCGTGCAGGGGCCCTTCCCTTTCCACGCGGAGGGAAGTAGATCGATGAGGTCAGTGGAGGCCGGCGAGTCCGCCGCTTCGCACGGCGTGCCGGCCGAGGACCAGTGGATGGGGGAGGGCGGGCCTGACGCCACCATCCTCGAGGCAATGATGGAGGGGAGCAGCTCCGGTGCTGCACCCCGTGAGATGATGGAGGGGGACGGCTCCGGTGCCGCGCCCGACGAGATGATGGAGGGGAGCGACTCCGGTGCCGCGCCCGTCGAGATGAACCCCCCTGCCCTGGAGCAGGGGGCGGGCATGAAACGGTCCCGCCCAAATGAGTCAGGGTAGGGATCTGGGGATCCATCCCCAAAACACTTCCGCCGGCCGAGGACGTCAACGTAAGCTGTTGATTCCTCTGTTTTCATCCTTTTTCCATTTTTATTTTGACTTAATGGTTATTACCTTTGTGCAGGTTCTTGCGGACGGGTCACCCCCTAGGGCTGGCGCCCAAGAAGAGTCTCGCCCTTCAAGCAGGACAGACAGCGTAGCCTGGAGTCACCCCTGTTCCGGGCAGGAGTGGTGCCGACGTCGGGGCCGCGTTGGCCGAACCGACGGCGCCCATGGTGGCTCCCACGCCCACGGAGGTTACTGAGCAAGCAGCCTCCTCTGTGGCGGACGTGGAACAGCCGGCCGAGGGCCACATACCGCCGGTGGAGGTAGTCATGACCGCGCTAAGCCAGGATCAGCCGGGCGCGGTCGTGGTGGCGCCCGAGGGCGTAGTGCAATCCGTGCCACCAGGGGCCCAGGCGGATCCACCCGTGACGTTCGAAGCGGCCCAGACGGAGGAGGGTCCAGTTGGAGGGTCCTCGAGTGTGGCGGTGGTGCCGCACAGGGTTAGGAGGGAGCCGCCACCGGCCCCTTTGTCGGGAGGAAGCCGCTCCCCTACGCGGGGGAGCCGCCGCTCCAATGGATGGCCGCTCAGGACCCGACGTCAGCTCTTTTCTCGCTCGATGATCATTCCGAGAGCATGGAGCGGGAGGGTCTTGACATTGGGATCTCGACCATGCTGAACACCCTGGACCAGGCCAGAGGAGCCCTCCGTGAGATCGTTATCCCTACCACTCAGGTATTTTCTAGGCTTTCTTCTTTCTTTGTATGTTTTTGTGTTTTTGCATTTCTGATACCAGTCTTCTTCCTCTTCAGGTTCTTGTTGCTCGTAGCCAGAATAAATCCCAATTCCTCCACGAGCAGAAGGCGGAGTGGGATCACCTCTCCGAGGAGGCCCGGCTGCGAGCAGACATGGCCGCCCAGCTTGCTACCGCACAGAAGTGGGAGGCCCAGGCGCGTTAGGACACGGAGGAGGCCCACGGGATGTTCGAGGATTTGTCGGCGAGGTCCAAGCTGGATGGGGAGGAGATTGTTAGGCTCCAAAAGGAGCGAGACGAGCTGCTACAGAGGAATGCCACGGCCAATGAGAAGGCCGGCGAAGTCCTGAAGGAGCTGGAGATGGAGCGGGACCTCCGGCAGAAGGCCGAGAGTAGGGCCACGGCCCTCCAGTAGAAGGTGGACGAGGATGTCGAGGTGGTCCGCTCTCTCCGAGCAGAGCTTGGTGACGCGGTGAAAGGAAGGTTGAGTGCTAAGAACGTCTCCATCAAGCTGGAGAAAGAGGCTGCCTATACGCGAAGGGCCCTTCAGGTTGAGAGCGATGAGCACGATCTTCTATAAGCTGCGGTCAGGGTGGTCCTTAATGCCCTGAATGTGACGGAGCCGGTGGAGACTAGCCCGCTCGCAGCTCGTGTCGCAGGTATCACGGCTCGGGTGGGCCAACTTGAGGAGAGTGCCTTTCACGCCAGGATTACCTAGGCCTTCACCGTCGCCCACGCCCATTACGAGAAGGACATAAACCTAAAGGTGATGAGCGAAGGCTTTCCGTCCACCTACGAGGATGAAGAGCTAGAGGAAATGGAGAAGATGGTCGCTCCCCTTGTGAAGAACCTGGCAGACAATCTGAAAGAGATGGTTCTCCCTCCGCAGGAGTAATTAGTCGAACGATTTTGAGAACAACTTATATGTAATATGTGGACAAGTGTCAGTATTTTTTGAGTCTGGACGCTTTTCGTGATTTTGCGTCGTAATTTCGTTTTGATTGAATTTTTTACGATCTTACCAATCTGTTCCTCTGAATTATACCGCTGGTTATAATGCGAGGAGACTGTTCCAAAAGAAAGAAAGGAGGTAGCCGTACCTTAACCAGCCCCCGAGTAAGGTCCGACCCCCTGCATTTGCTGGGGTCGGGGGTTACTGGAGATCGGAACTATGGTTTTGGTGACAGGGTTGTCGAAGTCCATGGATGTCATCGCAATATTCCCCGCCCTGTATTCCAACAGAAATCCCCAACTGGGGACTCTATGGGCTCGGCAAGGTGGGGCCTTCGAACCTGTGTCCCTGTATTGTTTGGCTCAAGCCCCCGAGCCTTGTTAGGGTCTAATAGGGGTCGGCCGTTGTTTGCGTGTTACCCCATCCTCAGTTTTCGCAATTGGAGGGGCTGAGTGAATGACACTTGCCTCGACGGCTCGAGTGTCGCGCTCAATGAGCTCACTAACGGGTACGCTCGTGTGGAATCCGGGTCCATCATTTGCTGATGGGGTCGGTAGAGCCCTCTGGTGGCACTCCATAACTTCTTAACCCGCCTCCCGGCAGATGCCTGAGTCATTCGATAAGCTCAGGGGGCCCGATGGCCTCTCCTCGATGGAGATTCTGTGGGTTTGGCTCGGGGTTAGAATCGAACGAGAGAAGGTCGAGACGTCCCTGTTCGCTTTTGAGCGGGGTCAGGCAGGGCCGCTGGGGCTTGTCTCGGTTATCTCTCCCTGGCTCTGTTCGGCGTGAGGCGGCCTAGAGCCCTTCGTGGGCCAACCTTCGAACCTCGGCCTGTGGTTGCCTATATCGAATGAGGCGACAGCCGTTTCGTGGTGCGACATGAATCGTTGGGATGCAATGTTTTGCATATGTAATGTTTTGAATGCAAAATTTAATCGAAATAAAGGCGGGGTTGGTAACGTTACCTTGGTGGTATGAGTGGCGGAAAAGCTCCTACCAGATGGGTTCGGGCCCTGACGTTTGTGACGAGGTTGGAATAACCTGCATAAGAATTGCCATTCTTTGTTTTCGTGTCTCGGTGATGATCCGAGCCGTTCGATTAACTTGGGCAACCTGACAGCTTCTCCTTTGGGGGAGATTCTGTAGGCGGACCCCTCCGATCCCTTCTTTGAGAAGGCAGACGTCGAAACTAGAGACGCGGGGGGCGTTGAGTATGATTTTTCTGGTGAACAGAAACACCATAGCTATCGGGGCATAGGGTTTGCTAGTTCATCCAGTTTTACTCAAAGCTTTGTGCCTGTATGTCGCGCCCTTAGTTTCAAGCGTATGGAGGGGTCGGGTGAGGGGGATGTCTAGACTGGTTGACATACTCGGCATCCCCCGAGTGATGTTCGTGTTCCCACCGTTTGATGGGGTCGGAAGCTCGTGAATTAATTTTAATGCATAAAGTAAGAAAGCTAAGATGCTTATCTTTCTTTGGCTGTTCGTTCGTCGTGTCTTCTAGGCTGAACGGCCGGCCTAGGAGATCCGAAAGGTCCTATCGTCGGGTCGTCCGTGGTCCTACATGGGGAGGCGAAAAGTTGTCTGCCTATGTGGGTGCCTTAATCGCCGCGTCCGGAGCAGGTCAGTAGCGGGCCATACCCAGGCAGTGTTTAGTTTGACCAAAGAGGGACGCCTCGTCGACCGGGGTTCGTCCTGTCAATTCCGGCGCGTCCCCTCAGATATTAATCAGCATTGATTCCGTATTTAAAGAGGGGAAGGGAGAGGGTTTTTCGTCCAACCTTTCGCCTTTCCTTAGCTACCGTGTCTCCTCTTTAAATAGGGAGGGGGCGAGGAGTTCTCATCCCACCTCGTCTTCTGCCTCCGAGCCGCTATCTCTCCTTCTTCTTCCTTTCTGCCGAACGCGTCCGTGCATCGCGGCACTTCCTGAGTGAGGAAGAGTAATGCTAGAGAGAGAGAAAACTCACAAATTTGCTCGCGAGTCTGGTGTGTGATGTCGAGCCGGAGGTTATCCAACGTAGATGAGATGGTGCGTGCTGCCCTTGCTGAGGAGTCGCTGTTGTCGAAGGAGAAGAGGCGCCGGTGGGCGTCGTACGTCGTTGACTGCGCCGTCGTCCGCTGTGCTCCTCCTTTGGCAGGAGGCGTTTCCTGCTCATACGCCATTGTCAGGGTTATGGCTGGGGATGATGGCGTAGTCCCCAGACGCCATGGCGGTGGCGTCGCTGTCGAGGTTGCGGCTGACGACGATGGCGTAGTCCCTGGATGCTCTGGCGGAGGCGTCGTAGATGGTGGCGCCTTCGAGGATCCAGCGAAGCGGCGGGATATCGGGATGTCGCCGATGGAGAGCGTGGCATGGCGACCGCAGTAGACGAGCTGGCCCGTGTACACGCCCCAGGCATCACCGATGGAGAGCATGGCGCGGCGACCGCAGTAGCACTTGTGGTAGAGCTGAGCAGAGACTGTAATGAAATAACCTTGTGGAGAAGCCCCCGAGTAAATAGTCCTCTGAATTTATAAGTATATTGTTCCTTTTTGTAATGAAATCGCTTTGTAAGTGATGAATTTGTGCAAAAAATGAACAAAATTACATCCTTTGCTTATGGCAAGCAATTTTTTATCTTTCTCCCTTCTGTAGGAATAATTTTAGCGCTTTCCGACCCTTCTCATGGTCTAAGTCATAGGAAGCTAGGAACATGGGCGAACTAATTCTGATTGAACTGGTGAGCAAAGAGGTTGCAGCCACTGGGGCGTGGGTGTCTCGCAGTCCTACCAGTTGTATTCAGAATTGGTTCCCAAGATCTTAGCCCTCGAGACTCGTTTATGAGGCGAATGGAAAACTTAGAGAATGTTTGTAAATATAACACAGGAATTTTTTGCAAGCGTAATACTTGTATTACACATGTCATATGTTACGATCACATGTCAGCCCCCGAGTGAGGTCTGACCCCTTGCAATTTGTAGGGGTCGGAAGTCACTAAGGATCGAGGTTCTGTTAAGACAAAAACTGATAAAGAAAAGTGTAAGCTTATTTTAAGGATAGAAACAACGTAGCTGCTCAATGTTCTAGGCGTTGGTGAAGACCTCGCCTTTGATGGTTTTCAACCGGTAGGCGCCTGGGCGAAGTATTTCCGCAACGACGTAGGGCCCTTCCCAGGGCAGGGAGAGTTTGTGGCGATCCTTGTTGCTCTGCACAAGACGGAGGACAAGGTCTCCGATGTTGAAGGCTCGACCCCGCACCCGCTGGCTGTGGTACCGTCGCAACGCTTGCTAGTACTTAGCTGAACGGAGGAGGGTGATGTCGCGGGCTTCATCCAGCTGGTCCATGGCATCTTGGTGAGATGCCTCGGCTCCCTGTTTGTCATATGCTCTGATTCTTGGTGATCTATAGTCGAGGTCCATCAGGAGAACGACCTCTGAACCGTAGACCATGAAAAAAGGTGTGTAGCCGGTGGCCCGGCTAGGAGTCGTCCTTAGGCTCCAGAGCACAGCCGGGAGCTCAACGAGCCAACGCGCACCGAACTTGTTCAACCGATTGAAAATTCTAGGTTTGAGGCCTTGAAGAATCATGCCATTTGCGCGCTCGACTTGCCCGTTCGTCCGGGGGTGTGCGACGGCTGCCCAATTGATTCGGATGTGTTGTTCATCACAGAAGCGAACGAATTTCCTACCGGTGAACTACGTGCTGTTGTCTGTGATGATGGAGTTCGGTACTCCAAAGCGATGGATGATGTCGAGAAAGAACAACACAGCTTGCTTGGATTTGATTGTGGATATTGGCCGAGCTTCAATCCATTTTTTAAACTTGTCTATGGTGACAAGCAGGTGGGTAAAGCCCCCGGGCGCCTTTTTAAGTGGCCTAACCAGGTCGAGCCCCCAGACCACGAAGGGCCACGTGATGGGGATCATCTGGAGAGCCTGGGCCGGGAGGTGTGTTTGCCGAGCGTAGTATTGGCACCCTTCGCAGGTGCGTACAATTTGCTCGGCATCGGCTACTGCGGTGGGCCAGTAGAAACCTTGTCGGAATGCATTCCCAACCAAGGTTCTTGGTGCGGCATGATGACCGCATGCTCCACCGTGGATGTCGCTCAACAGAAGTTTTCCCTGTTCGCCAGGGATATAGAGTTGCAGAATTCCGATGTGACTTCGTTTGTAGAGTTCACCCTCTGCAAGAACGAAGGATTTGGCACGTCGTGCAAGTCATCGGGCTTCTGTCTTGTCGGTTGGTAGTATGTCGTGGAGGAGATAGTCGAGGTAAAGCGTTCTCCAATCATTGGGAGGATCGGACTCCACTGTTGGGTCCTCTTCAAGCTCCATGACCTCGAGGTCAGGCAGAGCAGTTGGCGGATTGGCCTCGGGGGTCGGACTAGAAGGGCCATCGTCGGCTTATTCCGACCCCGCATAGCGTACCGAGGGTTTGTGTTGATCACTGGCAAAGACGCCTATTGGGACTGGCTCTCAGCTGGATGCTGCTTTTGCGAGCGTGTCGACCGCTTCGTTGAGGCGCCTGGGGATGTGATTGAGTTCAAGGCCATCGAATTTGTCCTCCAGACGTCGGACCTCTTGATAGTACGCCTCCATCTTGGTATCATGGCAGCATGACTCTTTCATGACCTGGTTGACGACCAGCTGAGAGTCGCCCCTGACATCGAGGCATCGGATGCCTAGCTCGATGGCGATTCATAGGACGTTGATGAGCGCTTCGTATTCTGTAGTATTATTTGATGAGGGGAAATGAAGCCGAACCATGTACCTCATGTGGACCCCGAGGGGGGATACAAAGACTAGTCCTGCTCCGGCGCCCTTCTTCATCAGCGATCTGTCGAAGTACATTATCCAGTACTCTTGATCGACGGCTGCTGGTGGCATCTGGACCTCGGTCCACTCCACGATGAAGTCAGCTAGTGCCTGAGATTTGATCGCCGTCCAGGGGACATAAGAAATGCCCTGATCCATCAGTTCGAGTGCCCACTTTATGGTTCTTCCCGTAGTGTCATGGCTACGAACGACCTCGCCGAGGGGGAATGACGTCACCACTATCACGGGGTGTGACTCGAAGTAGTGACGTAGCTTCCTTTTGGTGATGAGGACAGTGTAGAGGAGTTTCTGGATCTGGGAGTAGCGGGTTTTGGAGTCGGATAACACCTCGCTGATGAAATATATAGGGCGCTGCACCTTGAAGGTGTGCCCCTCTTCCTCTCGCTCTACTATTAAGGCGGAGCTAACCACTTGGGTGGTGGCCGATATATATAGTAGGAGAGATTCTCCATCGCATGGAGGAACTAGGACCGGCGGCTTAGTTAAAAATTGTTTAACCATGTCAAGCGCCTCCTGAGCCTCGACTGTCCACTCGAAGCGGTCAGTTTTCTTCAGGAGTCGATAAAGGGAGAGTCCTTGTTTGCCGAGGCGTGAAATGAATCAGCTGAGGGCGGCAAGGCACCCTGTGATCCGCTGAACCCCCTTTATGTTTTGGATTGGGCCCATCCTTGTGATGGCTGATATTTTCTCCGGGTTGGCTTCGATGCCACGCTCGGATACGATGAAGCCAAGCAGCATGCCCCTCGGGACCCCGAAAACACATTTTTCGGGATTGAGTTTGATGCCGTTTGCCCGGAGTTTCGCAAAGGTTCGTTCAAGGTCGGCGATAAGGTGGTCAGCTCGCTTGGATTTGACTATGATGTCGTCGACATAGGTCTCAACGGTTCGCCCGATGAGGTCTCCGAAGCAATTAAGCATACAGCGCTGGTACGTTGCCCCTGCATTCTTCAGACCGAATGGCATTGAAATGTAGCAAAACGATCCAAAGGGCGTGATAAAAGATGTCGCGAGCTGGTCGGATTCTTTCATCGCGATTTGATGGTAGCCGGAGTATGCGTCAAGGAAGCAGAGGGTTTCGCACCCTGAGGTGGATCCTTTGGACATGCTTTGTTGAGGCTGGTATAATCGACACACATTCTCCATTTCCCACTCTTTTTTTGGACAAGAACAGGATTTGCTAACCACTCTGGGTGGTATACTTCCTTATGAATCCCGCGGCCAGTAGTTTGGCTATCTCCTCGCCGATGGCCCTGTGTTTCTCCTCATCAAAGCGATGCAGGCGTTGTTTCACTGGTTTGGAGCCCGGGAGGATTTGGAGAGTATGCTCGGCGACCTCCCTTGGGATGCCCGGCATATCCGAGGGTTTCCACGCAAAGATATCCTTGTTGGCGCGGAGGAAGTCGACGAGCGTGCTTTCCTATTCGGAGGAGAGCGCGGTCCCAATTCGGACTTTTTTGCCCTCGGAGCTACTGGGATCCAAGAGGACGTCCCTGGAGCCTTCTGCCGATTCGAACGATCTAGACGACTTCTTTGCGTCGAGTGTCCCTTCAATGACCTCCTCCCTGAGGGTGGCGAGCTCTTCAGATGCGATGACTGCGGATGCGTGTCCGCAGCATTCGACCTCGCACTCGTAAGCGTGCTGGAAGGAGGTGCCGATGGTGATGACCCCACGGGGACCCGGCATCTTCAGCTTCAGGTACGTGTAATTGGGTACGGCCATGAACTTCGCGTAGCATGGTCGCCCCAGGATGGCGTGGAAAGTCCCTGGGAACCCCACTACATCGAAGGTGAGGGTCTCAGTCCGGTAATTGGACCGATCCCCAAAAGTGACGGGCAGGTCGATCTGCCCTAGTGGCACGGCTTGCCTTCCCGGCACGACGCCATGAAAAGGTGCTCGGACGGGACGGAGGTGCGTTCGTTCGACGCCCATCTCGTCGAGCGTCTTGGCGTACATGATGTTGAGGCCGCTGCCCCCATCCATCAGTACCTTGGTGAGCTGCTTTGGACCGACGATCGGGTCGATGACAAGCAGATACCTTCCCGGGTGTGGGATGGCATCCGAATGGTCGGTCCGGTCGAAGGTTATGGCGGATTCTAACCACTGGAGAAAGGCCAGCGTGGCCGGTCCAGCGGTATAGACCTCACGACGTGCGACCTTCTGGCGGCGCCTGGAGTCGTAGGCCGTTGATCCTCCGAAGATCATGAGGGCACCGGTCGGCATTGGGAAGATGTCGTCCTTCTCCTCCGTGTCGTCAGTGGTGGGAACAGGCTCCTTCCCCTGCTCCTCCTTATTAAGGCCCCTAGCCAAGTATTTGCGCATAAGGCCGCATTCCTTGTATAGGTGCTTGGCCGAGAAGGCATGGTTTGGGCATGGCCCCTCGAGCATTTTCTCAAAGTGGTTCGGAGTGCCTTCCGCAGGCTTCCGGCCACCTTTGCGGTCGGCGGCGGACATGAGCGGGTTGTCGCGCCGTTGCTTCTTATTTTTCTTTTTGGCGGGATGGTTAGAGGCGCCTTCGCCGGCGTCCTCGTCTCGCCTCATCTTTCCGTCGGAGCGATCAAATATGGCTCCGACCGCCTCCTCTCCAGAGGCGTGACTGGTGGCGATGTCCAGGAGTTCCTTGGTAGTTTGCGGGCCCCTGCGTCCTAACTTGTGGACCAGGGATTCGTAGGTTGTTCCGGACAGAAAGGCTCCTATCACGTCGGCGTTGGCGACGTTAGGGAGCTCGTTGCACTGTCGAGAGAAGCGCCGAATGTACCCGCGAAGGGTTTCATCGGCCTTCTAGCGGCAGTTTTTGAGGTCCCATGGGTTTCCAGGGTGTTTGTACGTGCCATGGAAGTTACCCACGAAGATCTCCGTCAGATCCGCCCAACTCTGAATAGCATTGGACGGTAGGTGCTCCAGCCATGCTCGTGCCGAGTCGGCCAAGAACAGTGGGAGATTGCGAATAATGAAGTTGTCATCACTCGCACCACCGGCCTGACATGCAAGCCGATAGTCTTTGAGCCAAAGCCCGGGATTTGTTTCGCCAAAATATTTAGGGATGTTGGTAGGCGGTCGATACCTTAGGGGGAACGCATCGTTGAGGATGTGTCGGGCGAAGGCCTGAGGGCCTGGCAGGTCGGGGCTCGGGCTTCGGTCCTCATTGCTGTCGTAGCGCCCACCACGTCAGGGATGATAGCCACGGTGTGCTGCTTCTCCATCGTCGCCATGGGCATGTCTCCGAGCGTCGATGATGCTGCGTACGTCGCGGCCATGGCTGAGGCGTTGATGTACTGGGACGACGGAGGGCTGCCCGCCGGCTAGCGGTGTTTGGTGTACGGATGCGTCCTTGGTGGGACGTACTGAGGGCGTGCGTTGGCTGGTGTCAGGCTCACGTCGTCGAGACAACGAACTTTCCGCCTGCTGCGCCGCTGCACGCTTGAGCAACGTGTGAATCTCCCGGCGAGCGCGGCGATCCTCGGACGTCGCGGCCTCCGGAAGGCCATGCAGCAAGGCGGTTGCTGCGGCGATATTCGGGCTAGCTCGAGCAAAGTGAGGAAAGGCCCCATCGTCGGTGAGGATCCTTTGATGTACGGTGCGGGCCATGGCGCACGCGCGCCCCCATCTTTGCGGTGTTCAATCTCGCGATTGATGTCCGCGTATTCCCGGGCGAGCCCTTGCCCGGCCTCATCGATCTCTTGCTGACGAGCCCTTAGCTGCTCCATCCTTAGGTGAGATGGGGCTATCGTCTCTTCCCCGGATCTACTGTCAGGATTGTTTGTAGGGGTGGCCTCTTCCCTGGAGGCGCTTCCGACGTGACCCTCGGGGGTCTGCGTTATGAAGCATTCTCGGGAAGGGTGGTGGCTCCCCCTACTAGAATCCGAGCTGGAGAGCGATACTAGCTCCTCGTTGAGGAGCTCGTAGAGGGTCTCCGTATCCCGCTCAATCGCCCCCACGAACTCGATGTCCGTGGGTGATTGAACCACACGTAGCGCCAGAAGGCGACTAGCGGTCGCCGCAGCGTTGCGGAGACCGAATGGAAACGCTGTCGGGGCGCTCTGTACGAACCCTTCCGGACATAGGGTGGTGTTGTGAGAGGCCTCCTTGGGTGACGGGACTCCCCGAGAGTTGCCCAGCGGGACCTCAAGCCTGAGACGGCTGAGGTTGATGGAAGAGGGAGATGGGACGGCTGAGTGAGTCAGCGCCAGCTCTCCTCCTAGTGTGATGATGAAATCTAGGTCGCCAAAACGCACGTGTGCGCCCGGGGCCCAGGTGATTGTGTGGGTGGCCATCCGATGCCTGATTTGGAACGCGCAGGCCCCTACCTGGTGCGCCAACTGTCGGTGTTTCGTATAAGCACCGGCAAGTAAATTTATAGTAATGCGCGTTAGGCTCGGATGGTGCGCTAAAGGACACAAGATTTATACTGGTTCGGGCGGAACGTCCCTACGTCCAGTTTGCTGCTGCTTGTGTTATTAACACCATGAACGGTCTGTAGTAAGGGGTACAAACGATCGAGAGAGGGACTAGTCCCAAGTCTCTGATGGAAGGGTTAAAAGGTGGTCAAGAGCTTCGTAGCCGCTTGACTGTGTGTATGAGTGCGTTCTCTTGTTTGGTCCTATCTTTCGGTCCCCTCCTGATGGAGGAAGCGCATCCCCTTTTATAGATGAAGGGGCTGGCTTTACAAGGGTGAGGGCTCTAGGACGCGTACTCTACTTAGTCTTGTGGCTCACGTCTACCCGGTCAGGTCCTTCATTCTGATGAGTGCGAAGGAAGATAAGTGTTTACAATGTTGTCGATGTCTTTGTAGGATGTCAGGTTAGTTACAGAATGCTGCCCTACGCAGGGTATGGGCTATAGTACAGTGGTTTTGACTTATGAGCCTCCCCCAGCCTTGCTCCGCACGCCTTCTGGTTCCCATGAGTCCTCGTTGGAGGAACGTGGGGTCGGGGTCCGGTGTAGCGCCGTGGCAAAGGCCTTCTAACTGGGTGGACCTGAGGGGTTGGGAAGCGGGCGCCGCTCCCTCGGGTCCACAACGGGGTGATGGAATATCCGTCGTTCGTGGAGATAGCAAATCCCTTCCTGGAGCATAGCGGTTGTCGTATATCTTCATCGGGTTCCGTGTCCCAGAGCTGAAGGCGGCGCCTACAACTCTACAGGGCGAGGTACATGCACCTGTAATGCCTTTTGGGTTCTGCGGCGCCCGAAAGGGTCTAAAGCATCAGTCCTATCGTTCCCTGGCAGTACTTTTCCTGCCAGGGCGCAGGGTATGGTCCTTGGAGCCATGGTTGACCCGAACGTCTTGTCTTCTCCTGTACCCATCATCATGAGGGATAGATATCGATCAGGGCGAGGCTTGTTCTTGGCCGTCGGGTGAGACAGAGACCAATCCCTATCTCTTGGGCGAGACTAACCCCGCCCCTCCAGGATCGGGCGAGGCGGAATCCATCCCTCAGCCCTCGGGCGAGACCGAGCCTGCCCTAAAGGCGTCGGGCGAGACGGAGATTAACCTTGAGCCTTTGGGCGAGGCAGGGTTATCCCACAAAGGCGTCGGGTGAGGCTGACCCCGCCCCTCCGGGATCGGGCGAGGCGGAATCCATCCCTCAGCCCTCGGGCGAGACCGAGCCCGCCCTAAAGGCGTCGGGCGAGACGGAGTTTATCCCTCGGCCCTCGGGCGAGACCGAGCCTGTCCCAAAGGTGTCGGGCGAGGCGGAACCGAACTCCTGTCACTCGAACAAGGGATGACACGGCGCCCTTATATGTCCAGAAGTTTTTCACGTTCGGTGGTTATTGGTTCCACCTTCTAGGGTACCCTGGTATTAGGTCCCCGACAAGTAGGGCCTGAGAATCCTCCGTCGGGGCTTGGTACTCAGAGAGCCTAAGGCCAGTCATAGGAGCTGGTCGCAGACGAACAGAGCGCCCCTTGGGAGTAGATGTGACCACGAGATCCGTATCTAACCGTGTGGGATGGTTGGGCTGAGCTGGTCGGGTGGATCTGTTGTGGTGGGTGGGTACCTATTCGGTAGATTGATTTTGGATCGAATCTACCAGAGCCAGGGTTTCAGTAAGCTTGGTGCCGACCCGGTCGATGGAATCGAGCAGATCGGTGTTGTCGATCGGCCTTCTTTCGTAGCGGGGAAGCGAGCGACGAGTTGTCGGCGTGGTCGGAGATGTTGCCGGTGTGGTCAGAGCCGAAGCTAGCGTAGTCGACGCAGATTGAATCTGTGCCTCCTCCATGGTTGTGGCGGTGAAGTTGTCGGGGCCGGTGGTCTAGGTGATCTGGCCAACGGTGAACATGAGGCCTTCCGCTGTGGCCATGGAGTCGGGGATGATGACCATCTGGTTCGCCTAGGAAGCAGTGCACACACCCCCTACCTGGCGCGCCACTGTCGACGAAATATGGTCGGCAATCTACCTAGGGGTATGCCCAAGGTAGTAGATTATCGGCAGACAGGTGCGCAAGCTATGAACGAGATGGTGACGCAAGACAGACATGAGGTTTTATCCAGGTTCGGCCGCCATGAGGGCGTAATACCTACGTCATGCGTCTGATTGTATTGCTATATATTATGAGATGAGTTTTGAGGGGATCCCCTGCCCGCCTTATATAGTCCGAGGGGCAGGGTTACAGATTCGAAAACTAATCCTAGCCGGTTACAATTGCCATAGGTGGACGGATAAGGATTCCTATTCTAACCGACCAGGATCTTGCTTGATCTCCAAGTCTGCCTTGATTCCTTGCGCGGGACTTCCGAGCAGATCGGCTGGGCCGCGCGTCGTCTTCTAGTGGGCCAGGCCCTCTGGTCTGGGCCAGCCCAAGCCTAGCCGTAAGGGTATAGGGGTTAATACCCCCACACCTACCTGTCCGAAGTCCACAGCTTCGCCGGTGCTGCTCGCCCGATCTGCTTCGGTCGAGTGTCGCCCGATCTGCTTGCACCTAGCCTGCTAGGAGCGGGGTGCGCCGCCGGCCACCACCTTCGAAGAGCTAGGGTTAGGAGAGACTGAGGATACCGAGGGAGACTGGGAGCGAGTGAGGCGGCGAGCGGCCGGTTGCGTGGCGACAAGTGGTTGGTCACGAGGCGATGTATGCGATGCGGTGGAGTTGTGGCCTGGTGGGCTGTGTTGTCAAGTGGGCTGGTGTGGACGTGTGGTGCCTGAGCCTGCGAGGCCAAGAAGACAAAGCTTTGGTTAATCAGTTGTTCGGTTCAGTTTGACATAGGAACCGAAGCCGAACACCGAGCTACACAGAATCGAAAACCGACACCGAACCGAAAAACCGAGATTTCGGTTCGTTTGGTTCGGTGTTCGATTTTCGGTAAAAATGTGCCCCGATTGAGCCACCGGAGAGCTCTGGTGGGTCCAAAAATAGCACACCTAGCTTCTTTTCTCAAACCTTTTGAATTGCCTAACTTCGATAGCCCTCTTGTGGTATGACGGTCACCTTTATCACTGGGTTCATTAATTTTAGGTATTTTTAAAGTTTTCACTTTATCTCATTATTCCACTTGATCTTAATTAATGCATATGCTTGGTCGACACTATTCGACGAGGAAGTTTATCCCCCATCGTCTCACGCAGAGTTTGCAAAATGAAAGTTTAGCTGCTAAATAAGAAAGAACAAGACTCTCGTAGAAAAACAATGTTTGGTCAGGTGGCCCGGCCGGGCCCGGCCCGGCCTAGACCAGCCCAGTATCCACGGAAACGGAAGGCAACGACGGAAGTTCTTGTTCAGTTCCCTTCGGGACTCGAATCCAAGGAAGAGACGCTCGGTCTGATTTTTCGTCCCTTCTCCTTGCATCTCCTGCGAGATAGAGAAGCATCGGCCGCCATGGGGCTGCTGGATCTGATGCGCCTGATGCCCATGAAGCGCCAGCGGGACCAGCAGCGCCGCCGCCGGCAAACCCAGGCCTAAGCCCGTGGTAAGCACTCTCCACTTGTTTGCTTCTTCCCCCATCTGCACGTGCTTATAGTAATTAGTGGATACAAATGTTGTGTCTTTTTCGTGTCCCATCTCCCTTTTGTTTCGATTTTGATACAGAAAAATCATGTTTTTATTGGGTGCAAAGAGAATCAGGTTAGCAGGGAAGCTAATTTCTTCTTTATTAAGAAAAAAACTGGTAACAGTAAGATCCTAATCTAGAGGCCAGAAGGCATTTTCAAGACTTTTTATCACCTCGATATACTGCTCTTGAAAATTATTAAAATCTCCCTTTATCAAAAAAGAAGAAACTCATAAGGTTGGAGATCAGAGGTGTTTTATCCAAGAGTATATGATCGCAATAGGCTGGTGGCCTCCACCTTTTTCTTTCTCTCTCTTGAACTAGATTTAAGGGCCTGTTTGGATACATGGGCTAGTTGCTAGCTTAGCTAAAAATTAGCCAAAATTAACTCTAGTGCATCCAAATAGGAGGGCAAATAGATGAACTAATTTTTTAGCGAAAGTCTTCAACTAGTCGTTACTCAACTAGCTAGCCAACCGTAGCTAATTTGGGCTAATTTTTAGCCTCACCTAGTAACTAGCCATGTGTATCCAAATAGGTCCTTGCTTACTTTGGAATAGACTGCTCTGCTATCCAAAAGAAAATGAAAAGAAGCATGCTGAACTGAGTATCCCCTCTAAAATGTAAAACAAGTAATTTTCCTTACACTTTGAACAAAAGTTGGCAAGCAGAAAAAATGGATTGCTTGGTGTGCGCTGGTGTGCTTGAGCTTGCTTTTTCGTTCCTTAAACGTATTTAACCATGCATAATGCACTGCAGATGGATCCATCGCTTCACGGCCTAAAAGAAAGGGCTCACCCTGCCAACTAGATGATGATTCTGAGAGTGCTGACCTAGAGATACATTCAGGACCAAGCCTTCCAGAGGTATGGCATAAAAATGCTGATGGTGGGACAACAAGTTAAATACCACGACAACTGCTTGGATTGCACAAATTATGAAACACAGCTAGCTAGATAAAACTTATAAACGGATACCTTAATGCTGTAACCCTCTATTTTAGCACTGATGCACTGGAAGCTTCTCTCTTTCTGTATTGTTACATAATTAACTTTCCATTACAAGTTGTCTCCATATAATGTTTGCTGCTAAGCATAATAATCATCTTTGGGCCTCCAATGCATAAAGCTGTTTCTGACTGGGAGGTTCTCAGGTTATCATCGGTGACTAGACTTGCCATTACTCTTCATATTGTCTGTGACAAGCTTAGATTTTAGAATCTAAAAAAATGGTTCTTTTCTAAGAAACACATCATGTTATCTCCACTCGAGATTAGACCATTGCAGGCTGTATATGGTAATCTGTGAGCTGCATAAACTTGCAGTGTGGTATTCTTTGATCATCTCTTCACCCAGAGGTTTATGTCAACGTACACTATATTGTATCTGCCAAATTATTTGATTTTATTTTGTCCTTACCTGGGCTTTCTGGCTGTTTAATTATTAAGATGTCCCTATTGGTACCCTAAGCAAAGTGCATGTTCATTTCTATTCCTTTGCTGCTGTCTATTTAACATGCTATTATAAGATTAATCATCATTCTGTCCATCTTATTTGGCACGAAGGTGTGGGGCCTAGACCACCCAAGTTCAAGGCCTCATCAAGGCGAATTTGGGCTCCTATTGCTTCTTCATTAGAAATCCACCTAGCTTCTCCTTAGTTGCTTTAGTTATTTTATCTTATTTGGCATTAAACTTCATTCCTTATTTGGGCAAGAGTATATTTTTCTTGTAAAAGACATCAAGTAAGGAGTAGTCAGGCACATAGCACTGGACCTGGGTGGGTTACAATACTACAATAGTACTCCAGACATTATTCAATATTTTTTTCCTTCCGTGTAAGTCAACCATTTGCCTTTACAATTTCAATGATGAACTTCTCTCCCATGCTTGTCCATGTAGGACATGTGGCATCATATACATTCCCTGATGCATTAAGCTGAAATTAATAGACAATGAAGCACCGAGCATTTCCAGTTTTGCATTCGGAGGAGAAAACACAGTACATATATCACTTGGAGAAACTTCGCAAATCAAGAGCCTAAGTATGAACCGCCCTGGTTCAGTTTTATATGGTCGTGCTGAACTTCCATCCAGCATGCCAAATCTTGAAGCTCTTACCATATATTCACAGGAATAGGTACGATAACTTTAGCTTACTGCTGACTAGTGATTGGCGTATCTTATGATACTGCAACAAGTCTATAGCTTAATATACATATATAAAAAAATACAAGCCTATGTTTTTTCTTATAGAAAAACGACTTTATGGCTTGGGGCATAACTATTCTGGCCTATTTATGCAGATGGCCCATGCACCAATGCTGTGTAGCAAATTCGTCCACCTCACGCACTTGAGCATGGTTCTTACTGGAGCACTCCTTTACCCAATCTATGATTATTTGTCCTTGGCTTCCTTTTTAGATGCTGCTCCTTCTCTGGAGACTTTCGACTTGGATGTGAGTTGCTGTTCATACTGTTATGATATTATTATAGTTGTGGTTGAACATGACTTAATTTTGTCCTTCTGAATTGTAGTTATGGCAGCAATGCGTGGAGAATGCTTCGGTTTTTGCAGATCCTGCAGATCTGAGGCAGATGAGAGAACTGCAGCATCACAACCTTAGGAGTTTGAGGATCACAGGATTTAGCTCTGTGAAGAGCTTGGTTGAGCAGACATGCAATATTCTTGAGAGTATAACGTCACTTGAGTGCTTGACATTGGAGTCCACTCAGAGCGTTCTCAGGTGTTCTGATCCTGGCAATAAATCTGGCAAGTGCTTCCCACTCAATAGCGATATCCTCACCGAAGGTTACAGGGGAGTCTTGGCTGTCAGAAGGTATATTGAGCCTAGGGTGCCCTCCACAGTGAAGCTGCAAGTTTTAGAGCCTTGCAGCTGCCATGCTGCTGTACTTTAGATGTCATGTTTATCTTGATTGTTCAATGTTTAATCATGTTGCTGCTGCTGCTCCTGCTCCTGCTCCTTCTCATTATGTAGGTGTTTACATGGGTCATGCTTTGTAAAATTATCTGAAATTGTTCCCTATCTAGTTGTACTTGTGTTGCTTCCTAAGATTTTAATACCTCCTGGTTCATTCCCAATGTTTGACTTTGAAATATTACAAAGAATTGGATTAAAAGAGGGGGGGTGGGGGGGGGGGGGGGGGGGGGGGGGGGTGGTGGTTTGGGGGGATAAAAGTGTTGTTTGGATTGCTCTTTTAATCGTATTATCTTGCTCCATGCCATGGATGGTTCTCAAGAACGTCCATGATCTATCTACCACGAGATTGAACTGGAGATACAAAAAAGATTGTTTAGGTGAGACTAAAAAGTTATGGTATGCTAGCTTAATGGCAGATGTGGCCTCCATCGTCTTGTTATTATTATTATTATTTTTTAAGTAGGAGCTCTGCCCTTGCATTAGTAAAGGATGATAAAAACAATACATGAGGTTATGCTCTTTAGGGCCACCCACTGAACATATGGTGCGATAGAAAGGAAAAAAATAAAACTTTTGGAGCTTTGCCAATCTTGCTGCAGAGCACAATTCTAAAAGGCTCAAGAAGCTGCAGCAAAATTTTAAAAGGTTCAGAGAGGAAAAATAATGAATAAAATATAAAAAACCATCAATATGGGGTGTTGCGAAAATCGAACTCGCGACCTCTCGCACCCGAAGCGAGAATCATACCACTAGAGGAAAAAGTCTACTTCACCTCCCACCTTTCATACTTGTCTAATTCACCCCCAACTATGAAACCGTCTGTTTTACCCCCTGAACTTTCCAAAACCGTCTATTTTACCCCAGGGCGGTTTTTCAGCGGCGGTTGCTACAGTCGTCGGTTTTGAATTTTCTTTTTTTTATTTATTTTCGGTGAATTTTTGAAAAATCATAGTAAATCATAGAAAAATCATAAAATGAAAAATCTAATTTTATTGGACTCCACATGAGTAGATCTACACAATGAACATATAATACAGTATGCTTTAGTACAAATTTTTTTTGTAGCTTTAGATTAATTGGAAAATTCAATTTTATCTGTAATTAATTGGAATAATTCATAGCTGCAGCTTCTATGGTCCAATTATGGTGAAATTTTTTGCTACGCTAATTATTGTATGCTTGAACTATAATAAAAATTTCGTACTCATTGGACTATGTATAACTTAGTTATAGATAAATTCTAATTAATTACAGATGAAATTAGATTTTCCAATTAATCTAAAGCTACAAAAAAAAATTTGTACTAAAGCATGATGTATTATATATTCATTGTGTAGATCTACTCATGTGGAGTCCAATAAAAATAGATTTTTCATTTTATGATTTTTCTATGATTTACTATGATTTTTCAAAAATTCACCGAAAATTAATAAAAAAAAGAAAAATTCAAAACTGTCGAGAAAATCATTGGTACTGTAGCAAACCCGTTTGTACTGTAGCAACCGTCGCTGAAAAACCGCCCAGGGGGTAAAATAGACGTTTTGGAAAGTTCAGGGGGTAAAACAGACGGTTTCATAGTTGGAGGGGTGAATTAGACCAAGTATGAAAGGTGGGGGGTGAAGTAGACTTTTTCCTACCACTAGACCAAACACCCGACAGCTGGCGTTTGTGTCAGTGGACTTTTATTAAATGATAGACTAAAATGGCAGCCTGCAATGCAGGAAAAACCAAAGACTGAAATGGCAGCAGGCAATGCAGGACAGGCCACAGAGGATGACCCGCGCTTCGTGGGTTTGATGAAAATCCTAGTTTTGCAAGCCAATTTGTATTGATGGCCAAGTGTATATACAAACTCTATGTATGCTGTGTGAGTTGAACTCAATCCAATCTTTTCTTGAAGAAGAGTAATATCACCACATAGGACTCCCACCACTGTTAGCCTAAATAAACACTCGTATTATTCCAGTAAAAATATAAAAATATGTTACATTAGCGTTATACATACAACATATATACACAATGACGAAATTTTATTGAGCAATAATGTCCATGGGTGAATATATATATTACAACATCTCACTTAGCTTAATTATGTTTTACACATGACACGACATCAATAAAGGGTAAATGGAAACTGCGTAGAGAAGTATCTCTGAATTTTCTCTTAAAGGCGGCATTGCTGATAGCTATTTGCTCATAAACCTTGTCATATAACTGGTCAAAGAGCTGAAAATAAGCAATCCTCCATGTTTTCTTGAACAACATGCAGCAAAACACTGTCCAAAGACCCATCACAAAACCCATGCTCATGCCAAAGTTTAAGGATGACGTGCCTTCATTTTCTTGATGGATATTATGCTTCGTTTCATTTGTCAGGCAATTGTTGAGGAGAGGAGGCCAACACAGTCCAGGATTACCGATGTACATATACAAATTATTGAGTGTTTGTGGCTGTTGCCCGTTAGGGATCCTTCCAGATAAATCATTGTAGGACAAGTTTAGCCAACTCAGAAAGGTGAGATTTGATAAACTTGAGGCGATCTCACCAGAGAAATAATTGTAAGATAGGTCAAGGGATTCCAATCCCGTTAGAACACCGATATCACCCGGAATTGGTCCACTTAGCTGGTTGCTAGAGAGATTCAAGCTTTGTAGTCCCTTGAGTGAAGATAATTCCTTTGGAATATGTCCGGTGAAACTGTTACTTGACAAGTCAATTAGCACTGCGTTATTTGTAAATTCAGAGGTATAATTGAGCTCTCGGCCTTTTATGAATGTTGATATGCTGTCACTAGTGTAGTTTTTAAAACCTCTGTCATATGAACGTATCATTTTCATGGCTCTCAAGCTTTCTAATGATGAAGGTATACTAAAAGCATCTAGGCCCCTAGTAGGGTTTCGGTGATTAATGACAATACAAGATTACTATGACTAACGTGTGTTTTGCAGATGCAATTAAGTTAGGTCACGGTAATGGAGATCGATTGGGCAATCAAAGTTGTCATGCCCATACGATGAAAATCGTTTCGGTTTTCAAAGGATGGACGACAAGGTTAAGGATGACTAGTTCTAAGTGTCGATTGGAGTTGGAGTGACACTTAGAGTAGTTTAGGACTTTGTTTTTCCTTTGGCCGTACTATTAAGGGGGTATGGACGGGTAGCTTGACCTAGTTGAGTCTAGTGAGTTAGGTGTGGCGCACACTTGTTAAAACTAGCTCTAGGTAGCTCCTATGAATGCCTAAGATCTTTTGGAGCAAACTTCATTCACATATGTTCAAGAGTTAGAAGTGAATGGAGGGTCAAATGCTGACCGGACGCTGGCCCCGGTGCGACCGGACGCTGGCCGCAGGGTCCGGTCAGTTCATTTGATCAACAGACTGCGTTCGGTGCGACCGAACGCTGGAGAGGTCAAGTGACCGGACGCTGAAAGGCAGCGTCCGGTCGACTCCAGTAAGGTTGTAGAGAAGGGAATCAGTGACCGGACCCTGAGGGTTCAGCGTCCGGTCGAGTACAGTAAGGTTTCAGTAAGGGTTTTATGCGACCGGACGCGTCCGGTCAGTGCTGACCAGACCCTGCCAGCGTCCGGTCAACTCATTGTTACTGGTTCGCGGGTTGAACTGACCGGAGCGTCCGGTCAACACGACCGGAGCGTCCGGTCACCCCGCAGAAGCTCATAACGGTTCGTTTTTCAGGCCACCTTATAAATAGAAGCTCCACTCGTGTGTGGAGTCACTTTTGCTCACTCCAACAGCTGAGAAACACGTTTGTGAGTGCCAAGAAGAGCAAGGGCCTAGTGAGGTGATTGAGATTTGAGAATCCAAGAGAGTAGCCTCATTAGTGAATCAAGAGTAGTCAAGTGTGCATCCATCTTCTCATTAGGCTTCGCGTGGTCAAGTGAGAGTTCGTGCTTGTTACTCTTGGTGATCGCCATCACCTAGATGGCTTGGTGGTGATTGGGAGCTTGGTGATCACCCGACGGAGCTTGTGGGTGACCCAACTCAAGTTGTGAGCGGCTTTGGGTGATTCGCCGCGACGGAGTGTCAAAGAATCAACCCGTAGAGAGCACTTGATCCTTGCGCGGATCAAGGGGGAGCTACACCCTTGCGCGGGTGCTCCAACGAGGACTAGTGGGGAGTGGCGACTCTCCGATACCTCGGTAAAACATCGCCGACAGCTTCCTTATGCACATTGGGTCACATTCTTGATGCTACAGTGTGTGCACGTCAGGACCCCTGAGTTGGTTGCAGAGTACAGGGCTGCCACCATAGAGTTTCCCGCATATAACATGGCACAGAGGATCAGGCACAGCACTCCACAGGCACCAGCTCGTCCCAGTCGTCGTCCAGATATTCCAGAGTCAGCAGCTCAGTAGGACGAGATCATTAGAGGCATTGCCGCCACTGAGGAGGAGCAGCTTGAGGCACAGCAGGGGATGACTAAGTCCAATGATAGTTCGGATGATGACTATCTGTCGATTCCTCAGATGCCTCCACGCAGACATGATGCAGAGGCCGGCAGTTCTAGCTCAGCTCCACCAGCACCGCAAACAGACCCCGCATTGATTGCCATTCTTGAGCGGATGCAGCAGGATCAAGCACGACAGGCACAGGAGACCGCTGCCAACTTCGCACAGTTCCAGGCTCGTTAGGACAAGTTCCAGAGGCAGCAGCAGCTTCTCCAGCAGCATCAGCAGCAGATGCATCAGCAGCAGATACTCATGCAGCAGCAGCTTATGGGCTTTATGCAACATGTAGTGACAGCACTTGGGGCCCCACTGCCATAGCCTTCGCCCCAGCTTGCTCAGCCTACCACCACTTCGACGACTCCAGCTATATAGCCCAGTGGGCTTCAGAGTCAGGGACAGCCTTCAGCTCAGTTTGCTTCACCTACAGTTCAGGTGTCCCAGTGGTTGTCCTCACTGATGGTTGCCCCGCAGTTCACTCCATATCACACGGGCTTCTCACCAGAGCAGTCACCCTCGCTTTTTGTGCCTGACATGTCAGTCTCCAGGAGTCTTGGAGCATCTTTTAGCGAGCTGACCGACATGCCTACACCGCCTCACATGCATACTATCGGTCCTTCTACAGCAGCTCCAGTCGCAGTGACTACTCAGAGGCTCCCCTCGTCTGTCACCTCGTCAGATCCTACGACAGACATACTAGCAGCTTCACAGGCAGCACTAGCCCCAGCTCAGACCCAGACCGCTTCAGCGACACTTCCTGCTTCAAAGGGTCAGTCAGTACAGAGCTCAGGGTCAGATGATGATGGTGCCCAGTTCCAGCTTGCCCCACGCACTTCAGTGCCCGACTCATCCGCTCCAGCCCCATCGACCGACCCTTAGGTTTTGGTATTTGACGCCAAAGGGGGAGAGGGTTCGAGTATGTAGACTCAGGGGGAGCGAGCTTTAGGGGGAGCTAGTTATCTAGTATTAGCTTATTATATATACATTTGGAGTTTTATCTGTGTGATACACTATTACTTTTATGCATCGTGTGTTACTTTCATGCATACTATTATATCTATATGATAGTGCTATCTACGTGACTGTGATATATGACATGCATCGTGTGTTACTTTTATGCATACTATTATATCTATGTGATAGTGCTATCTACGTGACTGTGATATATGACATGTGTGCTCATTACTTTACATTATTCATATGTCACATCACTTGTGTTATGCTCATTTGCCTTTGCTTCCGCGTTTATACTCCGATGCAAATGCGCTTTGTTACTCCTACTCATGCTTAATTCATATCCTTTGAGTACATTGTGTTGGCTTGAGTCATATAAGCTTACTAACACTTTTGTTCTTATCGACAAAAGCTTATATGAATCAAGCCCATCAAAAACCTCACTCTTTCACATACTCAAGGTAGTATTGTCATCAATCACCAAAAAGGGGGAGATTGAAAGCATCTAGGCCCCTAGTAGGGTTTCGGTGATTAATGACAATACAAGATTACTATGACTAACGTGTGTTTTGCAGATGCAATTAAGTTAGGTCATGGTAATGGAGATCGATTGGGCAATCAAAGTTGTCATGCCCCTACAATGGAAATCATTTCGGTTTTCAAAGGATGGACGACAAGGTTAAGGATGACTAGTTCTAAGTGTCGATTGGAGTTGGAGTGACACTTAGAGTAGTTTAGGACTTTGTTTTTCCTTTGGCCGTACTATTAAGGGGGGTATAGACGGGTAGCTTGACCTAGTTGAGTCTAGTGAGTTAGGTGTGGTGCACACTTGTTAAAACTAGCTCTAGGTAGCTCCTATGAATGCCTAAGATCCTTTGGAGCAAACTTCATTCACATATGTTCGAGAGTTAGAAGTGAATGGAGGGTCAAATGCTGACCGGACGCTGGCCCCGGTGCGACCGGATGCTGGCCGCAGGGTCCGGTCAGTTCATTTGATCAACAGACTGCGTTCGATGTGACCGGACGCTGGAGAGGTCAAGTGACCGGACGCTGAAAGGCAGCATCCGGTCGACTCCAGTAAGGTTCTAGAGAAGGGAATCTGTGACTGGACGTGTCCGGTCAGTACTGACCGGACCCTGAGGGTTCAGCGTCCGGTCGAGTACAGTAAGGTTCCAGTAAGGGTTTTATGCGACCGGACGCGTCCGGTCAGTGCTGACCAGACCCTGCCAGCGTCCGGTCAACTCATTGTTACTGGTTCGTGGGTTGAACTGACCGGAGCGTCCGGTCAACACGACCGGAGCATCCGGTCACCCCGCAGAAGCTCATAACGGTTTGTTTTTCAGGCTACCTTATAAATAGAAGCTCCACTCGTGTGTGGAGTCACTTTTGCTCATTCCAACAGCTGAGAAACATGTTTGTTAGTGCCAAGAAGAGCAAGGTCCTAGTGAGGTGATTGAGATTTGAGAATCCAAGAGAGTAGCCTCATTAGTGAATCAAGAGTAGTCAAGTGTGCATCCATCTTCTCATTAGGCTTCGCATGGTCAAGTGAGAGTTCGTGCTTATTACTCTTGGTGATCGCCATCACCTAGATGGCTTGGTGGTGATTGGGAGCTTGGTGATCACCCGACGGAGCTTGTGGGTGACCCAACTCAAGTTGTGAGCGGCTTTGGGTGATTCGCCGCTACGGAGTGTCGAAGAATCAACCCATAGAGAGCACTTGATCCTTGCGCGGATCAAGGGGGAGCTACACCCTTGCGCGGGTGCTCCAACGAGGACTAGTGGGGAGTGGTGACTCTCTGATACCTCGGCAAAACATCGCCGCGTTCCTCTCTCTCTTTACTTTGGGCATTTACTTTGAGTATTTACTTTGTGCAATTCAATACTTGTCTTTACATTCATAGAATTGCCATGCTAGAGTAAGTTTGGAACATAGGTTGCAAGTCCTTTGTGCGTTAGTTTGATAGAAACACTTTTCTAGGCACAAGGGGTTAATTGGGCTATCCGTAGGATTTGATTATTGCAAGAAAATTTAGAATTAGCCCAATTCACCCCCCCTCTTGGGCATCTTGATCCTTTCAATTGGTATCGGAGCCTCGTGCTCACGTTTTTAAGCTTAACCGCTTAGAGCAAGATGTCTCACAGGGATGGACCTCCTCCTATCTTTGAGGGAGATGACTTTCCATATTGGAAAATCCGCATGGAGGCGTACTTAGAAGCTCTAGACATTGGTATTCTTAGAGCCGCCTCACAAGGCTTCCCAAAACCTTGGGATGCTACTAACCTACAAGGCGATGAGGTTAACTATGAAAAATGGAATGCAAAGGCTCGAAACACTATCTTTAGAGGCCTTTGCAAAGATGTGTTCAATCGTGTAAGGAATCACAAAGACGCCCATGCTCTATGGTCGGACGTTTGTGCGCTCCATGAGGGAGCCAAGAGTGAGCGTGAGGAATGCTATCATCTTATGATTAAAAAGCTAAATTCATTTGAAATGCTTCCCAAAGAAAGTGCTAATGAGATGTATTCTCATTTAAATGTTCTTGTAGAGGAAGTCAATGGGCCTGGACTTACTCAAATGTCACCATCCGATGTTGTGAGAAAGATCTTGAGTGTCCTCCCCATTGACAAATATGGGCATATTGTGACCGTGCTACATCAAGGTGATCTTTCCATCGCTACACCGACACAAATCTTGGGAAAGATCAATGCTCATGAGATGTACATGCACATCACGCCACAAGATGGCTCATCCTCTACAAAGAAGAAAGAGAAGGACTTAGCATTCAAAGCTAGCCAAGATAAGGGCAAAGCAAGACTTGAGTATGAGAGCTCAAGTGATGAAGATGATGAAGAAAGTCTTGCTCTCATGGTGAAGAAGACCACCAAGATGCTAAAGAAGCTAAACAAGAGTGGCATCAAGTTTGATGGCAAGAAGAAAAAGTTATTCACTAGCTCAAGAAGAAAGCCAATCTCCGAGATGGATTGCTACAATTGTGGTGAACTTGGCCATCTTGCTCATCAATGCACAAAGCCCAAGAAAGACAAGTTTAAGAACAAGAACAAGGGCAAGAAAGATGACTCAAGCAATGAAGATGAAGATGACAAGAAAAAGAACAAGCCTTACAAGAAGAGAGATGGCAAAAAGAGAGACTTCCACAAGAAGAAGAAGAGTGGAAAGGCCTACATCGTCGGTGATTGGCTCACAGACATTGATTCATCAAGTGGATCATCCGATGATGATAGTGACAATGAGAAGGTGGCCGCCATTGCTATTGATCTTGCATCTTCACCGCCACCATCGCCATCATCCTCTACACACCTATGCCTTATGGCCAAGGGTGAACACAAGGTAACTAAGAGTGATGATAGTAGTGATGATGAGCATGCTTGTGATGATGATATCGATAGCGATGATGATGATTCACCTCCCCATATGATGATCTTGTCAAAATACTAAGAAAATACACAAAGATCATTAGAAAGACTAGAGCTACCAATGAAGAACTTGATGCTAAAAATGATTCACTCTTAGCTAAGTGTGATACATTGGAAAAAGGCTAATGATGAGCTTAGAGAAACTAATGATGCTATATCATCCAAACTCAAGGAGCTCAAATCTTCCAAGAAAGAGCTTAAAGATAAACATGATAAACTTGAGTGGGTGCACAATGAACTCATCACTAGCCACAACAAGCTAAAATATGAATACACTACTCTTAAGATTAATCATGATACTCTTGTTATTGCTCAAGAATTTTTACCAAATGAGCCGCATGATGCTACTAACCATGTTGTCAAGATTGATATAGCTACTTCATGTGATGATTTAATTGATGAGAGCATTGGGCATGGATCTAGTAGCAATGGCAAGCAAGTGGTTGAGTGCAATGACTATGATGAGTATGTCAAGCTCAAGAGTGATAATGAGAAGCTCATAAAAGATCTTGAAGAGATGAAAAGCCACAACATCATTGTGCTAGAAACTCTTAATCATGACAAAGAGTTGATTCTTGAGAATGAGAAGCTCAAAGAAGAAAATAAGAAGCTCAAGGAAGAGAAGAAAGATGATGCTCTAAAGGAAGAAAATAAGAAGCTCAAGTTGGAGAAAGAGCATCTCAAGATTGGATTGAGCAAGTTTGCTAGAAGCAAGCATCTCCAAAGTGAGCTACTTATGAACACCGTCATGAAGATGGATAGAAGTGGCATTGGATATGTAGCAAGTGTAGAGAAGAAGAAGGCTCAAGCTCAACAACAACAATCAAAGCCAAAGCCAAAGCTAAAGAGATGTTTTGAGTGTGGACAAGAAGGCCACTTTGCTCATGAGTGTCAAACTCCACCACCACAACCCTTGCCCAAGCATGCTAGACCCTTTGCTTTCAATGCTCACTACATGCTTAGAAAAGATTCTAGTGGAAAGATGAAAGCCATGTTCTTAGGACCCCCCAACAAGAGTAGGCCTAAGAAGATTTGGGTGGCTAAGTCACTTGTTGAGAAGGTGAAGGGCCCTCAACAAGTTTGGATTCCTAAAGCTTGAATCTCTTGTGTGTAGGTGAACTACAAGACCGGTGGAAGTCATTGGGTTATTGATAGTGGTTGTACTCAACATATGACCGGTGATCCTCGTATGTTCACCTCACTAGATGAAGAGGTAGATGGACAAGAGAAAATAACATTTGGAGATAACTCAAAAGACAAGGTTAAAGGATTGGGCAAAGTGGCAATATCAAATGACCATTCCATCTCCAATGTGCTATATGTTGCTTCATTGAGCTTTAACTTGCTATCCGTTGGACAATTGTGTGATATTGGCATCCAATACTTGTTCACCGAGAAGGAGGTTGTTGTATCCAAGGTAGATGACAATCAAGTGATATTCAATGGATTTAGATACAACAACTTATATCTAGTTGACTTCACCTCTGAAGATGCAAATTTGAAGACTTGCCTATTCACCAAAACAACACTTGGGTGGCTATGGCATAGAAGACTTGCTCATGTTGGGATGAGCTCACTCAAGAAGCTTGTGAAGAATGATTTGGTGAGAGGGTTGAAGGATGTGAAGTTTGAGAAGGACAAGCTTTGTAGTGCATGTCAAGCCAGCAAGCAAGTTGCAAACACTCATTCAACCAAAGCTTTCATGTCAACCACAAGAGTGCTAGAACTCCTACACATGGATTTATTTGGACCAACAACATACAAGAGTTTGGGAGGGAATCTCTATTGTCTTGTGATTGTGGATGACTATTTAAGGTATACATGGGTGTTCTTCCTTCATGACAAATCCGAAGTTGCATCTTGCTTCAAGAAGTTTGCCAAGAGAGCTCAAAATGAATTTGAAGTGAAGCTCAAAAATATTAGAAGTGACAATGGGAAAGAATTTGACAACACAAACATTGAAGCCTATTGTGATGAAGTTGGGATCAAGCATGAAGTATCCGCAACCTATACTCCTCAATAAAATGGTGTAGTTGAGAGGAAGAACCGGACTTTGATCACTCTTGCAAGGACAATGCTAGATGAGTACAACACCCCCGAAGCTCTATGGGCGGAAGCAATAAACACAGCATGCTATGCATCAAACTGCCTATTTCTTCAAAAGTTCCTTGGCAAGACACCTTATGAGTTGCTCAATGGGAAGAAGCCGGACGTCTCCTTCTTTAGGGTGTTTGGTTGCAAATGCTACATCTACCAGAAGCGGCAACACCTAGGGAAGTTCCAAAGACGTTGTGATATTGGTTTTCTTGTTGGTTACTCATCGAAGTCCAAAGCTTATAGAGTATTTAATCATGCCACCGGCTTGGTTGAAGAAACATATGATGTGGAATTTGATGAATCTAACGGCTCCCAAGGAGCACATGAGAATCTTGATGATGTAGGTGATGAACCATTGAGGGAGGCCATGAAGAATATTCCAGTGGGAGACATCAAGCCAAAAGATGATGAAGATGATGTACAAGTCATTAACCAACCCTCTTCATCAAGTGTGCCACAAGATGGTGAAAAAGATGGGAGAGTAGAAAATGAAGATACTCATATCTCCCATGAGCAAATGGTGGTACAAGCACAAGATGTTGATGCTCCACAACCTCCTCCCCAAGTGGTCAATAGAAGAAATACACCTCTTCTACAAGATCATCCACAAGATCTCATCATAGGGAGTCCATCAATGGGAGTAATGACTCGATCTCAAAAACTTACTTCATTTATTGCTCATCACTCTTTTGTCTCTTGCTATGAGCCTACCAAGGTAGAAGAAGCTCTTAAAGATCCGGATTGGATCAATGCCATGCATGAAGAGTTGAACAACTTCACTCACAATGAAGTTTGGACTCTCGAAGAGCGACCAAAAGGTGCAAGAGTCATTGGAACAAAGTGGGTGTTCCACAACAAGCAAGATGATCAAGGTGTTGTTGTGAGGAACAAGGCAAGACTAGTTGCAAAGGGGTTCTCTCAAGTTGAAGGTTTGGATTTTGGAGAGACCTTTGCACCGGTTGCAAGATTAGAAGCCATCCGTATCCTTCTTGCATATGCATCACATCATGAAATGAAACTATATCAAATGGATGTGAAAAGTGCATTTTTAAATGGCTTTATTAATGAACTAGTCTATGTTGATCAACCTCCCAGGTTTGAAGACCCTAGATATCCTAATCATGTTTATAGGTTGTCCAAGGCATTATATGGGCTTAAGTAAGCCCCAAGAGCTTGGTATGAGCGCCTTTGGGACTTCCTCATTGAGAAGGGCTTTACCATAGGGAAGGTCAACACCACACTATTCACCAAGAAGCTTGATGGGCATATCTTCATTTATCAAGTATATGTTGATGATATCATCTTTGGATCATCAAATGAAGACTCATGCAAAGAGTTTGGTGAATTGATATCGAAGGAGTTCGAGATGTCCATGATTGGTGAGCTTACATTCTTTCTTGGTTTTCAAGCCAAGCAAATGAAAGAAGGCATCTTCATCTCTCAAGAGAAATACATAAAAGATCTTCTTAAGAGATTCAAGATGGATGAATGTAAGCCAATCAAGACACCAATGCCTATCAATGGACATCTCGACCTAGATGAGGGAGGTAACCCGGTTGATCAAACTCTCTACTGTTCTATGATTGGTAGCTTGTTATATTTAACCGCATCTAGGCCCGACATTATATTTAGTGTGTGTATGTGTGCTAGATTTCAAGCTAGTCCTAAGGAAACACATTTAATTGCCGTAAAAAGAATCCTTAGGTATCTTAAGCACACACCAAGCATTGGTCTTTGGTATTCCAAAGGAGCTATATTTGAATTAATTGGCTATTCCGATTCGGATTACGCTGGATGCAAAGTTGATAGAAAAAGCACACCCGGAGGGTGCCATTTGCTTGGTAGATCACTTGTGTCTTGGTCCTCCAAGAAGCAAAATAGTGTGGCTTTGTCCACCGCCGAAGCGGAATACATTGCCGCGGGTGCTTGTTGTGCACAAATTTTATACATGAAACAAACTTTGCTAGACTATGGTGTAGTTCTAGAAAAAGTACCTCTTTTGTGCGACAATGAAAGTGCGGTAAAACTTGCAAATAATCCGGTTCAACACTCTCGCACCAAGCACATAGATATCCGCCATCACTTTCTAAGAGATCATGTTGCTAAAAATGATATATCACTAGAAGGTGTAAGAACCGAAGATCAATTAGCAGATATCTTCACTAAACCGCTAGATGAGGCTACATTTTGTAGATTGCGGAATGAGCTCAATGTGCTTGATTTTAGTAACTTCACTAAAAATTGAGCTTGTGTTGTCCCTTGCATTCATTGTAATATACAACATGTTTAATTTTTGGCAATGCATATAGGGCTTGTCTAACATGGTTAAGATAACCACCGAAAAGCGTGTGAAGAAGCTTAACCTTGGATCAAACTTGACAAGCAACTAGATTTACTTACAAGTATTGCATAGGCATGAATGTTGTTTTGTCGTTTTGTTCCATTTGCCCTCTTATTGCCTATTTTCTTAAAAAAATTATTATAGCCTAAGGCAAAATATTTTGAAAAATATGAGGGTTTGAGAGAGGTCACTCACATCAGTCCCAATTAGTGTTTATTTGGATCTTATTCAAGTTGGGACTTGATTGGGAACAGGCAGCGCGAAGGAACTTTGAAGATTTGCTGGAAAAGGTGCATCGGACGCTGCACCGGACGCTGCTGTCCAGCGTCCGGCCAGTTCACAGGAGGTGAACTGCTACAGAAGGAGTGACCGGACGTTGTGTTTGTGCGTCCGGTCAGGAAGGGATCCAGCGTCCGGTCGTTTGAAGGAAGAATAGGCTATACTGACCGGATCCTGCCTGCGTCCGGTCATGGACCACCGGACGCGTCCGGTCCCGATTCCAGAGGAATTGGACCTCTCTGGAATCGACCGGACGCTGGGTGGTAGCGTCCAGTCGCTACCACCGGAGCGTCCGGTCAGTGGATCCCGCACGGCTTCAGGACTCTTTTCTGTTTCCTTTCTTGTCACGTTGGGGAATCTATTTAACGTGACCAAGCCGAGCCCTAGCTAGCGCCGCATCTTGCCGTGACCAAGCCGAGCCCTAGCTAGCACTGCCGCTCCAGCGCCCAAGCTCACTGTGCCACCACAGTCGAGCACCTTGCGCCAGCCACGCATGCCACCGCGCCTCCCTTGCCTATGCTCGCCCCTGCCTCGCTCGCCACCACGCCACCGTAGAGGAGCCTGTTGCCGAGCCTCTCCGCGCGTCCAAGCCACCGAGCCTCTCTGTGCCAGCGCCACCGTCGGCTCCTAGGCACCGAGCCTCACTCAAGGCCGATTCCAGTGCCCTAGGCTTGCCTCCTCTTTGGTAAGGCTATATCCTTGTTCCAATTTTGATTTGCTTAGATCAAATTGCAATGTAATGCACTGATTTCAAATTATCTAGGGCCACCGGTTCATCGCTGTTCTTCATAACCCTAGCCCCAGCCGGTTCCGAGATTTCCCTCGCGTGACACGTCTCTTCTTCTCTCGGATCGCTGATCGTCAGGTAGCTTGCCCGTCGTCTCTATCTCGCTCCTACATTGCTTGCTTCCTAGGTCTTTCGCATCTATTACATATAATGTATTTATTTGTATATCCATCTATTCTATCGTGCAGCGAGTCGGTGTCGTTGAGGTTCTCATGGCAGTTGGTAGTCAACTTGGAGCCAAGCTCGTGAGTAAGGATCGAGGCCAAGCCTCGAGAGTGTCAGTTTGACAGTTGATCTTCATCAGTGGTAGTTCATCCTCTTGTCAGATCAGATGGCTCGCACCAAGAACGTTGGTGGTGGTCCGGGTGATGATGACCGGAGGCCCCCGCCTCGCAAGCCTGTAGGACCGAAAGGCAAAGCAACAAAGCAAGTGACATCCAAGAAGCGCAAGTACCTCGACGCAGAGACAGCGAGGGCAGCTATAGTTGTAGAGGCCGCAGAGCGTGCCGAGAGAGGAGGCGCTCGCAGTGGTGTTGTCATAGCAGATCCACAGCTCACACCAGCATAGAGGGTAGCAGTTGAGGAGGCTGAGTGTCGTCATGGTGGTCCACCTGGGACTATCATGATGGTAGGATGTCGACTGGCTATTGAGGAGGCTTAACCTCAGGAGGAGTCCCAGCAGGAGGCACAGCAGTAGCCCCCACCAGCAAAGCCTTAGCCAGCTCAGGAGACTCAGGAGGGTCAGCAGGCTGAGGAGACCGAGCCAGCACCCTAGCTACGCCGCTCTGGTCAGACTAGTGCTACAGTTCCACCGAGGCCAGCTACACAGCGCAGGGGTTCACGCCCACTGCCCAGACCACAGGGTCCGCCTCCAGTGGTACACCTCGACTTGAGGGCCGCCATAGCCAGACAGGTTTGCCAGTTGAGATTTGTTGAGTTTGACGTGTGGTTCCCTCCAAGGAGGGATGAGAGAGCAGCTGAGGGGTTCTACACGCCGCTCCAGGAGGATTTCTATAATGCCTATCTCAATAGTGGGGTAGTGTTCAGATCACAGAGAGTCTACAGTTTGGAGTCTATTGTGGCAGCAGCTGGAGAGCACATCCGCCCCTACTTGTCATATTTGCCGGGGCTCGCAGATCTGATTGGCCAGACAGGAGTATATGTACCATCTTGGGTCCAGCAGTTTTATGCTTCACTCTACGTTGATCCGCATCACAACTTCATTCACTTTGCATTCAATGGCAGAGATTACAGGGTGATGAGTTTTAGGGCCCGGGAGATACTGAGGTTACAGGAGCAGCCTGTAAAATTACATGAGGTATGTTATGGATAGCAGGAGCCTCCCAGGCGTCCTCATGGAGGGTTGGTGCCCCCTATAGATCTGGTGCAACATTGCTTCAAGGAGCCCTTTGGTGAGGGGTCGAGCAGGAACCCCAGTGACCTAACTCCTACAGCGCGAGTGTTAGAGGCCATTATCAGGAGGACACTGCTTCCCAGGTTGGGATACAGGGAGGGTCTGACTTGCTTATAGCTCTGGCTCCTTAATGCCCTAATGCAGCAGACCGTGTTTGACATTTGGGACCTCCTCCTATCAGAGATGGAGGATACCATTGCTGAGGGCTTCAAGGGTCGCCGACAGCTTCCTTATGCACATTGGGTCACATTCTTGAGGCTACAGTGTGTGCACGTCAGGACCCCTGAGTTGGTTGCAGAGTACAGGGCTACCACCACAGAGTTTCCCGCATATAACATGGCACAGAGGATCAAGCACAACACTCCACAGGCACCAGCTCGTCCCAGTCGTCGTCTAGATATTCCAGAGTCAGCAGCTCAGCAGGACGAGATCATTAGAGGCATTGCCGCCACTGAGGAGGAGTAGCTTGAGGCACAACAAGGGATGACTGAGTCCAGTGATAGTTCGGATGATGACTATCTGACGATTCCTCAGATGCCTCCACGCAGACATGATGCAGAGGCCGGCAGTTCTAGCTCAGCTCCACCAGCACCACAAACGGACCCCGCATTGATTGCCATTCTTGAGCGGATGCAGCAGGATCAGGCACGACAGGTATAGGAGACCGCTGCCAACTTCGCACAGTTCCAGGCTCGTCAGGACGAGTTCCAGAGGCAGTAGCAGCTTCTCCAGCAGCATCAGCAGCAGATGCATCAGCAGCAGATACTCATGCAGCAGCAGCTTATGGGCTTTATGCAGCATGTAGTGACAGCACTTGGGGCCCCACTGCCACAGCCTTCGCCCCAGCTTGCTCAGCCTGCCACCACTTCGACGACTCTAGCTATACAGCCCAGTGGCTTCAGAGTCAAGGACAGCCTCCAGCTTAGTTTGCTTCACCTACAGTTCAGGTGTCCCAGTGGTTGTCCTCACTGGTGGTTGCCCCGCAGTTCACTCCATATCATACGGGCTTCTCACCAGAGCAGTCACCCTCGCTTTTTGTGCCTGACATGTCAGTCTCTAGGAGTCTTGGAGCATCTTTTAGCGAGCTGACCGGCATGCCTACACTGCCTCATATGCATATTGTCGGTCCTTCTACAGCAGCTCCAGTCACAGTGACTACTCAAAGGCTCCCCTCGTCTGTCGCCTCGTTAGATCCTACGACAGACGTACTAGCAGCTTCACAGGCAGCACCAGCCCAGCTCAGACCCAGACCGCTTCAGCGACACTTCCTGCTTCAGAGGGTCAGTCAGTATAGAGCTCAGGGTCAGATGATGATGGTGCCCAGTTCCAGCTTGCCCCACGCACTTCAGCGCCCGACTCATCCGCTGCAGCCCCGTCGACCGACCCTTAGGTTTTGGTATTTGACGCCAAAGGGGGAGAGGGTTCGAGTATGTAGACTCAGGGGGAGTGAGCTTTAGGGGGAGCTAGTTATCTAGTATTAGCTTATTATATATACATTTAGAGTTTTATCTGTGTGATACACTATTACTTTTATGCATCGTGTGTTACTTTCATGCATACTATTATATCTATGTGATAGTGCTATCTACGTGACTGTGATATATGACATGCATCGTGTGTTACTTTTATGCATACTATTATATCTATGTGATAGTGCTATCTATGTGACTGTGATATATGACATGTGTGCTCATTACTTTACATTATTCATATGTCACATCACTTGTGTTATGCTCATTTTCCTTTGCTTCCGCGTTTATACTCCGATGCAAATGCGCTTTGTTACTCGTACTCATGCTTAATTCATATCCTTTGAGTACATTGTGTTGGCTTGAGTCATATAAGCTTACTAACACTTTTGTTCTTATCGACAAAAGCTTATATGAATCAAGCCCATCAAAAACCTCACTCTTTCACATACTCGAGGTAGTATTGTCATCAATCACCAAAAAGGGGGAGATTGAAAGCATCTAGGCCCCTAGTAGGGTTTCGGTGATTAATGACAATACAAGATTACTATGACTAACGTGTGTTTTATAGATGCAATTAAGTTAGATCATGGTAATGGAGATCGATTGGGCAATCAAAGTTATCATGCCCCTACGATGGAAATCATTTCGGTTTTCCAAGGATGTACGACAAGGTTAAGGATGACTAGTTCTAAGTGTCGATTGAAGTTGGAGTGACACTTAGAGTAGTTTAGGACTTTGTTTTTCCTTTGGCCATACTATTAAGGGGGGTATGGACGGGTAGCTTGACCTAGTTGAGTCTAGTGAGTTAGGTGTGGTGCACACTTGTTAAAACTAGCTCTAGGTAGCTCCTATGAATGCCTAAGATCCTTTGGAGCAAACTTCATTCACATATGTTCGAGAGTTAGAAGTGAATGGATGGTCAAATGCTGACTGGACGCTGGCCTCGGTGTGACCGGACGCTGGCCACAGGGTCCGGTCAGTTCATTTGATCAACAGACTGCGTTTGGTGCGACCGGACGTTGGAGAGGTCAAGTGACCGGACGCTGAAAGGCAACGTCCGGTCGACTCCAGTAAGGTTCCAGAGAAGGGAATCTGCGACCGGACGCGTCCGGTCAGTACTGACCGGACCCTGAGGGTTTAGCGTTCGGTCAAGTACAGTAAGGGTTTTATGCGACCGGACGTGTCCGGTCAGTGCTGACCGGACCCTGCCAGCGTCCGGTCAACTCATTGTTACTGGTTCGCGGGTTGAACTGACCGGAGCGTCCGGTCACCCCGCAGAAGCTCATAACGGTTCGTTTTTCAGGCTATCTTATAAATAGAAGCTCCACTCGTGTGTGGAGTCACTTTTGCTCATTCCAACAGCTGAGAAACACGTTTGTGAGTGCCAAGAAGAGCAAGGTCCTAGTGAGGTGATTGAGATTTAAGAATCCAAGAGAGTAGCCTCATTAGTGAATCAAGAGTAGTCAAGTGTGCATCCATCTTCTCATTAGGCTTCGTGTGGTCAAGTGAGAGTTCGTGCTTATTACTCTAGGTGATCGCCATCACCTAGACGGCTTAGTGGTGATTGGGAGCTTGGTGATCACCCGGCGGAGCTTGTGGGTGACCCAACTCAAGTTGTGAGCGGCTTTGGGTGATTCGCCGCGACGGAGTGTCGAAGAATCAACCCGTAGAGAGCACTTGATCCTTGCGTGGATCAAGGGGGAGCTACACCCTTGCGCGGGTGCTCCACCGAGGACTAGTGGGGAGTGGCGACTCTCCGATACCTTGGCAAAACATCGCCGCGTTCCTCTCTCTCTTTACTTTGGGCATTTACTTTGAGTATTTACTTTGTGCAATTCAATACTTGTCTTTATATTCATAGAATTGCCATGCTAGAGTAAGTTTGGAACATAGGTTGTAAGTTCTTTGTGCGTTAGTTTGATAGAAACACTTTTCTAGGCACAAGGGGTTAATTGGGCTATCCGTAGGATTTGATTATTGCAAGAAAATTTAGAATTAGCCCAATTCACCCCCCTCTTGGGCATCTTGATCCTTTCATATACTTCCTGATATATTATTATGTGCTACATCCAAATAATGAAGTCCAGCAAGCTTCGTCAAGTTCTTGGGAAGAGGCCCAGAAAACATATTTGATCTAAGAATCAACACCTCTAGCTTGGGTACTTTCTCTGCTATCCATGTTGGTACACTTCCAGACAGCTTGTTATGTGAAAGGTCAAGAAAGGTCAATAGCACAGCATTATGAAGAAAAAGAGGGAATTCACCAGACAGATTGTTTTTTCTCAAAACTAACATATATAACCAAGAACCAAGCTGCTGCCATGTTGAACTGTTCCAATTGCACTGAAAGTCCCCTGCCAGTTGATTTTCTGAAAGGTTTATTTCTTGTAAAACATACATTTGACATATATATATGATGGAATGGTGCCTGTAAGATGATTGTTAAAAAGACGGAGTTCTATTAGACCGGGAGCTGTGAGATTTGCTGGTAGTTCTCCTGACAAATTATTTCCAGAAAGATCCATTTCTTCTATGAATGGCAGCTCCAACCTTGCTGGTAAATTCCCACTCAGGTGATTTCTTGACAAGTCCAAGCTGTTAGCATTAGAAGACACAACCCAAAACCATGGTGGCAGAACATCACTTATGCTTGCGTCGGAAATATTGAGGATTTGTAAGCTAGTTTGACATCTCAGCCATCTTGGGAACCAAGGCCCCATGTCACATGACCCAAAATATCCCCACTTTAGTCTAAATGGAGGAACCCAATCTTCGCCCAACTTCAATTTCAGGGAGCTTTGTGAAAGGTCTAGACGTTCAAGGTTCACCAGACTTGCAAAATTTTCTTCTGAAAGCACACCACTGAAGTTATTGAAGCCAACAATGAAAGAAGTTAAGTTGCTAAGCGTTCCGATCCCGACAGGCAAATGACCATCCAGCTTGTTGTAAGAGAGATCAAGGTACCTTAGATTTGTCATGTTCCGTATTCCTGTAGGTACGCATCCATCTATCATATTCTGAGATACATCAAGATAACTGAGATTGATCAGATTGCCAATCCATAAAGGTAGCTGCCCTGTCAAATTTGAAGCCTGTAAATTTAGCTCGCGCAAGTTGTTCCACAAACACTTTGGTAATCTCTCCATCAACATCTCTATGTCCACACTGAGATGGCTGTTTTGGCTTAAATCTAGCAGCTGTAAGTTGCACATATTTTGGAAGGTTGCAGGTATGTTACCAGATAGGTTGTTGACACCTAAATTTAAGACCTCAAGAGAGGACATGTTTCCAAATGCATCAGGGATAGGCCCAGACCACCCACATCCACAGAGAGTAAGCTCCTTGATACTAGTGGGATCCCAGAAATTGTATCTAAGAAAAGAGCCTGTTAGTGGATTCCATGACAAATCAAGAACCACGAGACGTGAGAGGTTCGAATGGGATACAGTAGATACCGTGCTATTGAGATTCAGACCACAGTCAGACAGGGAGAGGACTTTAAGATTAGGAAGCATGTTCACTATGTGCACCCAATCCCATATAGAACTGAGGTCCACGTAATCCATAACGAGACACTTAAGTGAAGAGAGATGTGGCAGCCATGAAAGGTCTGTCATGCTCATCATAGAATCACTAGTGAGATCAAGGTATTGCAAGCGAGAGAGGTTACCAAGCTGTGATGGGACACGGTCACCGTCAAAATTTGCATTGGAGAGGTTGAGGTACCTTAGGCTGTTGAGGGTACCAAAGAGCGAAGGTATGCTTATGGAGCTGAAGTGGTTGCAGCTTAGATCCAAGTACCTAAGATGGTGTAAGGCGGCAATAGAAGAGCTCATAATCGTCTCAAATCCATCTCCCAGCGTGAGGGCTTCATCATAAGAGTAACAGTCCTGGTTACGCAGGTCAATCTTGACGACGTGGCCGGTTCGGTTGTCGCACCGGATTCCCCTCCAGGAGCAGAACTCTTCACCCTGCCATGACGAAAGACGGCCGCTGGGGTCGAGGAAGCTCTGCTTGAAGCACAGCAGCGCCTCCCGCTCGTTTGCAATTGTAAAGCAGCCCCCGCTGCCACCTGAGATGGGCTCCGGCGGCCACGGCCACGGGGACAGTGCGACAGCCGGCCCTGTTGCAGGAATGGAGGGCCACGGGGACAGCGCGGCCGCCGGCCCTGTTGCAGGAATGGAGGGCCACGGGGACAGCGCGGCCGCCGGCGCTGTTGCAGGAATAGAGGGCGACGGGGACAGCGCGGCCGCCGGCCCTGATGCAGGAATGGAGGGCGACGGGGACAGCGCCTGGGCCGCGACCACGGTAAGGAAGGAGAAGACGACGGCTGCAGCAACTCCATGGAGACGACGCAGCAGCAGATGAGCAGCCATTTTGTTTGATATGAGCTTCTCCTTGTGCTTACGAGTATTTGTAGTATTTGTGTTTTCTACTTTTTTTCTTTTTTCCTTTTTGTGCAATAATCGGAGTTGCACTTGCTTGTGTGTTTCATTACGGGTATAGCAAATTTAGTCCGCCGTGCACGACAGCCTAGCTTGCGGCTTAGTCACGGCGAGTGTAAGAATCTTCCAAGATTCTGATGATAGATTTGGGGTGACTATCACTATCGTCGTTAGAGGCTGTCAAACAAGGATTGGAAATAAAATCAGGATATGAAGACATACGGTGTCGGGTACCATAAAAAGGGGTACCCTAAGTAATAACCGAAAAAATCGCTTAGGCCTTATAAATACCAAAGCCAAAATACAACCACAGGCAAACCCGCCACCTCATCCGAGGCCTGGCTAGACCGCACGGCCCACCACGCACACTATCTAGGCTCGCCCGAATCTGGGACTAGCTCCCTTTCTCGCCCAGCTTGTAAACCCCTACTACAAGCACCTCGGTGAAAGGAATACAAGAACACGCTCTCGCAAACTGGACGTAGGGCACCTATTGCCTGAACCAGTATAAAACCTTGTGTCTCTTTGCATCACCATCTGGGATTATGGGACACGCAGTACACTTTCACTAGTTGGTTGAGGGCCCGCCAGTCCAAAACACCGACAGTTGGCGCGCCAGGTAGGGGATCTACTGCGTGTTAGCTTAGTCATCCCAACAAGTTCCGGATGGCAGACCCCGTGCAACCACTGCGTCTCGGCACGGTGATCTGGTTCGGGAGCTTAGAGTTCATGTCTCTAGGGTATGAGTACGACATGGTACTCCTCCCACCCAGAGCCCATCGGCCGACGACGACGTCACGCACCAGCAGCCCAGGCCCAAGCGGCGCCCGGGCCGCCGCTCTCGTCGCGCCCGCCAGGCACGACGCGGGCGGGACCACCCCAACACCGCGCGGGCTCAGGACGACGCTCCGCGCTCCGCCGGTATCCCATGCCCGGCTGTTGGTATAGAGTCCCTGGCTGGGGACCTGTCTAACTTAAGCCTGGGCAGGGGAATGACGCTGGTGGCGCACAGCGACGCCCCGTCATCAAGCTCTGCCCCGCCACCTCCTGAGGAGCTGACTCCGGCGGAGCGGAGCCCGGTGACGACACCATCCCTGTACCCCTTCGGGTTGAGCAATGCCGCCGCCGCCTACGCTTCCACTCGCGCAGAACCCCCAGGACGCCACCAACGTTCTGCCCTCGACCTCATCACCACAACCCCGACCCACACCCACGTTGACTCCTCGGAGGAGAAAGAGGCGTGGGCCGTAGCGGACTTCTCCGGGCTTCGCGACCCTGAAGCCATGCACCGCTTCATGGCCGCGTGCGACTACTGCTTCGGCTACAACTCCGATGACGAAGACACCTATGACCCCACTTGTGAGTGCTTCAACGTCGAACTCGGGATGCCGAGCGCGAGCGATGAGGACGAAGGGGCAGGCAATCGCTCCCCGCCTCACGTAGGAGCAGGCGACGCCACACCTCCACGCGTCGAACCCCCGACAGCGTGGAACGAGAACCCCGCCCCCAAGGAACTTCGACGCCTAGACCTGGAGCAGCTCCGTGAGCTTCAGGCCAAGGTCGAACAAGACCGACTCCCCCTGCAGCAGCTCCGAGACACTCTCGAGCGAGAGCAGCGGGGTCATGGTGATGGCGGAGCAGCCCGACAGAGGGCTCGCGACGTCAACCACCGCATCAACAACGATGAGGGGGCGAGCAACCCCCTATCTTCAATCGCGCTAGCCAGAATGTCACGGTAGCGGCGATGCTACTCCGGATGATGCCCAAACCATCTACCTCGGAGGGGCGACGGGTCCACGATGACCTTCGAGACCTCCTCGAGACCGACGCGGTACAGCAGGCGGAAAGTTTCGCGTCTCGACGGTGCGGAGCTGCCTCGGAACCGCCCTCGGCACCACCTCGGTAGGATAGAGAGGCCTCGGTTCATCCCGAGCCCGCTCGAGCACCAAAAGCCAACAGGGCACCCTCGGTGCACGACCGCCTCAGCAACCGACGCGAGGCGCAAGGCGACCACGATGTGGTCAGCGGGCGACGGTGCCACGACAATGATGGGCCCACCCGAGGCTACCACCCGCACCGAGGCGGGCGCTACGACAGTGGGGAGGACCGCAGTCCCTCTTCGGGGCCACCTGGCCCTCGAGTCTTCAACAAGGCCATCCGCGGTGCCCACTTCCTGGCCTAGTTTCGACAACCAGCCAACCTCTCAAAGTACAGGGGTGAGACCAACCCCGAGCTGTGGCTGGCCGATTACCGTCTGGCTTGTCAGCTAGGCGGCGTGGACGATGACCTGCTCATCATCCGCAACCTCCCCTTGTTCCTATCAGACTCGGCGCGAGCCTGGCTCGAACATCTCCCCCCTCTGCAGATCAACACCTGGCGCGATTTGGTAAAGGTCTTCATCAGGAATTTCCAGGGCACATACGTACGCCCCGGGAACTCCTGGGACCTCAAGAGTTGTCGCTAGAGGCCAGACGAGTCTCTCCAAGACTTCATCCGACGCTTCTCCAAGCAATGCACCGAGTTGCCCAGTGTCGGCGACTCAGAGATTGTCCAGGCGTTCCTCTCCGGCACCTCCTACCAAGACCTAGTCCGAGAACTAGGCCAGAACATACCGACCACCGCGGCCACGCTCCTTGACAGCACCACCAACTTCGCCTCGGGCGAAGAGGCTATCGGGGCCATCTTCCCCGACAACGATGCTAAGGGGAAGCGGAGAGATGAGGCCCCCGAGGCCTCAGCCCCTCGCCTCCCCAAGAAAAAGAAAAAGGGTCGCCAGGGGAAGCAGGAGGTCCTTGAGGTTGATCTCGTCGCGGCCGTGGGAAGGACCTCGCCATGGGAAGGACCGTACATCGTCGCCCAAGTACTAAAGTCCGGGACCTACAAGCTGGCCAACGAGAAGGGCGAAGTCCTCACCAACGCCTGGAATATAGAATAGCTATGTCGCTTCTTCCCTTAAATTCCCAAAGCATTGTATACATTGTTTCTCAAAACACAATAAAGAAGCGTTCTTTAGTTTTTCTAATTTTTTGAGAAACCATCCGAGCCCATCGATAGGGGCTCGGCGTTACAATAACGCTATAAGGGAGACTCGGCCCTGCCTCTGCAGACGTGCCCACTACGGAGCTTGAACACGACTCGGCTCTGCCTCTGCAGAACCGAGCCTCCCTCAGGGGCTAGAAGGGGGGGACCCCCCTAGGTCCCAGACACCGTTTTTTAGTTGTTTTTCGAAAAAATTTCCACGCCAAACTCTCTCGAGTTCTCGAACAAATCGATTGTAAAAAACCCTAAGGACCAAAAGTCTGTCTCGAGGCCAAAAGGCCGGCCAAGCCGTGAGAACGACCTACGCCTCTGGGCTACGGCAACTCCCTCACCACCTTTTGCCCAAGGGACAGCTTTGGCTCCAAAGAATTTTTTTGCGTTTGTCCAAGACAAGACAGAGGGCAGAGGCTCGGAAATACAATAAAAAACAATTGAAAAACATATATACACAAGTACTTTAAAAAGGGTCTCGACAGCCACAAGCATTATAGTACAAAAAGTTTAAATCCTAATCTATTACATGGCCCCCTTGGCCCAGGTCAAAACTCAAGGTCGCCAGCGTCGGCGGTCGGCATAGGAGGAACCACCTCCTCTTCGAACAACCGGGCCAGCGCCGTGCCTGGGGCCTCAGCTACCTCCGCCAGCTTCAGGACCTCCTCCTCGACCTTCTCATCGTCCTCGTCCACGACGTAACCGTCGCTGACGGCCTCGAGGTCGATGCCGGCATAATGCGAGGAGACGACGGTTAGGGCGTGCTTGACGCCTGTATGCAGCGCCCCCCGGAGCCGCTCGCGGATGCGGCCGCTCAACGCAATCAAGCGGCTCCCAAGGGAGCTGCCTGACTCGACCCCCCCCCCCCCGACCTCTAGGGCCTCGCAGGCAGTACGGGCGGCGCTCTGCAGCACGTTGTGCTCCCAAATTTCGGCCTCGAGCACCGCCTACACTGCGACAGAGGCCTCAGCTGCCTGGGAGACCTCCTTCTCTAGCCCTGCGCCAAGACAAGCGGGACGGGGTTAAGCACAGAAGGAAACAAGCCGAACAGATTCAAAGGCCTATGAGACTCACCCTCGGCCTTCTCCTTCTAGCTTCGGACCTCGACCCGAGAGGCCTCGGCTGCCTAGGAGGCCTAATTCTCCAGCCCTACGCCAAGACAAGCGAGATGGGGGTAAGCATAGAAGAAAACAAGCCGAACAGGGACGAAGGTCTACGTGACTCACCCTCAGCTTTCTCCTTCTAGCTTTGGACCTCCTTCTCCACCCTGGAAGCCTCTCGCTCCAGCTCTGTGTCACAACGAAGTGTTAGGGATCGAACGCAAAGAAGAATAAATCGAACGAGGGGTGCGGCTCTGAAAGGTCCTTGTTTGGTTTTGGTAATTGAGTGACAACTTAGGTGGACTAATTGTGTTTATGTGAGATACACAGGTGATTAGTCCACAGGTACATGTGTGTGAGCAACATATGCCATGAAGGTGAAAATGGCTTGGAAATGTTGCAAAGCTCACACATGTGACGATGAAGGAGCTTAAATGCACATGAGACATGACATTGAGTCATGTGATCAAGGTGGAGAAGATCGAGACAAGACTTGGCTTGATGGACCGGTTGCAAGCGTGAAGGGCAAGTCAAAGGCTTTGGAGTGATGGACCGCGTGGCGGTGAAGCTTGAGCAAGACTTGGCGCCGATGGACGATGGCAACGGTGAAGAGCAAGTAAAGTCAAGATCGATGAACCAATATGATCATGTGATGATATGAAGTGGATCATATCATTGTTGATCGTGTTGGTGCATGTGTTGCATCGACATTGAAGGAGATGGAATGGAATGCGCAAGGCAAAGGTATAACCTAGGGCATTTCATTTCACCGGTCATAGGTGTGTAGAGGAGTTTATGACCGGGTTTAGGATAGATGGCCGTACTATCAAGAGGGGCAAACTTGTTTGCATATCGGTCATCTAGTGCCACTTGAGTGATCTAACTTTGCATTGTCGCTAGGATCGAGTGGCATGGCAAGTTGAGTGGCTAACATCCTTTGGGAAATGATTGTGAAAATGCTAACACACTTACACATGGTGGTGTACACTTGGTGGTGTTGGCACATTTACAAAGGAGGTGGTGTTTGCAGGGTTGAGATGGGTTTGGGTCCGATTCGGCGCTTTCGGGAAAATGGATTGCCTATTTTCTATTGCGCCGGATGCAAATTCTTGTGGTTAGCACACTTGAGCAAGGGTGAAGAGAATGGAGGAGATGCCAGCGTCGGTCAAGTGACCGGACGCTGGATCCAAAAGCACCGGACGCTGCCTGCCTGCGTCCGATCACGCTGACGTGGAGTGTAGCAGTAGCTGGAGAGTGACCGGACGCTGGTGCTACGTCCGATCGCGTTCGACCAGACGCGTCCGGTCATGCTCGGGAGCTTACTGGAAACGTTCGGACGCTGAGGATCCAGCATCCGGTCAGTTTTACCGCTGCGTCCAGTCAGGTCAAGTGACCATTGGAATCGGGACACGTGGCCGTCTACGGGCGACCGGACGCTAAGGTCTAGCATCCGGTCAACACGACCGGAGCGTCCGGTCGGCCCGACCGTTGCCCAGTGAAGGGGTAACGGCTAGTTTAGCCCTTGGGGCTATAAATAGAAGTGGCCTTCGGCCATGGCTGGTGCGGAGCACCTAAGGGGACTTAGTGTCCATGCTTGTGAGTGCTTGGGAGCCCTCCATCACACATATACTTGATAGTGATCATTCGATTGTGTGAGTGAGCGATTCTAGTGTGATTGCATCATGAGGTTGCATCGAGTGGCACTAGGTGATCGAGTTGCAAGCCGGTGGTGCTTGTTACTCTTAGAGGTTGCCACCTCCTAGATGGCTTGGTGGTGGTCTCCGTCGAAGCGTGCAAGAAGCTTGTGCGGCGCTCGGGAGAAGTGCTTGTGAGGGGCATTGTGCTCGCCCCACGGGAGCCGCGAAGAGCAACTCTAGTAAAGCGTGTCATTGAGCTACCCTCACTCAAGGGGTAGGTTCTTGCGGCGCCCGACGTGCGGGCTTAGTGGGTGATGCTAATTAGCCACCGAACCACCAAGTGAGCGGTCGACACAACGTGGACTAGCGTGTTGGCAAACACGTGAACCTCGGGAGAAAAATCATCGTGTCAACCTTGTTCTTCCCATTGGTTTGCATCCCCTTTACACAAGCGTGCAATTACTTTTATACATATTAAGCTTGTGTAGTTGCTCTTGTAATTAGATAGCTTGTGTAGCTAGCTAATTACCTTCTTGCTTGTGTAGCATAGAAGTAGCTCCCTTGAGTGGCTAATTTGGTTTTAGTAACCTTGTTAGTCACATTGCTTAGTTTGTGTAGCTAAGTATTTGCGCTCTCTAATTAGGCATTGGTTGCCTTGTTATTGAGCTTTGCTAGTGAGCTTAGTTGGCTTTGTGCTTTTGCTTACTAGCATGTGTAGGAGCTCCCTTGTTGCTTAAAGTACTAGTGGCACAGGTTTGTGTGACCTTGCTCCTAGAATTGTTTAGGAGAGCTCTAGCTAGCCTAGCACCTTAGTTGCATAATTAGTATCTTTGCAAGGTACTAGTGAACATATATAGAGGGGTGTAGTCTTGGCTAGACCGATTGTTTTAATTACGCATTTATATCGGTTAGCCGACGCGATTAATTTTAGAAAAGACTATCCCCCCCCTCTAGTCTGCCATCTCGACCCATTCAGGCTCGACAGAACTCACCCCCGGCCTTTTCCTTCTAGGCTAAGGCCTCAACCCGGGAGGTCTCGGCCACCTTGACAGCCTCCGCCAGCGCGCCCTTCATCAGCAGGTGTGCGCTCTTCTCCGCCTCTAGCTTCTCGGCGACGGCCTTGGCAGAGGCTGCCTCCTGCTCGACCCGGGTCCTGAAGGTGTCCCACTCGCCGATCACCCGGGTTAGATCCTCCTCCAGCTTGTGGATCCGTGCCGCCAAAGGGGTGGCCTGCTCCCGAGCCATGGCCGTCTCGACCTTTAGGTCGGTGCAGCGAAGGCGGAGGTCCTCCACCTCCGCACTCTGCGCCGACAGGAGCTCGTTGGTGCCGGCAAGCAAATCCTTCTGCTGCCAGAGCTGGTCCCAGACGTCCCTCTCCCACCGGAGGAACGTCGATTTCTCAAGGGACCGGGCCTCGAGCTCCTAGATAAGCAAAACACACGTCAAGCACTGCAAAAAGAACTCAGAAGAAAGGCGACGCGACGCAAGAGAGGAAAGCACTTACCTAGGCGACACCGGGCAGGTTCTCAGCCACAACGGACAGCGCTGTCCGTAGCGACTGCTCCGCCAGCTGGCGGAACTGCTCGAGGGAGTTCCAGTGCCCACCCTTGTCCGCATCCTCAAGGGCGAACAGAGGCTCCCCCTCGGGATCGTCCCGGCATCGCCATAGGACGCACGGGCTGTCCCACCCACGGGGCTCGAGTTGGACCCAGACAAGGGCCAAGCTCCCCTCGTCCAGAGTCGAGACTGGCTGCTCCACGATGCTGGCTGCCTCGGCGTCCGCCACCTCCTTCCCCCAAGAGGTATCGTCGGAGGAGATGGTCTGAATCTCCACCAACCGGGCACTCTCCTACGACGGTGGTGGGTCTTGGACTGGGGCAGTACCAAAGCCTGCCCCGCCTCCGTCTCCACATCCTAGGCCACCGGCTCCGCCGCGCCCATGCCGACCTCCGCCACCTCAGCCTCGGTGGCCCCGGGAGCTCTAGCCTTTGCCACCTCAGCCTCGATGGCCCTAGGAGCTCTAGCCTCCACCTCGGCCTCGGTGGCCCTAGGAACTCCAGTCTCCGCCACCTCAGCCTCAGTAGTTCTAGGTGCCTCGGTGTCCGCCACTTCGGCTTCGGAAGCCCTGGAAGCCCCGGCCTCTGCCACCTCGGCCTCAAAGGTCCTGGGGGCCTCGGCCTCGCCCTCGGTGGCCTCAGCGGCTGAGGGCGCCTCGGCTTCACCTGACTTGAGGGCCCCGACCTTGTGAGGTGTAGGCGCCTCCTCCCCCGCCTGCTCCGTGGCCGCCGTGGTAGCCTCTCCTCAGGCGACCGGCTCCCTCGGGTCAGCCCTGGCCGACGCCACACCACGCTGCAAGGTAGCCTGCGCCTCCACCACCCATTGGGCGGCGGAGCTGGCGCCCACCTTGAGCGCCTTAAGCGGCGCCAGGGGGGCGCTTCTGCCTTACGCTTTTGACTAAAAGCAAACCAATCACGAGGTCAACGCACGACCAAGGAACGAGTGGAAGACACTGCAAAACGAAACACTTACCCCGAGCGGGGAAGCAACACCTTCCGCACCACGTCCCTTGTCCTCGGCAGTGGCGGTGGCGGCAGCAGAGGTATGGCCCCCGTGTTCGCTGGTACCGATCGACCCTCGCCAGACTCTGGCACTCTCTCGACCCTTTGCGGGGGCGGTTGAGTCACCCCCGCCATCGCCCGCTCCACCTCCGCCGTCGAGCCCATCGGGCTGACGGCGCACTTCCCCAACGCCCGTGTCTTGGGCGCGTCGGCCTCGGCCCCGGGGCGGGCGATCGCCAGCCTCGAGGCACTCCTCCTCCTCATGGAGCCATCAGGACGCCTGCCGACACCCCAGGCACCGTCTCCCTGATGTCGGGGAGGTGGTCCAGGGGACCCCACCCCACCTCGCTCTCATCGTCGTCGCTCGAGAAGTCCATCAACGATGACGACGGAGACGGCTCCTCTGGGAGACCGTCACGCCTCTGCTGCCGGCGATGCTTCTCTAGCTCATCGCGCTCGAGGCTCTTCCCCTTGCACCGAGCCTCCTCGGCGTCCTTCCGCTCCTTGTCCGCCTCAGCGTGTGCCCTGTTCTTGGCTCGCCGCTCAGCGTCCTTAGGAACGGGTGGGGGGGAGGCTCGCACATCCCTCATCCCCTGCAGGAATGACAAATACAATAAGGGAACGGACCAAAAATGTAAGGAGCAAGAAGGCCTCGGGGGCCACGGCAACACGCGACTTACCAGAGAGATGTACCCTCGCAACGGGCGCATCAGGAACGGGGTCAGGTCGCTGCTCCTCTGCCGCCCCTCCATCGTCTCTCTCACCCGACGTAGGATCTCCTCGTCGGAGAGGGCGACGGTGAACATCCGGATGCCGTGGATCGGCTCGCTCGGAGTCATCTCGAACAGGCGCTGCTGCCGAGCCATCAGCGGCAGCACCATCTGGCGGTGGAAGGCCACCACGACCATGGCCGCCGTAAGGCCGCGGCTGCGCAGCCTCTCCAGGGCCCTTAGAAGCAGCTCTAGCTTGGACTGTTCAGCCGACGGGACGTTGTACTTCCACTTCTCTGGCTGGCTCTCCACGACTCGCCCAGTATAGGGGGGAAGCCCACCGTCATCATTATGGAGGTAGGACCAGCTGTTGTACCACTGGCGGTTGGTTGACGTGAGCTGGGCCGAGATGTAGAAGGGCTGCTGGTCTTGGCGTGCTTGGAGAGTGCAGCCGCCGGCCCTCAACAACTTCTGCTTGCTTGTCGTGCCCGCCGGCTTGGTGGTGAACTGCGCCCGAAAGAAGTGGAGCCACAACTCCCAATGGGGGGCAATGCCCAGGTAACCCTTGTAGATGGCAACAAAGATAGCCGCCTGCGCGATGGAGTTGGGGTTGAAGTTGTGGAGCTCCACCCCATAGTAATGTGGGAGTGCCCGCATGAACCGATCGGCCGATAGGCCGAGGCCGCGCTCGTGGAAGGCCACGAAGCTCACAATGTAGCCATCGCATGGCCTCAGCTCCGGTTCATCCCCCGGAGCGATCCACTCCGGCCTGTTGGGGTCGGTGATCGGGTGGAGGAGACCGTCATCGACGAGCGACTGCAGCGTCGCCATGGACACATCGGACAGTCCCCAAGGATCCGCCTGGAGGATGACAGCGCCGCCAGCCATGGGTGCGGTGGAGAATGCGGCTACGGCGGTGAGGCGTACTCTCGCTATATCTCTCTCTCTCTCCTTTCCTCCCCCTTCTCCCTTCGTCTCCGGCGCTCTTTTTCTTCTGTTCTTGGCAAACGCTCGAAGGCAGGGAGGATGAGTGCAGGCAGAAAAGGTAAGGAGGGGCGGGGCGCGGTGTCTCGCATATTTATGAGGGGGGAAAGAGGGCAACGGGGCGGGCGATGAAACCAGGAAAAGATTATTTCCCAGATCTGGCGCAGTTAATGCGGATCCGACCTAACCGCCCATGCGTCCACCCTTTTTTATCGCTAACCGTGCACGCACAGTAACATCCCATCCACGGACACCGCATCACGTCCGACAGCGGCGATGGCAGGCGCCGTTCTGTCTCCCCGAGGAACTGCCTCAAAAGGCGCGCCTGCCATCGTCATCCAATGGGAAGGGAATATTCCCCCACCCGATTCCTTTCAAACTAAGGAACTGGGTACCGAGCCCACTACGGTCCAGGGGTTCAAAGGCTGGGCCCCTGAGGGTCTCGACAGCCACCCTAGGACAAACAGAGTCAGGGATGACTATGGGCGAGCCCGTACATGGCCGAGGCCCAAGCAAGCAATTGCTTGGGATGCCCTAAGTCGTGTCCGAGACCGGTAGGGAGGTCTCTAAATGGGATCCCACCGTAGGGAGGCACCGAGCCCCCGGGGCCAATCAAACAGCCCTGGGACCCACTAGAGAAGCCCTCTGGTACTTTTGGAGCGCGTCTCTGGACCGCTAGCTGACCCCTATCGAATGGGGCACGGGCCTCCACTCGGACTTACCCGATAACAGCTCGCCGGAGGTGTCACTGCTCGCCCACCGAGGGTAGCCTGGCATATTCCACCCCTCCTTCCGAGCGAAAAGGATGCACGAGGGCCACACAAAAATGACAAGGGAACTCCTGACCACCCTCTTGCTCCGAGCAGAGGCTCAGGGGCTCTTCCTGCGACCAAGCCGAGGCCCAGCGACCCGAACTCGCACTCGGGGGCTCGGCAAACACGATTAAATCCCTTGCTCAATAGGAAAAAAGCCCCTAGAGGAATAACTCCACTCCTCCAGGGCCTCGGGGGCTACACCTGGCGGGTGCGCTCACGCGCACCCACCGAAGCCTCGAATGCGAAACACAATCCCTACGGGAGCTGTCAGGTCTCGACAAAACCTCAGGGAGAGCGCTCGCACTCTCCCCGAGGCTCGAGGGCTACTGTCGGGTACCATAAAAAGGGGTACCCTAAGCAATAACTGAAAAAATTGCTTAGGCCTTGTAAGTACCAAAGCCAAAAGACAACCACAGGCAAACCCGCCACCTCATCCGAGGCCTGGCTGGACCGCACGGCCCACCACGCACAGTATCTAAGCTCGCCCGAAGCAGGCTTGGCCCAGAAACGACACGGCGAGGCCTCAGACAAAGTACTAATTCTCCGACTCGCCCGAGGCCCCGCGCGGCGAGGCCTCGGACAAGGAACCAATTCTCCGACTCGCCCGAGGCCCCACGCGCGAGGCCTCGGACGAGATACCGATTCTCCGACTCATCCGAGGCCCCACGCCACGAGGCCTCGGACGACCACCCGGTTACCGACTCGCTCGAGGCTGGCTCGGCACCAACCTCGTCACCACCGCCTTGGCCGACTTCTCTGGCGGGACGTCACATCCAACTAAAGCGTTAACAACTCCCACAACGTCAGCCGTACGTCGGCCCGATACAGCAGAATGGCCGACGAGACAGGAGTCACATCGACGCCCTGCCATCCGGGACAGGACGGGGCGGAGGTTACCTGCCACTGTGCTCGGCACTATGCCCACGGCTGACGCCCGTGCTGCACTGTGCTGCCTAACCCCTGCTCCAAGGACAGCACGGCGTGGAACGTCATGTCTGGGTCCCTGTAGCCTTGGAATCGATGTACAAGTGCCACCTGCTCTCTCCGAGCCTCGGCTAACTGCTCCCGGGCTCCTGTAGCCTCGGGCTTGCGCCCGCCGAGCCCCCCACGACGGTCCAGCCTCTGCACCGACTTGGCCTCGACTCTCTACGTTGTCAACACGCTGGGACCGGCACGTCGCCTGCAGTACGCTCCATGCCCTGCGTCAAGCTGCAGGAGCTCCCATGTCGTGCACAGGGCCAAGCTTATGTAGCCTCGTAATCAGCATACTCACGCTGTCGCATCAACCCAGCCTCGTCACTCCTCACCGGTCAACCATACAGTGATCAGCAAACCTCCAACAGGAGAAAGGCGCTCCTGCCATCACAGGAGCTCCCACGTCGCACGGGATCCGGCGTGACTGGCGCGTCGCTCTAGTGCGCGGAGGACAAGACCGCTCCACCGACCACACCGCCACAGTGGCGAGCTGCAGGGCTCGGACAAGACCGCTCCACTGACCACACCGCCACAGTGGCGAGCTGCAGGGCTTGGACAAGACCGCTCCACCGACCACACCGTCACAGTGGCAAGCTGCAGGGCTAGGCCATACCGCCTCTACTTGTAGAACGCCACGTAGCAAATACATGTACCCCATGTGCCTCCCTTCGACTATAAAAGGGAGTGACCAGGGCCGCTTCTAGAGAGATCACATGATCAGAACATACACACCCGTGCAAGCGACGCACAACACCCTGTAACACACACGCTCCCTCACTACAAGAGATCAACATCTCAAGCAATCCACGCCGCCTCACGCAGAGACCTGGGACTAGCTCCCTCTCTCGCCCAGTTTGTAAACCCCTACTACAAGCACCTCGGTGCAAGGAATACAAGAACACGCTCTCGCAAACTGGACGTAGGGCACCTATTGCCTGAACCAGTATAAAACCTTGTGTCTCTTTGCATCACCATCCGGGATTAGGGGACACGCAGTACACTTTCACTAGTTGGTTGAGGGCCCGCCGGTCCAAAACACCGACATACGGAAACGAATAAATAAGGACAAAGAGCCTGAAAATTAAATTAGGATAGCATAATCTCATATTCTCAAGTATGTATGTATAAAGTCACAATAATATATGTACATATGAAGATTGGTTGATCTCATATCCACTTGCATGTCATGTGTGTGTTAATATGTTATAATTCAACCTTACCAAAATTCATGGATTGGGAGACTTTTTTGGATACTTTTTGGAGATGCTCTTAACATGTATATTTGGCGATTAGCATGTATATATTAACATAACGCAAGGACATATAATTGTTACGCATATCATTCATACATTTAAAAGGGATAAATATGGGTCCATGGAGGAGATGCAGAAGTAGATAGCAGCCGTTTTCATATCCATGGAGGAGACTAGTGCCTGTTTTTTCTTTGTCTAGTGTGTGTGGCCCACCGTGCAATAATGGTAGTAGATTTAGTACTGCATTTCTGGTTTGAGGGTAAGAATTTTCCAAGACCCTGATTTGAGGGTCACTATCACTTTCATCGTTAGTGAATTAATATGACAAAGAAAAAAAATCATAGTATCCTTTATTAATTAGAATAGTTATACACTGATCGCCATTGTTCTAGTTGCATAGTAATTATAGCATCTATTTATTTACTAGTACATTCGTCCAAATGCAACAAGCTTGGATTTGTGGAAAATAGTGAGAAGAGATGGGGTGTAGTAAATAAGAGGAGACTCGTGAGCCAATGGACAGTTTAGTCTCCAAAAAATTAATTTATTTGTTTATAAATTTTTGTGCTAGAAATCTCTTTATCCAAGGACAGAGGTAGTAACATTTGCTATTGTTTTTGTTTACATTGGCTATGGGTTTCTAGTCAATTTTCCACTGATGTAATTCTAACTGCATTTCTAGTTAAACATACAGGGTAAAAATATTAATAATTTGACACTAAATATGTTAAAAAATATTTCTCATGATAAATCTAACGATAATTATTTTGATGTCATAATTATTTATATATATATATATATATATATATATATATATATATATATATATATATATATATATATATATATATATATGGAGAGTATATTTAGTAGCCAGCTACAAAATAAGTTATTCGTAGCTAGCCATATATATATATATATATATATATATATATATATATATATATATATATATATATATATATAACTGGTCAAACCTAAAATACTTTAATTTAATATCCAGCTAAGAATCCATTTTTTCGAGACGGAGGGAGCAGAAGTAACCAGTAACAGTCATAACGTGCCGTGTCCAATATGTTTTTATTTTTGCTTCCTTCAGTCAAACAAACATGCTGTTAACACAAGATTTGGTCAAAACTTATGAAAACTCTAAGCATCAGTATAGTACATAGTAGACTAGTAGTCGTCCCGTGAGTTAATAATTAGGGCCTGCTTGGTTGGCTATCAATTTTTGCCGACCAAAATCATAGCAAGCTAAAACTTAGGCTTGCCAAATCAAGGATTTCCAAAGTTAGGGAAAAAAACATAGGTATATATTTGGTTGATTGTCTTGCCAAATTTATATGTAGTTTAAGAACATTCTAGAGACTTGCCAAAACTTTGGCATAAAAATTGGTGATGCCAATTCTTTGGCAATGAACCAATTGATGGCCACAAATTTTGACATGCCATGATTATGGTTGGGAAAGAATTGGATGCCAACCAAGTAGGATCTTAGCTACAACATGCCCAATATAATTAGTTTAGATTTTTTTGGTTTTCCCTAACAGGGATTTGGTTTGATGCATGATATTTCTTCGTGTTGTAGAGATTGCATGATGCATAGATACTCCCTGTCTCAGAATAAGTGCTCATATTTTAATAAGTCAGCTATACTAGATTTATAGTAAATAATATAGATATTTGCATGTTCAAAATGAAAACATATAATGTGGTCAATCTAATGATGTTTATTTGGTATCATAAATATAATAACTTTTTTATATACATTTGATCACATTTGAGATTAGTTGACTCCTCGGATGCACCAGCTTGCAGCATCATTCCTTGTTGCCGTGGAGCTGCAAACTTAACAAAAAAAGAAAAAAAGCAAAAACAAAGAGATGCTCAGTGCTTCCACATTCTACACTCAACCCAGCACCATTCATACTGACATCTTCCATAGCACACATTTGTAATGGCTTTGCCAACACAACCTCACATCCAACTCCAGGATTAACAAAGCAATGCAAGATGAATCTATTCCAGAGCAACTAGTTCCAAATGGACAGATTCCGACGCCTCTTCCTCTTCTACCAGCTCAAAGGCGTCGATATCTGCAAAGTATGCTCTCTGCTGTTTCTCCAAAAGGTCCTCTAGTAAAGTTGGGTGTGCTTGCAATGGCCCGCTTCTGTTTCAGAAATGCAGCTTTAAGGTGTACTGTAAAACTACAATATCTAATTTGTGACTGTAAGCATAATAGCATTTTATTGTGTAGACTCATGAAGTGAGCACAATTAATGGTACATGCCTTAATAACAGGAAACTTGCTTGGTAGTGTCACCACGAGGAAATGCACTCAGATTGTGGCCCTGCTTACCTTTTTAACTTCATGACAAAGGAGATGATGCAGAGATGGGCCGAGTATCCATTTTCCTGAAAGATTAGTGAAATTCACTATTTCAGTAAACGGAATGCACTCCTGTTTGGTATGAGTGAAACAAGATGGACTAAAGGATCCCTAAAGTCCCCGACTTCTGAATATCCTGTGCATGTGAGTTATGACACTCCAAAAATGCGAGAAACATCACAACACAACTTCTAGTCTATATCACTCAAACAAATTTGCAACAAGCAATGCAAGCATAGGAACTGAACATGCAGAGTAAAAGGTCAATGAAATTATGCGACATGCATATTGGATGCGACATTGAGTATTATTACAGAAATTCCATCCTATGAAAACAGAAAGAATGGAAAAGTTTCATATCAGTCTAGGAAAACCAGTGCTTGAACTTGTTACCAATAAGCGCATAGGAACTGAACATGCAGAGTAAAAGGTCAATGAAATTATGCGACATGCATATTGGATGCATGAGCATACAGGATGTGGCACGCCTGTCTGTGGCACCCACAAAAGAACCTACATACTACTAAGCCAACAGGTTCCCAGTCACACTCAATTGCACAGCCTGACAACCAAGAGGCACTAACACTGACGAGAACATACACCAACGCAGATGACATGTACTGGGGCGGTGGGGCCAGGCAAGGCAAGTAATCACACCTGTTCTTGGTCCTTGCAGATTTCCCAAGAGGAGGGCAGGCTGCCGTACGTGGCAGCGACGGGTTCCTTGCCCTTGCTGATGCGGCGGGGTTCCTCCTAAATTAGTTGATACTTCCTTGTTCTAAATTATAAACGTTTTTATCATGCATTTTGACAGTGTATATCTACAAACTCCATTCCAAGGCAGAGTACATAGCAAAAGCTTATAGGGTATCTAGAAAAACCGAAGCGTCTTATAATTTGTGACAATTTGTAACGGAGGGAGTACTATTCATGGGCAGCAACATGAAAACAGGCTAAGTAAGTCACAAATGGAGGATTACATTATGATAGTAGTCTGCATAAGCACCATCCATAACTTTGTGACGGTTTACACATTGATAATCTGCATAAGCAGAACAATCTTCCAAAAGGTGCCATCCTGATCCACCATTGTCTAGGACATATTAGTACTAGTTACCAGGCCTGGCCACTCGGTTCAGAAAAGCAGCATCTGATAACAGTAGGTTGCGACAAATGATTAAACCATCTACTAGTTGAACTTAAAACATCCAGACATCCAGCCAGGGAGTCTGCTCGACAGAACAAAGCCATAATGTTAATCCTACATGATAATTAACTTGCAGCCATCAGCCCCGCCACGGTGCTAATAATATGCTGCCCAGATCCATGAATCAGTCAAACTTTCAGCCTCTTTCCCCTGTCTCCAACCTGGCTTGCTTCCACATCTCTCTGTCAGGGAAAAAAAAGGAGGCTTCAATCAAATTGTAGTAATAATGAAAAATGTCCAGTTAGAGAACTAATCTACCCTTTTTAAGATGAAAGCTAAAACAATTAATTAAGAAAGAAAAACAAAGAGGCAGTGAACAACAGATGTAGCAAAATATAGGAATGCTAGGTTTCACATGTAGAGAACCTGCCAATAATGTCCAATTCTGCAGTATTTTCCAGATGATGATGACATATTGCTATTTAACTGACTCAGAACAGGTTCATTTGTTACAGGCAAAAACTCATACTTATTATAGATATATAGCTTTCATTTACAACAATTTTTTTTTACTTCTGTACATCTATGATCAGCTTATCTGCTTGGGGCAGCAAGCCCAATTAGAAGGAAAATTCTCACTGTTATCCAGTAAACACGAGTCACAACTCACAACTGCTAGCTAGAGAATAGCACCTCATTATATTGATCACCTGAGTAAAACTAGCACCTAGGTATATAGTAGCTGCTGAGCTTGCATTACGCGTTTATCGATTCTCAAAAACCTCTTTTGGGCCTTATATATGTTCATCAAACTTGGACAGAGGGGAGTAGTTTAAACTTAAAACTAACACCTAAACCGGCAAAATCAGTCGACAAACGTAGTAACATAGAAACTCTGGAACAAATATATATGTATCAGTGTATAACTCTGGAATAACAGCTAGCAATATTATTATATAAGACAAGGTTCCGCTAGGCGCTCGCCTAGGCGCGACTAGGCGCGAGACGGAGGGTGTCCGCCGCCTTTGGGGGTAGGCGGACCCCTAGGCGGCGGCGGCTCGTCGGCGGCCGGTGGGGGTGGAGGAGCGCCTGGCGAAGGTCGCCGGTGGGGGAGGAGGAGCTGCGAGCAGCGGCGGGCGCTCGCGCGGGCTTGTGCGGGCGGCTATTGGCGCGGGCGCGGGCGGCGGCGGGCGCAGGCGCGGGCAGCGGCGGGCGCTGGCGCGTGCGCGGGCGGCGACGGTGTGGGAGGAGGCGTGCATAAGGTGGCTGGGCTGTTTTTAATGGTGGATAAGGTGGGCTGAGCCGTTTTTCTGGGCCTTTCTTCTCTTTTCTCTATATTCTATGACCATTAGTCTTCTATTTTTTTCTTTTCTTCTAAGTACTTAAGTATGTATTAATAAATTTAAGCATGTATTGGAAAACGCTTAGGAAAACGCCCAGGGACGTCTAGGCGCCATTAATCCTGCCTAGGCACTAGACCGAGGGTCAGCGCCTGCTGGCTTTGATATAAGTAGTGTTCTAGTGTAACCACGTGAAAATTTTGCATTTTAGTCCTTTTAAAAAATAATTTCTTAAAATAGACTCCTCTCAAAACTTCTTCCAAAAATAGACCAAAAGCTCAACGTTAAATAATAAAACGCCGAGATCTTCGAATCGGCGTCATGTCAGCTTACGCCGAAACCTGCCACGTCAACACCAACGTGGCGTGTCACCACCGGAGCTCGGCGTGCTGTCATCCAACGCCATCCTTCATACATCGGCGTTAAGTAGTATCACGCCGAGATCTAAACACCGATTTGCATCCTGGTGACGTGCTACTTGTGGGCGGAGAGTTCGGCGATCTGTGCCGTTTATACAGGGAGCAGGCAAAACAGGTCATGTATTCAAATAATATACTATACCTAATCGGCCAGGAGATACGTACTGGACGTGAGTGATCTCTTGATTTCTCGTTAGCTGCTTCTCTATGGACGTTTCGTTAAGGTACATACCCAAATTTTTTTAGTACTCCATTCACACTAACACCCTGTTCGCTCGGAGGAATCTGGAGAAATTTGTGAGAGCGTAAACAGTGTTTTTCAGCCAGGTACAGTGAATTCCAGAGGAATTTTGCACCTGCCGAACGCTCCCTAACTTGTCAAAAGAAATGCTGCGCACATTTTTAAACATTTCTTGAAGATTAAAATAAGTTAGATATATTCAGCCTGTTCGCTTGCTCGTATCTGGCTTATAAGCCATGGCTTATCAGCCAACGAACATTATTTTTCTCTCACACCAAACCAGCCAATAGTACTTTCAGTCATGGCTTATAAGCCAAATCAGCCCAAACGAACAGGGCAATGATTCGAGTAGTTCTCTCGATGAGAACAAGGACACCGGTACAATGTATATTCGATTCTGATATATCTACACTTATTTATTTGTTAATAAAGATGTAAAATCTCTCTTTATCCATTGTTTTGTCCACCTCCTCTTAAGTAACTAGACAACGAGAGTTTTTTCCGCCCCAACTTTTTTACTTTTCAAACTTCTAACTCTCCTCCCCGATGCCGGAAATGCTTCCATTCTGAGCACCGAGCGGCTGCCTGCGTTCCCAAACGAAGTGCTACCCACAATAAACTGATTTTTTAATCCTTCTTTAATCAATATTTTAATAATAATAGCTACAAAAAAGATTAATCAAATGTAGCCTCTTTGATCGCGCCCACATGACTGGCGCGACAGCCCCACACTGTCGCGCCCCATGGCGAAGACCGCTGACTGGATCCTGCGCGGCGCATGCTAGGGCCTACCCTGTCGCGCCACCGACTTTGGCGTGATAGAGCTGTCGCGCCATGCGGGCTGGCGCGACAAGCTGACTTAGGGTTGGCCGGCCCGGCTCAGTTTTCTTTTCTCTCTCTCTCTCTCCACCTTCTCATTCGCATGAATTAGGTTTAGGATATAATCTTTCCGTGGATTGGACGTAAACTACAGGTTGCATGGACCTAGGTAGTTGTTAAATGATGGATTTGGATAGGTTAGTTTGTTTCGTTTGTTGTACTAGGGATTGCACACGATTTGGTTTGGAAATATGGAGGTAGCCAGAAACACCAATACACCTTTGTAAGGACTGCATTTTCGCAAAGCAAGTTTGGTCCATCCTAAAACAATGGCTCGGATTATCGTTGATTGGTACGGTGGCAATGGCGGGATCTCTTCACAGTTACTAGCGCAAAGTGTTGGTTAAGGTTTGATAAAGACCAAAGAAGGGCGTTCGATAGTATTATGATCTACTTTTGGTGGAACGTTTGGAAAGAGCAAAATAGAAGAACTTTTCAGAACAAGACTTTGCAGCCTAGTTAGATGGCGCTGTTGTGCAAAGAAGATTTAGAACAATACCAGTTGTGCAAAGAACAACGTTATTAAGTCGCACTCTGCGTATCTCATATGTGACTTGGACTCACGAGTCGTGCTCATATGAGTTAAAACAAAAATAGATATAGAAATATGACTAGCAAATGTGGCCTTGCGTTGCAACGGAAATAAACATGCTACATAACTATTTAACCTTGTATATTAAATTAAAATACAGTCTTGATAGATTTTTTTCTTGCATTGCTAAGCACTACAGTCTTGATAGATCAAATATTTAACTTATTTTAATCTTCTAAAAGTATTTTAAAAATGTGCACAATATTTCTTTTAGCATGTTAGTTAGCTTGCATGGAATAACTCAACAAATTTTTTTAGACGAGAATAACTCAACAAATTTGGGTATATACTGGAAGGAAGCGTCCAGAGAGAAGAAACTAACGGGAAATCGAGAGACAGGTCCAGTATGTATCTCTTTGCCGATTAGATATTTGAAAACGTGGCCTGTTTTGCCGCAAGTAGCAAGTCACCAGGAAGCAAGGCGGCGGCGTTTAGATCTCGGCATGATACTACTTAACGCCGATGTACGAAGGATGGCGTTGGATGACAGCACGCCGAGGTCCGGAGGTAACACGCCACATTGGCATTGACGTGGCAGGTTTTGGCGTAACCTGACATGACGCCGATTCAAATATCTCGGCGTTTTATTATTTAATGCCGAGGTTTGGTCTATTTTTAGAAAAAGTTTTTAGATGAGTCTATTTTAAGAGATTGTTTTTTGAAAGGGCTAAAATGCAGAATTTTCACGTGTAACCACAGTTAGCAGACATTACCTGGCGGTCCGCGCAGAAATCAACAGAAGGCGGGGCATCATCTGCATCAGGCTTTCCGGTGGAACACCAGAGCTGGTGGAGACGATCTTGTTGCGGCGCACGTCGATGCCAAGAACATACTGGCGTTTGAACTCCAGCTCGGTTCCCAGAACAACCTGACGACCCTGGACGACGGGGTGTTCCTCGATATCATTCACGACGGCGTAGACGACAACATCCTCGCCGTCGTCGCGCACGCTCAGCACGGGGCAGACAGGCGTCTGCTGCGGCGGCACCAGGTTGAGCTCGCGGTACTCCTCCGTCGCCCAGAGGTCCTTGAGGGGGAACACGCCGTCTTGCTGCCAGCCGCTGAGGTCAGGCGACAGGGTCCAGGTGGTGAGAATGTACTGGTTGGCGTTCCAGCCTGCAAGTTCACCCACCATGGCGACGAGCTTGATGCGGCCGCCGACGCAGGCGGCGGAGCGATCCTCCTCCGGGAGCGGGCGGTAGGGGTAGTCGGTCACACTGACCGGGGGGCACCCGTCGGGCAAGGGGATGAAGCGGAGCTCAGGGTCAGGATCCAAAGGGTTGGTGCAGACGACGATGCCGTGGAGCAGATCCACCCAGCACAGGCAGCCGCCGGGCCCGGAGAAGGAGGTGTCGCTGTAGAACACGTGCTTGTCGTCGTCGCCGGGCGCCCTGCACACCTTGACCTCGTGGGGGAGACGGACCTCCTTTCTGGCCCACTGGGGTTCGTCGGAGCGCCACAGGAGGAGCACAGCATCGGGGTCGGGGGATTTGCGCTTTGGCATGATGGCGAGCTCGGCGAGCAGGTAGTAGGGGGAGGAAGAGCCGCCGCCGCCGGGATGGCAGCGCCGTAGGACAACGGCTCCCGACCCGATCCCGTCGATGAGGCCGCGCGGCGCCTCGGGGGGCGGGGGCACCGTGGAGAGGCGAGCGGCGGAGTAGACGAGGTAGCATCCGCACGTGGACGAGCCCGGGCCGAAGTAGCCGCCGCCGTAGATGACAAGCAGGCCCTTGTCGGCGCACGCGACGAGGGGGGTGGAGGACAGCGAGCCTCGGTGGGAGTTGGAGCACCGCAGCCTGAAGATGGCGATCTCCGGCGGTTCGGGGAGGAGGGCGACGGCGTCATCTGGCTTCAAGGAGAGCAGCATGGCGACCTTGGCCTTGTAAAAGGATAGGATGGATGATGCTGCCTTGGCTCCCCACATGGTCTCAACCGCCGCCGCCGCAGCCGCAGCCGACGACGACGTGGGTTCATCGCCGTTGTCTTCGTCGTCGTCGTCGTTGAAGCTGTAGTCGACGCATCGGTTGAGCAAGACCCAGGAGGGAGGCATGGCGGCGCGGTTGGGCAAGGGGAGATCAGGGAGGGAGGGAGGAAGGAGGTTGGACGGTGGCGTATGTACGACGGACTCCGCCACAAATACACCATAAAGCGCACCAGAATTGGATTTCGTTCGGCCGCGACGGCGAGTCGGTGATGAGGATGATCGCAACATTTTGTGGGCCGAAAGAAAAAGCACGGTTCATTTCGGGCCGAAAATTCTGGACTAATTGCGTTCCACGGGCCGCGTCGGGCCATGTTTGTCGCAGGCCTGGGATGGAGGGGCCGTCCACTAGGTGTTAAGATTCCCCTAAAAAAAAGGCGTTAAATATTTATATCAGGCTCGGCCTCATAAGAAAATTTATAAAGGACTTCAAATCTAGAATACACAATAACTTATTTCCATGTGAGCAACAATGCTAAACCGGTTTCTAATATCATAAACCCTGTGTAGACTAAGCTGTGGTAGTGAGCGACTCCCGCGTACGTAATCATTGTTGTATGCTAACTCCTTATTATTAATCAAAGCGGGTAACTGAATCTTTTTTTTAAAAAAATGGTGCTTGCGTATGTTATTGTCTTTATGTAATTCTCCATTTTAAATTAGATGTTTTTGTTTTTTCTAGATACGTAACTTTTTCTATGTATTTAAATATACATTGTATATAGATACATAGTAAAAATAATATAATTAGAAAAATCAAATAGAACGTCTCTTTGTAACATGGGAGTATCCGCTATATTACTACAGGAGTCGCAAATCACAGACATGTTCCTGGTTTATCAGGTTATGTATGGGGCTCCTGCAGTCTTGCTGATACTGGTTGCACGAAGCCAAACCGGCGCATTCTGCCCAGGGGGTTAGGGCCTATTTTTTTTAAAAAAAAATATTTTATGCAGATTAAGTTTGTTTTTCAAATTCGGAAAAAATTAAAAATTTGAGAACAGCTGGCTTATATAGGCCCATTAAATCTTAAAGCCCCAAAACCATGGGAATCAACGTGTTGGGTCATAGCCCACCTCAATCCATAGAGTTGAAGCCCACGTCGGTCCACGAACACAAGACATAGCCCTTCTTCTCCAACCTTCCTTCCCCTGCAAGCCCCATCTCCCGGCCTCCCCTTCCCGCTCTTCCCATTCCCCGCACCGCACGCGGTCCAGACCCCGACGATGAGGCCCTCGAAGAGCCCCGTGGCGCCGGGGGCGTCCCTGACGAGCCCGAAGTCCGGCGCCACCAAGCGGCAGCGGAAGGCGGCGGCTGCAGCGGCGCCGCTGGGCGACGTCACCAACCTCCTCGTCGTCTCTGAGACCCCGACCCCGTCCCCGTCCCCGAGCAAACCCAGGAGGACTGCCCGCCGGTCCCTCCCCGCGCTCTCCGACGTCTCCGCGGTCTCCTCCGCCTGCTCCTCCTCAGCATCGGTCACGCCCGCGCCCAAGCCTTCCTCCGCCGCCTCGGCCACGCCCGCGCCCAAGTCTTCCTCCGCCGCCTTCGTCACGCCCGCGCGCAAGCCTTCCTCCGCCGCCTCGGTTACGCCCGCGCGCAAGCCTTCCTCCCCCGCCTTCGTCACGCCCGCTCCCAAGCCTTCCTCCGCTGCCGGTGAGTGAAGCTACGGCACCGATTCGTGCTCGATCCGCTGCAATTGACTGTAGTAAACTGGTAGCGCCATCCCTTCGATCCGCATTGGGCTGGGATTTCTAATCCTGGTACCTCTTCTTCGTCTGCAGTCATCGAGGAGGAGCGCAGTGTGCTCAAATCGCCGGCCATCTCCACAGTTTACCGCAGGACCACCGAGGCTCAAGGGAGGTGGAGGAGGAACCCCGCCGCCGCCAACAGCAAGGGCAAGGGACCCGTCGCCGCAACGGCGAGTTGCCCCCCTCTTGGGAAATCTGCAAGGACCCATAGCAGGTGAGATTACTTTGCTTGCCTTGCCTGGCCCCAGTACATGTCATCTGCGTTGGTGTATGTTCAATTCAGCCTCGTCAGTGTTGGTGCCTCTCGTCTGTCAGGCTGTGTGCAATTGATTGTGACTGGGAACTTGTTATCATTGTCTTTACTTTGTGTGGCAACTAGACGCCAGATAAGTACACCTGTTTTTCATAATGCACATTCCTGATTGCCTGTGAGGGTCAATACTCTGTTAGTTATTTTTTTAAAAGGGGCATGATGATATTATAATCAGTGAGAATCACCGTCCACCACGCTTAGCGTTGTGCTGTGTCCTGTATGCTCATCCAATGTGCGCGTCACATAATTTCATTGACCTTTTACTCTGCAATGTTCCGATCCAATGCACTTATTGGTAACAAGAGTTCAAGCGGCTGATATGAATACTTTCCATTCCTTTTGTTTTCATAGGATGGAATTGCTGTAATACTTAATGCCTTAAATGCTTGCATTGATTTTTGCAAAATGATATATAGTGATTGTAGAGAAGAATTAGGAGCCAACAGACGATCCATGTCCATGGGATCGAGGGGAGGGAAGAGCAGCGGAGATGGAAAGAGCAGCGGCGAGCAGGGCAACCGCGGTGACCGCGGTGGTGCAAAGGAATCACGGCGAGATGCGCGGTGAGCGGTTTAGGATCGGGAAACCCGCGCAGCTGATACCATGTAGAGAAGAATTAGGAGCCAACAGGTCGCATCTATTGAGCTCATGAGAGTTTATACACAATTACATTGGGTGCAGGTACGGTTGACCACGCAGGGCGCCGGAACCGCCTCGGTCACGTGATCGTGCGCGACGTGGGAGCGCTGGTGATCACGATCACCATGCTGCTGCTACGCAGGTTACAAACGGTATACAAGACTATGTGCTAGAGCTACACTACGTGTCTCATCAGTGATATAGAGTAGAAGTGGTGTTGTGATGTCTTGAATTGCAGACGCAACAAACTTATATGTCATATAGTCTCAGCATTCACATCACATGAACAGGATATTCAGGTGTCAGGACTATAGGGATCCTTTAGTCCGTCTTGTTTCTACCTAACAGTTACAGTCTGAGTACATTTGGTTTACTGAACTATTGAATTTCACTAATCTTTCAGGAAAAAGGATACTCGGCCCATCTCTGCATCAGCTCCTTGCCATGAAGGTAAAAAGGTAAGCAGGGACACAATCTGAGTGCATTTCCTCATAATGACCCTACCAAGTTTCCTGTTATTATTAAGGCGTGTACAGAATGAAATGCCATCAGTTCAAACTTTATCATGTGGTAGTATTTAATTAATTAGAGCTGTGCCTGCAATAAGGTCTGTGATGTGTTAAAGTTTCACTCCGGTTCTCCTTTGCATAAAGTGCATCCGTTCTGAACATTTATGCTATGCCATATATAAAGTGTTTGAAGGTTAGGTACTGCAGTTTTATAGTACGCTTAAAGCTGCATTTATAAGATCAGTTCTTCTCCATACATTGGCCATAACTTCCAGGTCTCTAATTGCTTGCCATTTCTGAAACAGAAGCGGTCCATTGCAAGCACACCCAACTTACTAGAGGACCTTTTGGAGAAGCAGAGAGCATACTTTGCAGATATCGACGCATTTGAGCTGGTAGAGGAAGAGGCGTCAGAATCCGAACTGGAGTAAAAACTGAAGCTGATCCCAGAAGACAAGGCCCTTTTTTTTCCCTGTACATAAGTAGTTTGCTATAATCACGTTTATGATGCAAGCAGCGGTGAGGTATGGTAGCAATGTATATCTAGCTGTACTTGTAACACGGGGCGGACCGGTGTACCTTGGTGCAGTGATCACCGGGGAATGAATGTCTTGATAGGCCACTGATGTTCCTACTGGCAAAGCTTCTAGTTGCAGCATAGTAATCTATAGATACTGAGATCTCAGGACTAGGGAGACCCTCAAGAGTATGGGAAAATGAGGTTGTAGTTAAGACAGCACTAATCGCTCGATATTTCATCTGTTTGGACCTAGTTGCTCTGGATATATTATATACTAGTGTACTGTATTTTGGTACAAAAAGTTTCCTCTTGCGCTGTTAATCCTGGAGTTGGGTATGCTTGTTTTTGCAAAGCTATTACAATTGTATGGCCTAGCACGATTAATGTCATGGAAAATGATTGTAGAATGTGGAAGCACTAAGCATCACTTTGTTTCTTTGTAAGTTTTGCAGCTCCACGGCAACAGTGCCCAGAAACACATCGTTGTTGTTGTTGATGAATGATGACGGTAACACCAACACCAACAACAAACTGACAATTGAAAATACCATAGATACCTTTAGAGAGGGTAATGCTGCAAACTAAACGAGATAGCCAAAACACCACAAGAAAAGGATGGAGAGATTTTTTTTTTAACCTTTTCAATATCAAGAGGAGCTTCCAAAGTTTGGGATATTTTCCAGAAAGGAGACATGAAATTGTCTGCTATATATATCTCTTAGTATTATTAGTACTAACTAATATCTTATTAACTCTCTCACTCTTTTTACGAAAAGAAAGGAGTCTACTCTGAATTGCTAAAATTAACTGGTTCTGTCCAATTTGTTGACAAAAGATCCGGGCAAATCGAAACGGTTCACACCTGACCTGAGGCTGTGGCTATACTGAAATGTCGTTCATGCCACACTCTGTCACTGGTTCACGGTGACTGAATTGAGCTGACATACAACTGCGCAGCCGATCGGGGGGCAGAGCCGCAGAGGAGAAGCAGAGCAGCCATGCCTCCGTCCATGGAAGCCATCCCCATCCATGCGGATGCGGAGAAGAAGGAGACCACTCCCCTCGTCGGAGTCGCGCAAGCAGCGCCGTCGGCCGCCGATGATGCGTCCACCCGCCGAAAAGAGTACCTGAAGAGTTTGGAGGGCATCATTCTAGTCCCGCCCAAGCCGTTCCCGTGGTGGCGGCGGCTCCCATTCCTCGGCCCTGACCGCAGCTGCGTCGCCGTCGGCCAACCGCTGCTCCCGGACCTGCTCGAGACGCTCCGCGAGCCACATCACCCGACTAGCTCTGGATCGCCAGGTCGCGGCGGATTGCCTGGACGTCTACAACGCCTCGCACCCTGACAAAGAGTACGAGCCCGCCCCCGGTGAGGTGAGGCAAACCATGCACTTCCACAACGGCACTTGCTGGATCCATGGAAACTTCGTTGCTCGTCGTCGTCGTCGGAACAAACGCCGCTCTGCAGGTTGTTGCTGCCTCTCGCCGTTCCTGCCTGCTCCACGGACTCTCTTCTTCTTCGAGATCTCGAATGGCACCTCCGGCCGTGAACTCGTCACGTGCACGCCCTTGGTGGATGAGCCGGTTACTGAAGCCTACAGCGTCTGGGGTTTCCCTCTTGGGCATTCTAAACGTCGGAGTGGCAAATTGGACACCATTCTGTCTGCTCCCGTCGGTTTTGTCTTCCGCATCCTGGTGTTCATCAGAGGAAACCTCAGTGTGGACATGATGATGCCCGCAAAGTCTGTGAAATGTGCTACCGTCGTCACTCCGTTGTGCTGCATCCACAGGTTTTCCGGTTTGGAAGCAAGTCCTGATGATCCGTCACTGAGACCTCAACTGAACACTGCTACCATCGATCGAGCACTGAGCGAGGATGGGAAGCTGGATTCTTAAGTTTGCTACTCCCTCGATCCCAAATTATAAGTCATTCCTTGAATCTTAAGTTTTCATATAACGATATAAAAACATTTATGATTCTAACTAAGTATTGTTAGATTCTTCATCAATTATATTTTCATAATATAACTAATTGATGTCATAAATCTTTGTATTTTTCTTGATATTTTTTAGTCAAACTTAAAATGTTTTGACTCTCCAAGATTCTTGGAATGCAATTTGGGATGGAGTACTTGTTAGGCTGTTTTTGATGCTTTTGCTTGTCGATCAAATACTGGATTCTTAGTTGCTACTACTCTTTTTCTTTCTTCAATTTTGATTATACAAGTACAAGCTCCAATAAAACTCTGATGATTGTACTGCCATTTTGTTATCCTTGTAACAACCTTTCTTTCCGTCTGTCAAAATTTATTGAGGAATTCCATGCGTGTTTTCCCCAGCAATCTGTACTCTCATACAGCCACCAAAAATGATGTCAACACACCCCCAGGTCATTTTCAAGAAGATATTTATATAAACTTTATTTATCAAGAAAGGAGTGAAACAGGACAGAAGATTTGATGAACAGAGTAAAAAAAAATTCACAATTAGGTAAATCCGAAACTCTTGCACAACACAATGCATTGTTGGATAAAAAAAGTCCGGGATTTGTAAATTGGTTTGAGCCAGAAAGAACAAGGATAAACTCAATTTTGGCACCATAAATAATAGAACATCCACTAACTGATATGATCTGATAAAAGGGGCATTCTGATATTTCAAACATGAAAGACCTCACTTACAATAGAGAGAGAGAAAAAAAGTGAGAAGGTCACACCATTGGGCAAGCAAGAAGCAGCAACTTCCGTAACCGCATATACAGTGAAACTAACATCGATACATCCCTTGCAACATCACTGAAATCAAACTGTCCGAACAAGACTGGTGACAACAACATCAAACTTGTTAAACAAGAAGGGTGTTCTGCATTCTGACCAAACAAACTGTTCAATGGAGGCTCAGCAGATTCCCAGACTACCACCTGCTCTTCAAACATGGCCAAATTCTTCACCGATTTCAGTGCAGTGATGGTGAAGATGAGCAACATCAGCCCCCTTGCTGGATCCAGTGGACAGATAAGGAAAAACTGCAGGAAGGTAAACGAGAACCATGTAATCTTGATCGAAGGGAGACATGAACATATAACTGTCACTGTCCAAACATACAATAAATTCAGCTGAAGGGAGACATGAACATACAGCTGAACGTCAAAGGTTAGTGCTTGAACAGCGAGCACATGCCACAAGACATGAACATACAACTGTCACTGTCCAAACAAACAATAAATTCAGCTTATACACATCATATAGCTAAAGAAAACAAGTCTTCTATGCAAAAGTATATTTTGGTAGTCGTACAGAATGCATAGCAAATTTCTGATTCAAATTCACAACAATATTTTGACCCGGGTGTCAACAACTTATTAGTTATTACAATGAACTTCACAACATTCAGACTTCAGTGTGACCTTGAGGCCAACATAAATAATAATGGTTCTACTAGACTATATAGCTGCCAAGACTGAATGGCATATGCAATCTTTCATATAATAGAACCTATGTTCATGTTATATGAGAATGAAACGGTTCCCGGGAAACTTACCAGTTCCTAAACGGTATTTATACCACTTATGCTCCTGCTGCTTGACATTGTTTATCTCAACAACCATTAGGGTGGATAACTCTAACTGCTCCGCCTGAGAAAGGATGCCACAGTGGGATGGGATCTACCTGACTGCAGTGCAGCCCACAGAATTCCAATAATCAGAGGATAAAACAACAGAAAATTTCCTAAGATTGCGGTTGCAGGAAGGCAGACTCATGACTGATGTATGTTTCGTATGGCTGCATTGATACTTTTGCAGTCAAACTCCATAATCTTCATCCAGTTCTCGAAATCTCCAATTTCCTACATATATATTTTTTTAAAAATGGATTTTCAGCAGAAACAAATAGCACATGATTTGGATTGAATTTTCGTGTTTAAAAAAATCATCCAATACAAAAGGAATGGCATCCAGTTTTCCAATTTTTCTTTTCAGAGAACAGAAGATGAGTAAACTCATTCTCTAACTTCACCATGTGATTGAAGGGGGATGCATGTGAGTGGTATGGCATCAGCATCAGCATCAGCATCAGCATAAGCATAAGCATAAGCATATCACAGTTAGTCACCTTCAAGACTGAGTTGATCTCGTTAGTGGCAGCGAGCCACTGATCCGACTGCTTCCTGTAGCGCGCGATGGTACCGAGCAGCGCGCGGGCCTCAAGCTCGACGCGCTTCTCGTTGACGAAGAGCTCCTGCACCTCGCCGTCGTCGACCGTGTCCACGAGGAGATCCGCTACCCGCGCCGCGCTTCTCAAAGCGTCCTTCGCTCTCTCTGCGTGTGCGTGCGTGCGCGCGCGTGGAGCGAGATATCATAGGGCCATCAGATTTGTTGGTATCACTTGGGCTGGCTGTTGTGCAGAGGAGAGGGCAGAAATCAAAGCAATGGCGGGCTGGCGGCGTACCAGTCTGCTGGCGTTGGTGGAAGGATTGGTGGTGGTGCTGTTGCATGATCTGGAGCAGCGCGTCTTCCAGCTCCTGCTTCCCACCCGCCGCCGCCGTTGGCTTGGCCCCGTCCATCCCGTCCGGTTCGCCGCCGGTCGCCGGAGCGATTCCCCTTTCTTTTCCCTTTTTCTGGGGAGGGGGAGGAATTTTTTAAATAATTTTTTAATGAATAATTGCAAACCCTATCGGGCTCTGAGAAGCCGATAGGTCTGCTTCGCCTAGATTTTTTTTTTTAGGAAAAAGTCTACCTGACCCCTCAACTATCATACTTGGTCTACTTCACCCCCTCAACTATGAAACCGTCTGTTTTACCCCCTGAACTATCTAAAACCGTCTTATTTACCCCTTGGGGCGGTTTTCAGCGGCGGTTTTGCTACAGTAACAGCGTGTTTGCTACAGTGACGGCGGGTTGCTACAGTACCTGTGTTTTGAATTTTCTTTTTTTTTATTTATTTTTGGTGAATTCTTGAAAAATCATAGTAAATCATAGAAAAATCATAAAATGAAAAATCTAATTTTATTGGACTCCACATGAGTAGATCTACGTAGTGAATATATAATACGGTATACTTTAGTACAAAAATTTTTACTGTAGCCTTAGATTAATTGGAAAATCCAATTTTGTCTGTAATTAATTATAATTTATCTATACCTAAGTTATACATAGTCCAATGAGTACGAAATTTTTACTATAGTTCAAGCATACAATAATTAGCGTACCATAAAAATTTCACCACAATTGGACCATAGAAGCTGCAGCTATGAATTATTCTAATTAATTACAGACAAAATTAGATTTTCCAATTAATCTAATGCTACAGTAAAAATTTTGTACTAAAGTATACCGTATTATATATTCACTATGTAGATCTACTCATGTGGAGTCCAATAAAATTAGATTTTTCATTTTATGATTTTTCTATGATTTACTATGATTTTTCAAGAATTCACCGAAAATAAATAAAAAAAGGAAATTCAAAACACGGGTACTGTAGCAAACCCGCCGTCACTGCAGCAAACCCGCTGTTACTGTAGCAAAACCGCCGCTGAAAACCGCCCCAAGGGGTAAATCAGACGGTTTTAGATAGTTCAGGGGGTAAAACAGACGATTTCATAGTTGAGGGGGTGAAGTAGACCAAGTATGATAGTTGAGGGGGTCAGGTAGACTTTTTCCTTTTTTTTATTAGAAACCAGGATTATATTTCACATAAGCCTCTGGTAGTTTACATCCCATAACTTACAAAGATAACCCTGAAAGTAAAACAAATTACATCCAAGTCTTTGCAAGTTTCTCCCGGTCGTCCCCATCGCCGACGGTCGAAGCAGCTGCCCGTGAAGCCGACCACCTTCCCGACGAAGGACATCAGAAATTTTCAGTGGCACCATGAGCAGCACATTGGAGAAACCAACATGCCATATGATCACTGAACGAACAAGCCGAGCAAGATGGCCAACGGCCAACACATCGCCGAAGAGCGAGGGATCTGGCGCCTCGATCACCAACAACCCCGGCGCGCCCGACGACGAGTCACCCAGAAGGGGAAATAAACCACTAGAAGCGGTGGGAGATGAAAACCAACCCGATTTCCCAGCAAGTTGGTACAAAACAATCGTCTTACCTCCAGCAGCCATGTCGTTAGTAACGGCGATGCCGCTGACATTGTAGGCACAGCTGGCACAAGGAAGCCCACAAAGGACTCGAATACCAACGCATGAAACAACATCGAAGAAAACATCGCTGGTATAGAATCCTTCACATAATACACCATCACCGTGCACCACAATCTCTTCAACAACCACCAGCCTCCCACCTCCAACATAGACCAGAAGGAAGTAAAAGAGGAACACACAGAACCTGATGTTGCCGCCGCTCACGATGTCGGGGAAACCGTCGGTGTCGACGAAATATGGTCGCCAGTCCATCTAGGGGTATGCTCATGATGGTAGATTGTCGGTAGGATGCGTGTAATCAGGAACCAGATGGTTACAGAGACACAAGACACAAGATTTATACAGGTTCAGGCCGCCAGTGTGGCGTAAAACCCTACGTCATGTGCTCTGTTATTTGTATTGATCTGGGGTGAGATCTGTATGATCTATATGATCTGTCCTCTAGGGGACCCTTGCCCCTCCTTATATACTCCGAAGAGACAAGGTTACAAGTAAAGTATCTAATTTGGTACAATTACAATATGACGATCATCAATACTGGCACATTTGCTTGGTCAACATTTCAATCAGTTGGAGACGACGTGAAGACAGACCACGTTAGTCGGAGAAGATCAAACGGCGTGTCGCAACATAATACATGGTGCTCGGGGACTAGCTATGGGGGTATTAACCCCTATACCCTTATGGCTGGTCTTGGGCCGGCTCATACCAGAGGGTCCGGCCCACCAGAAGACGACGCGTGGCCCAACCGATCTGCTCGGAGTCCCGCGCAAGGAATCAAGATAGACTTGGAGATCAAGCAAGATCCTGGTCGGTTAGAATAGGAATCCTTATCCGGCCATCTATGGCAATTGTAACCGAGTAGAATTAGTTTCCAGATCTGTAACCCTGCCCCCAGACTATATAAGGCGGGCAGGGGACCCCTCTCAAAAATCATCTCATTACATACATCAATACAATCAGACGCAGGACGTAGGTATTACGCCCTTACGGCGGCTAAACCTAGATAAAACCTCGTGTCTGTCTTGCGTCACTGTCTCGTTCGTAGCTTGCGCACCTGTCTACCGATAATCTACTACCTTGGGCATACCTCTAGGTAGACTGCCGACCATATTTCGTCGATAGTGGCACGCCAGGTAGGGGGTGTGCGTACTGCTCCCTAGATGAACGAGATGGTCATCATCCCCGGCTCCATGGCTACAACGGACGGCCTCACGTTCACCATTGGCCAGATCACCTGGACCACTGGCTCCGACAACTTCATCGCCATGACCACCGAGGAGGCGCAGATCCAATCTGCGTCGACCATTGCTTCACCAGCATCGGCTACGCCTCCAACCATGTTGGATCTGGCTCCGGCCACACCAGCTTCGTCTTCAGCCACACCGACAACCCGTCGTTCGCTTCCTTGCTACAAAGGGAGGCAGATCGACAACACCGACCTGCTCGACTCCATCGATCGGGTCGGTACCAAGCTTGCTGAAACCCTAGCTCTGGTAGATTCGATTCAAAATCAACCTACCGAGCAGGTAACCACCAACCACAACAGATCTACCCGACCAGCTCGGGCCAGTTGTCCTGCGCGACTCGGTACGGATCTCGTGGTCACTTCCACTCCTGAAGGGCGCTCCGTTCGTCGCCGACCAGCCCCCACAACGGGTCTCTGGCTCTCCGAGTGCGAAGCTTTGATGGAGAATTACCAGGCTTAGCCTTACGGCCTGCGAAACACTGCTTCCGACTACGCGTATAATATACAACGCTGCTCGAACCTATGTTTTATACATCGACCTCGGCCAAAGCCACGCAACTTCATCAACATGGTGCGGATTGAGGAGTATCAAGAAGGATCGATCCACATAGTTCGAGAAGGTGGCTCAAGCTCCCCGTCCAGCACCGCATCCAATGGCTCCGTCCATACCGAACTTCAGCATCCTGACAATGAGAAGGTTGAATACGGTCTAGAAATCCCAGACCACCCCCCAAGGTTCCCACGATTCCCATCCTTCCCGCCAAGGCAAGGAGACTTGATCAATGTTGTCAGTAATGACGAACCACCGGCAGTTGACAAAATAGAACAAGAAAGGCTAGCGCATGAAGCACGCAATATTGACAAGTTTAATCACAGACAAGCCAAAGCTGAGGCAGAAGAGGAGTCACGACGCATAAGGCTCCAGCCACGCGATCTCAACAATGCCTTTGATAGGGTAGGGGAAAAGCAGGTCTTCAGGACCCCAAGTGGTAACATAGCTGTTGCTATGGCGACGATGCAACGACTACCCAATACCTCGAAAATCTAGGCAATTCGTGATGATATGCAAGCCTACCTGACGGCAGCTATAGCCCAGACCACAGAGATTGCAAACCAAGCTCAGGCTCTGTCTGTCTCCGTCGAATCAAGCCACAGTCGTCAGTACTCGAGTCGTCCATAGCCACCCAACCAATGTGGCTCGCGCAACAATGACCCACCAGACAACCATCAAGGTGGAAACGGTGGTCGTGATGGTGGTCGGGACAACAACCGCCGCGACAACCGAGATGACAACCGCCGCGACAACCGGGACAACAACCGTCGCGACAACCGGGACGACAACCGACGAGACAACTGCGACAATCGCTGTGATAACCGCGGTCGCGGGGCCAACCAGGGTGGCAATCAGGATCATCGTGATGGCAATTACGATCTCCACCACTCCCTCGGAGAACGTGATCTGCGCGATCGCATCAACCAAAGAGCCAACGACCGTGCATCCCATGAAAGCTATCGTCGTATGGAATATGACACTACTCACGGCCCTCTGTGTTTGAAGCAATTCACTGCTCATCTTCGCCAAGTCGTGTGGCCAAAAAACTTCAAGCTCGAAAAACTCTAGAAGTACAACGGCAAGGAGAACCCCGAGTTATGGGTCATGCTCTACGAAACTGCATGCAGATCAGCCATGGCTGACGAGCATGTCATGTCTAATTACTTCCCAGTCGTCGTTGACCATGCAGGCCACCAATGGCTGGTTAGCTTGCCGGCAAACTACATTGATTCTTGGCAAGAGCTCAAGCAAGCATTCATCGACAACTTCATTGCTACTTGCGAGCAACCCGGCAACAAATATGATCTGCAGTGGATTCGAGATCACAAAGATGAGCCACTACGTGAGTACGTTTGACATTTCTCGGAGATGCGCATCATGGTCCCATCAATCTCCGACAACGAGGCAATCGAAGCTTTTATCACTGGTCTTCGCTTTCACGATGCCCTAAGGGACAAGCTCCTCCGCAAAAGACCTGAATCGGTCACAGCGCTCCTAGCTACTACTAAAAAATATGCAGACGTCGATGATGCTAAGAAGATAATCATCGAAGAAGTAGCACGGGTTCCATGCTCCGACCACCCCCCATACCGCGATGACTACCGTGGCAGCCGTGGTCGGAACGACAATTTTGATCGCCGCAACCAGCGCAACGATTTTTGCGACCACCACGACCAGCGTAATCAGCGGCATAACCGCCATGACGATTACAAGGGCAAGCGTGTTCGGGAAGATGACGACGAAGTCAACATCATTAAAAAAGGTGGCGGACATCGCAACTACGAAGAAGACTATGCCAAAGCATTGAAAGGACCTTGCCAGCTCCATCCCAAGTCAAACCATACCATGGAGAATTGCCATGTTCTCAAATCCATTTACATGCATCAACAGGCTCCGGATAAATTCAACAAGCCTAACGACGTAGGAGAGCAACGTAACGAGGACAACGATGATGAAGATGTGGATCCCTGTCACAAGTACGTCAAGCCAACCGACCACATCCACACCATCATTGGGGGCAAAGTGTCCATCGAGACCAAATGAGAGCACAAGCTGCTCGACGGCGCTTGCTTGAACGTGGCCAATGTCGACAATGTCATCGCCGATCCTGGCCCCCTCCTTGGTCACATCGCGAGATATCCTTCAGCGGAAAGGACCAACTGGCTGCAATACCTGAGCCAGGGCGTTTCCCTCTAGTTCTCGATCCCTGCATCAACAAGGTTCAGTTCGATAGAGTGTTGATTGACGGCGGTAGTTCCATCGATATACTTGTCGGGTACCATAAAAAAGGGTACCCCAAGCAAAAATCAAAGAAATTACTTATGCCTAGTAAATGTCGATGCCAAAAGACAACCATAGGTAAACTCCCACCTCATCCGAGGCCTAGCTGGGCCGCACAGCCCACCACGCACAGTGTCCAAGCTCACCCGAAGCAAGCTCGGCCCAGAAACGACATTACGAGGCCTCGGACAAGGTGACCGATTCTCTGACTCGTCCAAGGCCCCATTCTCCGACTCGTCCGAGGCTCCTCGCTGCGAGGCCTCAGACGAAGTACCAATTCTCCAACTCGCCCGAGGCCCCATGCGACGAGGCCTTGGACGAGGAACCAATTCTCTGACTCACCCGAGACCCCGCGCCGTGGGGCCTCGAATGAGATACCAACTCTCCGCCTCGTCCGAGACCCCACGCCACGAGGCCTCGGACGAGGTATCGATTCTCTGATTCGCTCGAGGCTGGCTCGGCACCGACTCCACCGCCTTGACCAACTTCTCTGACGGGGCGTCACATCCAATTAAAGCGCTCAACCACTCCCGCGACGTCAGCCGAACGATGACACGATACAGCGGAGTGGCTGATGAGATAGGAGTCACATCGACACCATGCTATCCGGGACAGGATAGGGCGGGGGTTACCAGCCACTGTGCCCGGCACTATGCCCATGGCTGACGCTCGTGCTACACTGTGCTGCCTAACACCTGCTCCAAGGACAGCGCAGCGTGGGAAGTCACGTCCGGATCCCTGTAGCCTTGGATTCGATGTACAGGGCCAACTGCTCCCTCCGAGCCTCGGCTAACCACTCCTGAGCTCCTATAGCCTCGGGACTTGCGCCCGCCGAGCCCCCCACGATGGTTCAGCCTCTGCACCGACTAGGCCTCGGCCCTCTACGCCATCAGCACACTAGCACCGGCATGTCGCTCGCAGCACGTGCCATGCCCCGCGTCCAACTGCAGGAGCTCCCACGTCATATACAGGGTCCAGCTCCTATAGCCTCGGAATTAGTGCGCCTGCACCATCGCATCTACCCAGTCTTGGCACTACGCGCTGGTCAAAACCTACAGTGACCAGCACGCCTCCAACAGGAGAAGGCGCGCCTGCCACCATAGGGGCTCCCATGTCGCATGAGATTAGAGTGTGACCGGCGCGTTGCTCTAGTGCACCGAGGACAAGACCGCACCACCGACCACACCGCAACAGTGATGAGCTGTAGGGCTCGGACAAGACCGCTCCACCGACCACGCCGCCATAGTGACGAGCTGCAGGGCTCGGCCATACCATCTCTGCTCACAGAACGCCATGTAGCAAATACATGTACCACCCTGTGCCTCCCTTCGACTATAAAAGGGAGTGACCAGGGCCACTTCTAGGCATCTGGACAAGATCATCAGAACGCACACACACACAAGCAACGCACAACTCTGTAACACACACACACACCGCAAGAGATCAACATCTTAAGCAACCTACGCCACTCCACGCAGAGACCTGGGGCTACCCCCCTCTCTCGCCTCACTTGTAAACCCCTACTACAAGCATCTCGGTGCAAGGAATACGAGATCGATCTCTCGGACTGGACGTAGGACACCTATTGCCTGAACCAGTATAAACCTCATGTCTCTTTGCATCACCATTTAGGATTAGGGAACACGCAGTACTCTTTCACTAGTTGGTTGAGGGCCCACCGGTCCAAAACCCCGACAGTTGTCTTGCCAGGTAGGGGATCTACTGCGTGTCAGCTTAGTCATCCTAGCAAGTTTCGGATGGCATACCCCGTGCGACCACTGCATCTCGACATGGTAATCAGGTTCGGGAGCCTAGAGTTCATGTGTCTAGGATACGAGTACGACATGGTACTCCTCCCGCCTAGAGCCCCGTCGACCGACGATGACATCACGCACCAGCAGCCCAGGCGCAGGCGGCGCCGGGGCCGCCGCTCTCGTCGCGCCCGACAGGCACGACGTGGGTGGAACCACCTCGACACCGCATGAGCTCAGGATGATGCTCCGCGCTCCGCCAGTGTCCCACACCCGGCTGTTGGTACAGAGTCCCTGGTTGGGGACCTGTCTAGCTTAAGCCTGGGCCGGGGAAAGACACCGATGGCGCTCAGCGATGCCCCGTCATCAAGCTCTGCCCTGCCACCTCCTGAGGAGCCGACTCCAGCGGAGCAGAGCTCAGTGATGGCATCATCCCCATACCCATTCGGGTTGAGCAATGCCACCGCCACCTACGCTTCCGCTCGCGCAGAGCCCCTGGAACGCCACCAACGTTCTACTCTCGACCTCATCGCCACAGCCCCGACCCACACCCGCGCTGGCTCCTCGGAGGAGGACGAGGCGTGGGTTGGAGCGGACTTCTCCAGGCTTCGCGACCCTGAAGCCATGCGCATTTTGAGGACATTTTGTGCTACAATATATTAAATTGAAACATCATATAACTAATATTTGAGGACATTTTGTTATCCTACCTGGCACCTCATAGACGTCCATGATCAATGATTTATGATGTTTTCTTTGCTTGATAAAGATGATAATTGAGTGTTTTAATCGTAAATCAATGAAGCAAGTATGAACGTCATAACAATTATGATGAGAACACAAATTTTTTAGCAGTACACTTTTAGCTATGGAGCATAGGTGACAAACACATTTTTGTGGTGTGTGCATCGTAAACTGTGAAACATGAGATAAAGAAATTTCAGTTTGTACGACATAAATGGAACATCGTAGAAGGTCATATCTCTTGTAGTGCTACTGTTGATGGGATGATGAGCGTTGATGTTTGCACGATGACCCCTAGGGCAACAGCCTACTATGATGATCATGTGCACGTGCTGGCCTCTATATGTTGGGCGTCGTTGTTTCCACACGATGACCCCTAGGGCACCGGCTTTTCCACATCTAGGGCTCCGACATTTCTCAAGAAATAGAGCATGAGCCGATCGAGTAAAGAAGGGATGGATGATCATGTAGAGCATGTTAGTGTTGGTGGGCCCTAGACAAAGAAAGGACTATCAAATATATTAGTCTATAGCAACACAAAAAAGCCATGGCAATAGTAACATGATATTGCATCCATTTAGGACTGTAGTTGCAATAAGTACCTAACAATTGCAACGACACAAGATTATTGCAACCTCACAAAACCGTAGCAATAGGAACATGCTATTGCATCCATTCATAATTCTTGTTGCAATAACCACATAGCAATTGCAAGACCACTTAAGATTTTTGCAACACAGAATAACCATGGCAATAGTTATAAGAAAATGCAACCAAATCCAATATAGTTGCAATAGCACCAAGTAATTGCAACGAAAATCAATACTAATGCAACTCTAAAACACCATGGCAATAATGGCAACTATTTGCAACATAATTCTTAAATGGTTGCAGTAGCACGCGTCTGTTGCAACGACAACCCACACATATTGCAACACATTTAGTCCATTGCATTATAGACATATATTGCAACCATTTTACGGAAAGGTTGCAATACGACCCTGCAATGGCAACCAAATTAGTGGTGTTGCAATCATGTGGTGTGGCATTAGGGGGGAATCCTTGTAGTGTGCGTCGCTTCATGGCCGCGAGCGACTACTGCTTCGGCTACTCCGACTCCGATGATGAAGAAGCTTATGACCCGACTCGTGAGTGCTTCAACATCGAGCTCGAGATGCCGAACGCGAGCGATGAGGACGAAGGGGCAGGCAATCACTCCCCGCCCCACATAGGGGTATGCGACGCCACACCTCCGCGTGTCGAACCCTCAGCATCGCGAAACGAGAACCCCGCCCCTAAGGAACTTCGACGCCTAGACCTAGAGCAGCTCCGTGAGCTTCTGGCCAAGGTTGAACAAGACTGGCTCCTTCTGTAGCAGCTCCGAGACACTCTCGAACGAGAGCAGTGGGGTCACGGTGAAGGCGGAGCAGCCCGATGGAGGGCTCGCGACGTCAACCACCGCATCAACAACGACGAGGGAGGCGAGCAGCCCCCTATCTTCAATCGTGCTAGCTAGAACATCGCGGCAGCAGCGATACTGCTCCGAACAATGCCCGAGCCCTCTACCTCAGAGGGGCGACGGGTCCACGGCGAGCTCCGAGACCTCCTCGAGACCGCCGCGGTGCAGCAGGCCGAAAGTTCCACGTCTCGACGATGTGGGGCCACCTCGGAACCACCTCCGGCATAGCCTCGGTAGGATAGAGAGGCCTCAATTCATCCCGAGCCTGCTCGAGCACCGAAAGCCAACAAGGCCCCCTCGGTGCATGACCGCCTTAGCGACCGACGTGAGGCGCAAGGCGACCACGATGTGGTCAGTGGGCGACGGTGCCACGATAACGATGGGCCTGCCCGAGGCTACCGCCCACACCGAGGAAGCCACTACGATAGTGGGGAGGATCGTAGTCCTTCTCCCAGGCCACCTGGCCCTCGAGTCTTCAGTAAGGCCATCCGCAGCGCCCACTTCCCGGCCTAGTTTTGACAATCTGCCAACCTCTCGAAGTACAGCGGCGAGACCAACCCCGAGCTGTGGTTGGCCGATTACTGCTTGGTTTGTCAGCTAGGCAACACGGACGATGACCTACTCATCATCCGCAACCTCCCCCTATTCCTGTCAGACTCGGCGTAAGCCTGGCTCGAACACCTCCCCCCTCTATAGATCAACACCTGGCGCGACTTGGTAAAGGTCTTCATCGGGAATTTCTAGGGCACATACGTGTGCCCCAGAAACTCCTAGGACCTCAAGAGTTGCCGCTAGGGGCCGGACGAGTCTCTCTAAGACTTCATCCGGCGCTTCTCCAAACAATGCACCGAGTTGCCTAGCGTCGACAACTCGGAGATTGTCCAGGCGTTCCTCTCCGGCACCTCCTGCCGAGACCTAGTCCGAGAACTAGGCCAGAACGTACCAACCACCGCGGCTGCGCTCCTCGACATCGCCACCAACTTTGCCTTGGGCAAAGAGGCTATCAGGGCCATCTTCCCCGACAATGATGCTAAGGGGAAACGGAGAGACAAGGCCCCCGAGGCCTCGGCCCCCCCGCCTCCCCAAGAAAAAGAAGAAGGGTCGCCAAGGGAAGCAGGAGGTCCTCGATACCGATCTCGTTGCGACCGCGGAGCGCAAGAATCCCCAAGGCCCCACCAGAGGCCCCGGGCTCTTCGACGACATGCTTAAGAAGCCCCGCCCTTACCATCAGGGCTCGGTGAAGCACACCCTAGAGGAGTGCACCATGCTCTGGCGTTACTACGCCAAGCTCAGGCTCCCCAATGATGACGCCAAGAAGAGGGGCGCCAGCGACAGGGACAACAACAAGGATGATGGGTTCCCCGAGGTGCATAACACCTTCATGATCTTTGGCGGGCCTTCAGCGTGCCTCACGACGCGTCAGCGAAAGAAGGAGCACCGGGAGGTCTTCTCGGTTGAGGTGGCCACTCCCCACTAACTCGACTGGTCTCGGGAGGCGATCACCTTCGATCAGGATGACCACCCCGATTATGTCCCAAACCCCAGGCAGTACCCGCTCGTCGTCGACCCGATCATTAGCAACACCTGGCTCACCAAGGTGCTGATGGACGGAGGCAGTGGCCTCAACCTCCTCTACACCAAGACCTTGGAGCTGCTAGAGCTCGACCGGTCATGGCTCTAAGGCGACGTCGCGCCCTTCCATGGCGTCGTACTGAGGAGACGCACGTGGCCCATCGGATGCATCGACCTTCCCATCTGCTTCGGCACTCCCTCCAGCTACCGCAAGAAGATTCTTACCTTCAAGGTGGTTGGGTTCAAAGGGACCTACCACACCATCCTAGGGCGCCCGTGCTACGCCAAGTTCATGGCGATCCCCAACTACACCTACCTCAAGCTCAAGATGCTAGGCCCCAATGGCATCATCACTGTCGAGTCCACGTACAAGCATGCATACGACTGCGACATCGAATGCATCGAGTACGCCGAGGCTCTCATAGAGGCCGAGGTCCTCATTGTCAACCTCGACCGGCTCGGTAGCGAGGCGCTCGACTCCAAGCGTCATGCCAAGACCTTCGAGCCTGCAGAGGCCGTCAAGCTCGTCCCAGTCGACCCCACCTGCTCCAACGACCGAGCGCTGAGGGTCAGCGCCACCCTCGGCAGCAAATAGGTAGCCATGCTCATCGACTTTCTTCGCGTGAATGTCGACATATTCGCATGGAGTCCCTTGGACATGCCGGGCATACTGAGTGGTTAGCTAATCCTATGTTAGTTAAGAAGAAGAATGGAAAATGGAGGATGTGTGTGGACTACACCGGTTTAAATAAAGCATGTCCAAAAGTTCCATTTCCATTACCTCGAATTGATCAAATCATTGACTCTACTGCAGGATGTGAAACCCTATCTTTCCTTAATGCGTATTCCGGTTACCATCATATCAAGATGAAAGAGTCCGACCAGCTCGTGACTTCTTTCATTACCCCTTTTAGCATGTACTGCTATGTCACTATGCCATTCGGCCTTAGAAATGCAGGGGCCACATACCAGCGGTGCATGACCCAGGTCTTTGGTGAGCACATCGGGCGAACCATCGAGGCTTACGTGGACGACATCGTGGTCAAGCCTAGGAAGGCCAGTGATCTCGTCGAGGACTTGGAGATAGCCTTCAAGTGCCTCAAAGAGAAGGGCATCAAGCTGAACCCCGAGAAGTGTGTCTTCGGGGTCCCCCAAGGCATGCTCTTGGGGTTCATAGTCTCGGAGCGCGGCATCGAGGCCAACCCGGAGAAGGTCTCGGCCATGACCAACATGGGACCAGTTCGAGACCTCAAGGGGGTGTAGAGGGTTATGGGATGCCTTGAAGCCCTAAGTCGCTTCATCTCCCACCTCGGCGAAAAAGGTTTGCCTCTGTATCGTCTCTTGAGAAAGTCCAAATGCTTTTCTTGGACCGCCGAGGCCGAAGGAGCCCTCGCCAAGCTCAAGGCACTGCTCACCAATCCTCCCATCCTGGTGCCGCTGACCAAAGGTGAGGCCCTCTTACTCTACGTCACCACAACGACCCAAGTGGTTAGTGCGGCCATAGTGGTCGAGAGGCAGGAAGAAGGACATGCTTTACCCATCCAATGACCTGTTTACTTCATCAGCGAGGTGCTCTCTGAGACCAAGACATGCTACCCCCACATCCAGAAGCTGATCTATGCCATAGTCTTGGCTCGGCGCAAGCTGCGTCACTACTTCGAGTCCCACCCGGTGACCGTGGTGTCATCCTTCCCTCTGGGGGAGATAATCCAGAACCGGGAGGCCTCGGGTAGAATAGCCAAGTGGGCCGTTGAGCTCATGGGGGAAACCCTATCTTTTGTGCCTCGGAAGGCAATTAAATCCCAGGTCTTGGCCAATTTTGTGGCCGAGTGGACTGACACTCAGCTGCCACCTGCTCAAATCCAGGCAGAATGCTGGACCATGTACTTCGACGGGTCTCTGATGAAGACCGGGGTAGGCGCGGGTCTACTCTTCATCTCACCCCTCGAAGTGCATGTGCGCTACATGATCCGGCTTCACTTTGCCACCCACAACAACATGGCCGAGTATGAGGCCCTCGTCAACGGCTTGTAGATCGCTATCGAGCTTGGAGTGCGGCGTCTTGACATACGGGGTGATTCGTAGCTTGTCGTCGATCAAGTGATGAAGGAGTCGAGCTGCCACGACCCCAAAATGGAGGCATACTGCAAGCTAGTACGTCGCCTAGAAGACAAGTTCGACGGCCTCGAACTCAACCACATCGCATGAAAATTCAACGAGGCCACGGACGAGCTGGCAAAGATGGTGTCGGCACGGGCCCCGGTCCCCCCTAACATCTTCGCCAGAGACCTCCATGAGCCCTCCATCAGCTACACCTCGACGGCAGCCGAGGGCCCACCGATCGAGCCCACCACAGGGCCTGAGGCCCCCTATCACCGAGACCCCTGCTGCCGAGCCCGGGGCCATGGAAATCGATGTAGAGACTTCTGAGGCCAACCAGGGCACAGACTGGCGAGTCCCGTTCCTTGATCGCCTCGTTCGAGGAGAGCTCCCTGCAGATAGGACCAAGGCCCGATGGCTTGCGTGACGAGCCAAAGCTTATGTGCTCAGCAATGGCGAGTTGTATAGGCGAAGCCCGTCTAGAGTCGTCCAGTGGTGCATCACCACCGAGGCAGGCCAAGCCTTGCTTTGGGACTTGCACGCGGGAGCCTGCGGGCACCATGCGGTGCCTCGGATGCTCGTCGGGAATGCCTTCCGCCAAGGTTTCTACTGGCCAATGGCGGTTGCCGACGCCACCAAGCTAGTACGCTCTTGCAAGGGGTGCCAATACTATGCACGGCAGACGCACCTCCCGGCCCAAGCCCACCAAACCATCCCCATCACATGGCCATTCGTCGTGTGGGGGCTGGACATGGTTGGGCCTCTGCAGAAAGCCCCTGGGGGCTACACCCACTTGTTGGTAGCCATCGACAAGTTCTCCAAGTGGATCGAGGCTCGTCCGATCACCCGAACCAAATCCGTGGAAGCAGTGCTGTTCTTCATCGATATCATCCATAGGTTCGGAATCCCAAATACCATCATCACCAACAACGGGATGCAATTCACTGGCCACAAGTTCCTAACGTTCTGCGATGACCACCACATCCGTGTGGTCTGGTCGGCCGTGGGACACCCTAGGACAAATGACCAAGTGGAGCATGCCAACGACATGATCCTACAGGGTCTCAAGCCAAGAATATACGACCGGTTGAAGAAATTCGGCAAGAAATGGCTTGCCAAACTCCCGTTGGTCATCTAGAGCCTGAGGAACACTCCGAGCTGAGCCACGGGGCTCACACTGTTCTTCCTGGTCTATGGAGCCGAGGCCATCCTCCCCACTAACTTGGAGTACGGTTCCCCATGGCTATAGGCCTACAACGAGCAGAGCAACCGCACTACCCACGAGGACACCCTCGACCAACTGGAGGAAGCCCGAGATGTTGCGCTGCTACACTCGGCCAAGTACCAGCAAGCCCTACAATGCTACCAAGCTCGGTGCATTCGAAGCCAAGACCTAAAGGTGGGTGACCTGGTGCTAAAGTTGAGGCAGAGCAACAAGGGCCGTCACAAGCTGACCCCGCCATGGGAAGGACCATACATCGTCGCCCAAGTACTAAAGCCCGGGACCTACAAGCTAGCCAATGAGAAAGGCGAAGTCCTCACCAATGCTTGGAACATAGAACAGCTACGTCGCTTCTACCCCTAAATTCCCAAGCATTGTATATGTTGTTTCTCGAAGTACAATAAAGAAGCGTTCTTTAGTTGTTCTAGTTTTTCGAGAAACCACCCGAGCCCATCGATGGGGGCTCGGCTTTACAGTAACGATATAAGGGAAACTCGGCCCTGCCTCTATAGAAGTGCCCACCGTGGGGCTCGAACCCAACTCGGCTCTGCATCTACAGAACTGAGCCTCCCTCGGGGGCTAGTAGGGGGGAACCCCCCTAAGTCCCAGACACCGTTTTTAGTCATTTTTTGAAAAAAAATTCCTAGGCCAAACTCTCTCGCTTGCTCTGACAAATCGCTTGTAAAAAACCTAAGGACCGAAAGTTTGTCTCGGGGCTAAAAGGCCGGCCGAGCCATGAGAACGACCTACGCCTCTGGGCTACGGCAACTCCCTCGCCACCTTTTTGCCCGAGGAATAGCTTCGGCTCTGAAGAAGTTTTTGCATTTGTCTGAGACAAGACAAAGGGCAGAGGCTCGGAAATACAATAGAAAATGATTGAAAAACACATATACACAAGTACTTTGAAAAGGCTTCGATGGACACAAGCGTTATAGTACAAAAGGTTTAAAATCCTAATCTATTACATGGCCCCCTTGGCGCAGGTCAAAACTCAGGGCCACCAGTGTCGGCGGTCGGCGTAGGAGGAACCACCTCCTCTTCGAACAGCTGGGCCAGCGCTGTGCTAGGAGCCTCGGCCGCCTCCACCAGCCTCAGGACCTCCTCCTCAGCCTTCTCGTCATCGTCGGCCATGACATAACCATTGCTGACGGCCTCGAGGTCGATGCCGGCGTAGTGCGAGGAGATGATGGCCAGGGCACGCTTGACGCCCATGTGCAGCGCCCCTCGGAGCCGCTCGTGGACGTGGCCGCTCAAGGCGATTAGGCGGTTCCCGAGGGAGCTACCTGATTCGACCCCCTCAACCTCCAGGGCCTTACAGGCGGTATGGGCGGCGCTCTGCAGTGCGTTGTGCTCCTAGATCTTTGCCTCGAGCACCGCCTGCACTGCGACGGAGGCCTCGGCCGCCTAGGAGACCTCCTTCTCCAGCCCTGCGCCAAGACAAGCGGGATGGGGTTAAGCACGGAAGGGAACAAGCCGAACAGGGATGAAGGTCTACGAGACTCACCCTCAGCCTTTTCCTTCCAACTCTAGACCTCGACCCGAGAGGCCTCGGCTGCCAGGGAGGCCTCCTTCTCTAGCCATGCCCCAAGACAAGCGGGATGGGGTTAATCACAGAGAGAAGCAAGCCGAACAAGGATGAAAATCTATGAGACTCACCCTTAGCTTTCTCCTTCCAGTTCTGGACCTCAACCCGAAGGGCCTCGACCACCCTGGAAGCCTCTCGCTCCAGCTCTGTGTCACATCAAAGTGTCAGAGACTGAACACAAGAAGAATAAACCAAACAAAGGAGTGCGGCTCAACAAAACTCACCCTCGGCCTTTTCCTTCTAGGCTAAGGCCTCGACCCGGGAGGTCTCAGCCACTTTGACAGCCTCCGCCAGCGTGCCCTTCGTCAGCAGGTGCACGCTCTTCTTCGCCTCCAGCTGCTTGGCGATAGCCTTGGCAGAGGCTGCCTCTTGCTCGGCCCAGGACCTGAGGGCATCTCTCTCGCTGGCCACCCGGGTCAGATCCTCCTCTAGCTCGTGGACCCGCGCTGCCAGAGGGGTGGCCTGCTCCCGAGCCATGGCCGCCTCGACCTTCAAGTCAGTGCAGCGAAGGCGGAGGTCCTCCCCCTCCATGCTCCACACCGACAGGAGCTTGTTGGCACCAGTGAGCAGATCCTTCTACTGCCGGAGCTGGTCCTAGACATCCCTCTCCCGCCGGAGGAACGTCGATTTCTCGAGGGACCGAGCCTCGAGCTCCTGGATAATCAAAACACACGTCAAGCACTGCAAGAAGGACTCAGAAGGAGGGCGACGCAACACAAGAGAAGAAAGCACTTACCTGGGTGAACCCAGGCAGGTTTTCGGCCACAACGGACAACACCGTCTGCAGCGACCGCTCCGCCACTTGGCAGAATTGCTCGAGGGAGCTCCATTGCCCCCCCTCATCCACATCCTCGAGGGCAATAGAGGCTCCCTCTTGGGATCATCCTGGCTCCGCCACAAGACACGTGGGCTAGCCCACCCGCGTTGCTCGGGTCAAACTCGGACAAGGGCCGAGCTGCCCTCGCCCAGAGTCGGGGCCGGCTGCTCCGCGGTGCTAGCCGCCTCGGCGTCCGCCACCTCCTTCCCTCGGGAGGTATTGTCGGAGGAGATGGTCTGAATCTCCACCTCCCAGGCGCTCTCCTGTGATGGCGGCAGGTCCTGAACTAGGGGCGGTACCGAAGCCTGCCCCGCCCCCGTCTCCACATACTAGGCCACCGGCTCCACCACACCCACACCGGCCTCCGCCGCCTCGGCCTCAGTGGCCCCGAGAGCTACAGCCTCCGCCACCTTGGCCTCGGTGGCCCCGAGAGCTACAGCCTCCGCCACAGTGGCCCTGGTGGTCCCAGGAGCTCCAACCTCCACCACCTCGGCCTCGGTGGTTCCCGGAGCCCCGGCGTCCGCCACCTCAGCTTCGGAAGCCCTAGAAGCCTCGACCTCCGCCACCTCGGCCCTGGAGTTCCTGGGGGCCTCGGCCTCACCCTCAGTGGCCTTAGCTGCTAAAGGCGCCTCGGCTCCACCTGACTCGAGGGGCCCGACCTCACGAGGCGTAGGTGCCTCCTCCCTCGCTTGATCCGTGGCCACGTCGGTAGCCTCTCCTTGGGCGGCCGGCTCCCTCGGGTCAGCCCTGGCCGACACCGCGCCATGCTGCAGGGCAGCTTGTGCCTCCACCACCCATCGGGCGGTGGAGCTAGTGCCCGCCTTGAGCGCCTTAAGCAGCACCAGGGGGGTGCTTCCGCCTTACGCTTCCGACTAAAAGCAAAACAATCACGAGGTTAGCGCACGACCAAGGGACAAAAGGAAGACACTGCAAAACAACACACTTACCCCGAACGGGGAAGCAGCACCTTTCACACCGCGTCCCTCGTCCTCGGCAGCGGCAGTGGCGGCGGCAGTGGTACGACCCTCGCGCCCGCTGGTACCGGCCAGCCCTCGCTAGACTCCGGCGCTCCCTCGGCCCGCCGTGGAGGCGGTTGCGTCGCCCTCGCCATCGCCTGCTCCACCTCCGCCGACGAGCCCATCGGGCTGACGGCGCGCTTCCCCAACGCCCGTGCCTCAGGCGTGTCAGCCTCTACCCCGGGGCGAGCAACCGCCAACCTCGAGGCACCCTATCCTCCTCCTCCTAGGGGCGTCAGGCCGCTTGCCGATGCCCCAGGAGCTGTCTCCCTAACGTCAGGGAGGTGGTCCAAGGGACCCCGCCCCACCTCGCTCTCATCATCGTCGCTCAAGAACTCCATCGACGACGATGACAGAGACTCCTCCTCCAGGAGACCGTCACGCCTCTGCTGCCGGTGACGCTTCTCTAGCTCATCGCGCTCTAGGCTCTTCCTCTTGCGCCGAGCCTCCTCGACGTCCTTCCGCTCCTTGTACGCCTTAGCGAGTGCCCTGTTCTCGGCTCGCAGCTTGGCGTCCTCGGGAACAGGCGGTGGGGAGGCTCGCACATCCCTCATCCCCTACGGGAACAGCAAATGCAATGAGGAAACTGGCTAAAAATGTAAAGAACAAGAAGGCCTCGGGGGGCTGCAGTAACACACAACTCACCAGGGAGAGGTACCCCCACGACGGGCGCATCAGGAATGGGGTCAGATCACTGATCCTCTGCCACCCCTCCACCGTCTCTCTCACTCGACGTAGAACCTCCTCATCGGAGAGGGCAACGGTGGACATCCGGATGCCATGGATCGGCTCAGCCGATGTCATCTCGAACATGCGCTGCCGCCGAGCCATCAGTGGCAGCACCTCCGGTGGTGGAAGGCCACCACAACCATGGCCGCCGTAAGGCCGTGGCTACGTAGCCTCTCCAGCACCCTCAGGAGTGGCTAGAGCTTGGGCTGATCAACCGCCGGGACGCCATACTTCCACTTCTCTAGCTGGCCCTCCACGACCCGCCCAATATAGGGGGAAGCCCGCCGTCATCATTGCGGAGGTAGAACTAGCTATTGTACCACCGGCGGTTGGTCGACGCGAGCTGGGCCAGGATGTAGTAGGGCTGCCGGTCTTGGCACGCTTGGAGAGTGCAGCTGCCGACCCTCAACAACTTCTGCTTGCCCATCACGCCCTCCAGCTTGGTGGTGAACTATGCCCGAAAGAAGTGGAGCCACAGCTCCCAGTGGGGGGCAATGCCAAGGTAGCCCTCGCAGACAGCGACGAAGATGGCCGCCTACGCGATGGAGTTGGGGTTGAAGTTGTGGAGCTCCACCCTGTAGTAATGCGGGAGCGCCCGCATAAATCGGTCCACCGGTATGCCGAGGCCACACTCGTGGAAGGTCACGAAGCTCACGATGTAGCCATCGTGTGGCCTCGGCTCCGGTTCGTCCCCCAGAGCGATCCACTCTGGCCTGTTGGGGTCGGTGATCGGGCGGAGGAGACCATCGGCGACGAGCGACTATAGCGTCGCCACGGACACGTCGAACGGACCCCAAGGATCCGCCTGGAGGATGACAACACCGCCAGCCATGGGTGTGGTGGAGAATGCGGCTACGACGGTAATGCGCGCTCTCGCTTGCTCTCTCTCCTCTCCTCCCCCTTCTTCTCCCTTCTTCTCCCCGGCTCTCTCTTCCTCTATTCTTGGCAAATGCTTGAAGGCAGGAAGAGCGAGTGCAGGAAAGGTAAGGAGGGGCGGGGCACGGTGTCTCGCATATTTATGAGGGGGAAAGAGGGCAAACGGGCAGGCGACGAAACCAGGAAGAGATGATTTCCTAGATCTGGAGCAGTTAATGCGGATCCAACCTAACCACCCACGCGTTCGCCCTTTTTTATCGCTAACCGCACATGCATAGTAACATCCCATCCGCAGACTCCGCGTCACGTCTGACAGCAGCGGCGGTAGGCGCCGTTCCATCTCCCCAAGGATCCGCCTAGAGGATGACGGTGCCGCCAGCCATGGGTGCAGTGGAGAATGCGGCTACGACAGTAATGCGCGCTCTCGCTTTCTCTCGCTTTCTCTCTCTCCTCTCCTCCCCCTTCTTCTCACTTCTTCTCCCCGGCTCTCTCTTCATCTGTTCTTGGCAAACGCTTGAAGGTAGGAAGAGCGAGTGCTGGAAAGGTAAGGAGGGGCGGGGCGGGGCGTGGCATCTCACATATTTATGATGGGGGAAAGAGGGCAAATGGGCGAGCGACGAAACTAGGAAGAGATGATTTCCCAGATCTGGAGCAGTTAATGCGGATCCGACCTTAGGAAGAGATGATTTCCCAGATCTGGAGCAGTTAATGCGGATCCGACCTAACCGCCCACGCGTCCGCCCTTTTTTATCGCTAACCGCGCACGCATAGTAACGTCCCATCCACAGACTCCGCGTCACGTCCGACAGCAGTGGCGGCAGGCGTTGTTCCGTCTCCCCGAGGAACCGCCTCAAAAGGCACGCCCGTAGTCGTCAGCCGATGGGAAGGGAATATTCCCCCTGGATTCCTTTCAGACTAAGGAACTGGGCACCGAGCCCATTACGGTCCAAGGGTTCGGAGGCTAGGCCCCCAAGGGTCTCGATAGCTGCCCCAGGACAAAATAGAGTCAGGGATGACTAAGGGCGAGCCCGTACATGGCCGAGGCCCAAGCAAGCAGTTGCTTCGGATGCCCTAAGTCATGTCCGAGACCGGCAGGGAGGTCTCTGAATGGGATCCCACCGTAGGGAGGCGCCGAGCCCCCGGGACCAATCAAATGGCCCCAGGACCCACTAGAGAAGCCCTCTGGTACTTTTGGAGTGCGTCTCTATACTGCTAGCCGACCCCTATCGAATGGGGCATGGGCCTCCACTCAGACTTACCCGATAACAGCTCACCGGAGGTGTCACTGCTCACCCGCCGAGGGTAGCCTGGCATATTCCACTCCTGCTTCCAAACAAAAAGGATGCATGAGGGCCGCACAAAAAAGATAGGGAAACTCCTGATCGCCCTCTCACTCCGAGCAGAGGCTCAGGGGTTCTTCCTGCAACCGAACCGAGGCCCAGCGACCTGAACTCGCACTCGGGGGCTCGGCAAACGCGATAAATTCCTTCACTCAATAGGAAAAAAGCCCCTGGAGGAATAAATCCACTCCTCTAGGGCCTCGGGGGCTACACCCGGTGGGTGTGCTCGCGCGCACCCACCGAGGCCTCGAGTACGAAACATAACCCCCGACAGAAGCTGCCAAAGGCCAAGTCTTGTCGAACCCTCAGGGAGAGTGCTCGCACTCTCCCCGAGGCTCAGGGGCTACTGTCGGGTACCATAAAAAGGGGTACCCCTAGCAAAAATCAAAGAAATTACTTATGCCTAGTAAATGTCGATGCCAAAAGACAACCGCAGGTAAACTCCCACCTCATCTGAGGCCTAGCTGGGCCGCACGGCCCACCACGCACAGTGTCCAAGCTCACCCGAAGCAGGCTCGGCCCACAAACGACACCACGAGGCCTCGGACAAGGTCACCGATTCTCCGACTTGTCCGAGGCCCCATTCTCCAACTCGTCCGAGGCTCCTCGCCGCGAGGCCTCGGACGAAGTACTAATTCTCTGACTCGCCCGAGGCCCCATGCGATGAGGCCTCGGACGAGGAACCAATTCTCTGACTCGCTCGAGGCCCCACGCCATGGGGCCTCAGATGAGATACCAACTCTCTGCCTTGTTCGAGACCCCGCGCCACGAGGCCTCGGACGAGGTATCGATTCTCCGACTCGCTCGAGGCCAGCTCGGCACCGACTCTGCCACTTTGACCAACTTCTCTGACGGGACGTCACATCCAATTAAAGCGCTCAACCACTCCCGCGATGTCAGCCGAATGACGGCACGGTACATCGGAGTGGCTGATGAGACAGGAGTCACATCGACACCATGATATCTAGGACAGGACAGGGCGGGGGTTACCAGCCACTTTGCCTGGCACTGTGCCCACGGCTGACGCTCGTGCTACACTGTGCTGCCTAACACCTGCTCCAAGGACAGCACAGCATGGGAAGTCATGTCCAAGTCCCTGTAGCCTCGGATTCGATGTACAGGGCCAACTACTCCCTCTGAGCCTTGGCTAACCGCTCCCGAGCTCCTGTAGCCTCGGGACTTGCGCCCGCTGAGCCCCCCATGATGGTTCAGCCTCTGCACCAACTAGGCCTCGGCCCTCTACGCCGTCTGCACACTAGCACCGGCACGTCGCTCGCAGCACATGCCATGCCCCATGTCCAGCTGTAGGAGCTCCCACATCATATACGGGGTCCAGCTCCTATAGCCTCGGAATCAGTGCACCTGTGCCGTCGCATCTACCCAGTCTCGGCACTACGCGCTGGTCAAAACCTGCAGTGACCAGCACACCTCCAATAGGAGAAGGCGCGCCTACCACCACAGGGGCTCCCATGTCGCATGAGATCAGAGCATGACTAGTGTGTTGCTCTAGTGCACCGAGGACAAGACCGCACCACCGACCACACCACAACAGTGACGAGCTACAGGGCTCGGACAAGACCGCTGCACCGACCGTGCCGCCACAGTGACGAGCTGCAGGGCTCGGCCATATCGTCTCTGCTCATAGAACGCCACATAGCAAATACATGTACCACCCTATGCCTCCCTTCAACTATAAAAGGGAGTGACCAGGGCCACTTCTAGGCATCTGGACAAGATCATCAGAACACACACACACACAAGCAACGCACAACTCTGTAACGCACGCACACTGCAAGAGATCAACATCTTAAGCAACCTATGCCACTCCACGTAGAGACCTAGGGCTACCCCCCTCTCTCGCCCCGCTTGTAAACCCCTACTACAAGCACCTCGGTGCAAGGAATACAAGATCGATCTCTCGGACTGGATGTAGGGCACCTATTGCCTAAACTAGTATAAACCTCGTGTCTCTTTGCATCACCATTCGGGATTAGGGAACATGCAGTACTCTTTCACTAGTTGGTTGAGGGCCCACCGGTCCAAAACACCGACATACTGTTCAAGAACAGTATGTCAGCCTTGAAGATAACCTAGGCTGATCTCAAGCCATACGAAGCACAGTTCTGGGGTGTCCTCCCTGGACAGAGCTCTACACCTCTAGGGCAGATCATGCTACCTATCCAGTTTGGTACTCCAGACCACTTCTGCACCGACTACGTCAACTTCGTGGTCGCCGACTTCGAAGGCACCTACCATGCTATCCTGGGTCGACCAGCGCTCACCAAGTTCATGGCCATACCTCACTACAGGTATTTGGTGCTCAAGATGCCTACTGAGAAGGGGGTTCTTACTCTCAGAGGCAACGTATACGCAGCTTACACCTACGAGGATGATAGCTTCAAAATAGCAGAGGCTCACGACCTCTCTATTCGCATGGCCGAGACCATGCTCGACACCAAGCAAACCCCAGCCGACCACCTGGAGATCCCAGAGCTCGAGGCCCCACGCAAGAACATCAAGTCCAAAGAGCATAAAGAGATCCAGCTGGTCGACGGTGATCCTAGCAAAACAACCCTTATTGGGGCCAACCTAGATCCCAAATAGGAAGACGCGCTCGTTAGGTTCTTGAGGAGCAATGTGAGCGTGTTCGCATGGAAACCCGCTGACATGCCCGGTGTACCTCGGGACTTGATCGAGCACTCCTTAAATGTCGATGACAAGGCCAAACCTATCAAGTAGAAGCTACGACGGTTCGCTCACGACAAAAAGGAGGCTATTAGGGTAGAAGTTACACGGCTTTTAGCGGCCAGATTTATCAAAGAAGTGTATCATCCAGAGTGGCTAGCCAACCCGGTTCTTATACGCAAAAAGAATAAGGAATGGAGAATGTGCGTTGATTACACTGATCTCTACAAACACTGCCCTAAAGACCCCTTCGGCTTACCTCACATAGACGAGGTCGTAGATTAAACTACCAGTTGCGAGCTGCTTTCCTTTCTCGATTGCTACTCTGGTTATCACCAGATCGCTCTCAAAAAGGACGACCAGATCAAGACATCCTTCATCACGCCTTTTGGCGCCTACTGCTACACGACAATGTCGTTCAAGCTCAAGAACGCTGGGGCTACCTACCAACGCGCCATACAGGCCTGCCTCAAAGACGAGATAAAAGACGACCTCGTCGAAGCTTATGTTGATGATGTAGTTGTTAAAACCAAGGAAGCACACACCCTTGTCGACAACGTGGAACGTACCTTTGCAGGCCTAAACACATTCTAATGGAAATTAAACCCAAAGAAGTGCATCTTTGGTGTTCCATCTGGTATACTGCTCGGCAACGTCATCAGTCACGATGGCATACGCCCTAACCCAGAGAAAGTAAAAGCGGTCTTGGACATGAAGCCGCCCAAAAAGGTGAAGGATGTTTAGAAGCTTACCGGATGCATGGCTTCCCTCAGCCATTTCATATCTAGGTTAGGCAAAAAAGGTCTTCTGTTTTTCTAGCTGCTCAAAGCATCTGAAAAGTTTGAGTGGTCGGAGGAAGCAGACGCTGCCTTTACATAGCTAAAACAATTCCTTACATCACCTCCGGTCCTCACCGCTCCCAGAGAAGACAAAACCCTCCTGCTTTACATCGCGACAACTAATCGAGTGGTCTCCACTACCATGGTGGTCGAGCGCGATGAGCCCGGCCACGTTTACAAGGTACAGCGACCAATTTATTTCGTCAGTGAGGTTCTCAACGAATCCAAGACCAGGTACCCACAGATTTAGAAACTAATCTACGCCATACTAATTACATCCCAAAAGTTGAAACACTACTTTGATGGATATCGTGTGGTGGTCATGACCGAGTACCCTTTGGGAGACATCATTAACAACAAGGATGCAAATGGGTGCATCGTCAAATGGGCAATGGAGCTATGCCCTTTCTCCTTGGAATTTGTAAGCCGTACTACAATCAAGTCTCAGGCACTTGTCGATTTCATCGTCGAGTGGACAGACTTAAGCACACCTACTTCTCAGGGGCCCATCGAGTATTGGAAGATGTACTTCGATGGCTCTCTCAACATCGACGGTGCAGGAGCAGGAGTCCTCTTCATATCACCATCCAAGGACCAGCTCCGATACGTCCTCAGGATTTATTTTCTAGCGTCTAACAACACCACCGAGTACGAAGCATGCCTACATGGTCTACGCATTGCGGTCGAGCTTGGCATCAATCGTCTCTATGTCTATGGAGACTTGGCTCTGGTCATCAACCAGCTTAATAAGGACTAGGATAAGACCAGCGAAAAGATGGACGCATACTGCAAAGCGATCAGAAAGTTGGAAGGCAAGTTCTATAGCATCAAGTACACACATGTGGCCCGAGAAAAAAATCAAGCAGCAGATGCGCTGTCAAAGTTAGGATCATCCCAAGCCAAAGTACCACATGGCATATTTGTTCAAGACCTGCTCACGCCCTCCATCAAAGAAGAAGATCCCATGGTCGACAAGCCTCCAGACCAGCCACTGGTGGCTACGGTTCCGACGTCGAACACCACCAAACCACCTCTGACCACTGGGAAGCCTGACTGGAGAATACCTTTCATCAAGTACCTAATAGACAGTAGCGGTTACATCGATCGGACAGAGAACGAACGCCTGATGCGCCGCAGTAAGCAGTATCTGCTCGTCGATGGTCAATTGTGGCGTAAGAACGCAAGGGAGGAAATCTTGATGAAGTGTATAACTCAGGAGGATGGTGAAAAGCTCCTAGACAAAATCCACTTTGGCTCCTATGGCAACCACGCGGCCTCGAGAACGCTGGTCGGCAAGGCTTTCCGAGCAGGGTTCTATTGGCCGTCCGCTGTAGCCGATGCAGAGAAGCTGGTCCGCCATTGTGAAGGTTGTCAGTTTTTCGCCAAGAGAATCCACATACCAGCACATGAGATTTAGACTATACCAGCCTCTTGGCCCTTCGCATGCTAGGGACTGGATATGATTGGGCCTTTCAAACCAGCCCCTGGAAAATTTACATGCGTCTTTGTGCTGATCGACAAATTCTCTAAGTGGATAGAGTACATGCCCCTGGTCAAGGCATCTTCAGAAAAGGCTGTCGAGTTCCTCGACCAGGTCATCCACCGCTTCGGCATACCCAATAGCATCATCACTAATCTGGGTACTCAGTTCACCGGGAATGCTTTTTGGGACTTCTGCGATGAAAGGAGCATAGTAGTAAAATACGTCTCGGTGGCACACCCTAGACCTAATGGATAGGTCAAGCGGGCAAATGGTATGATCCTGGATGCACTTAAGAAGAGGATGTATTGGGAGAATGATAAAGCTCCTAGAAGATGGCTCAAAGAGTTGCCGGCCGTGGTCTGGGGTCTCAGAACCCAGCCCAGTCGCAATACCGGCGTATCACCATACTTTATGGTTTACGGCGCCGAGACAGTGCTTCCAAGAGATATGGCCTTCAGATCACCACAGGTAGAGAACTTCAACAAAGACAAAGCCAATGAAGTGTGGGAACTAGAAGTGAACAGTGCAGAAGAGAAGCGGCTCGACTCTTGCGTACGTACAGCCAAATACCTTGATGTTTTGCATAGGTACTACAACAAGAACGTCAAGGAGCGGTTCTTCATGGTCGGGGACCTAGTCTTGAAGTGGAAGACGAATCAGTCCGGTGTCCATAAACTCGCAACTCCATGGGAAGGACCCTTCATGATCAAAGAGGTCACACGGCCTACGTCTTATAGGCTGGCTCGCCTAGACGGCACAGACGTGCCCAATTCCTGGCACATCGACAAGCTTAAGTGTTTCTATGCTTAGCTGCTAAGATATGTACCCCTCTTGTACTTTTGATTTATTTCAATAAAGCTATTATGATTTCTTCGACCACTCTACTGTGTCACTTCGAAGTCTATTATTATTTTAACTCTACCAGTTAAACCCGACCACCATTCCTTCTTGGGTTCTCGGAGCAGGCCCTGTCTCCGGTTCTTCCCAACGCGTGCATGGGATCCGCTCTCTATGCTACGGGTGATCGGCAGGTGCTCTCTGGTTCGACTTGTGTGCTCTTACGTGTGCACAGGCTATGCACCCCACACTTCGACCACAAGACAAACCAGGGCCATGCAACCTTTTCAAGATGACGTGTCGACTAAACTGATACAACTAAATAGAACGCCAACACGTTCTAACTTAGTTCAATCAACATGATATCCGAGCTTAAACACGTTCTCTATAGAACAAACAAGCTTATGCTGGTATACAAGTATGTTATTACAAGCTTGCTTGAAAAGGCCCAAGTTTACAATAACCCAACTACATCTTCTTCTACAGCTATAGCCTATACTATTAGCTAGTAGGGGCACGCGGCGCCTGCTGGTCGCTGGGCCTGACATTGTGCTCGGGTCTCGGGGACTCTGGCATTGATCGAGCTGAAGAAGATATCCCCGCCGATGCCTGGCTGGTTGAGACCGTAGGCTTCGTCGGTTGGCTTGAAGATGACGGTGCTCCCGGCTGACTTGTTGATGGCGTTCCTTGTACGGTTGGTGTTCCACCTCCACACAGGTTAATATCGCCAATTATTTTCGACGACAAGTCCAGCTAGGTCATCCGTAGCTCCTTCGCCTTGTCTAGATCTACCTCCTTTGGGTATTCAGCCTCCAGGCGCTTGAGATCGATCAGGGGGTAGTGAGCACGTACCATGCTTAGCACATGTGCGCCTGCGTACTCTCTCGCCTCCTTCACGAACTCCTAGAACCATCCCCATGCCCTTTGGCATCTCTCGATCAATCCCAGCTGAGGCGTCCTTAGCACATCTTCTGCTAGCGCCAAATCGATGAGATTGAGGACTGGCAGAATACCTTTTGCCACCTCCTGGCACCAGCTTTTCTAGGTGTCACGGTCCTTGGTCATCTCTTGGCACTGCGCCTTCCAGCCGTCACGATCTTTCATCATGGCCTCCAGATGCTTCTTTGCGTTGATTTTTAAAACTGGAAATCGCACATGCCGTTAAGACGTTAGACCACACCAAACTACGGTGGCTACAAAAATGAACAAAGGCGGATGGACAACTTACTTTTCAGCTCCTCTGACATCTTGGTCGTGCGGTCTTGGAGCTGCGAGTGGTCTTGTGCCAGTTTTTTGTTGTCCTCGTTTAGGCGATCACACTCCCCGACCACATGACTGTTCTCTTCTCGAAGGCGGACCACTTTAGCTTCTAAGCCTGCACTACAGCCGTTACTACCAACACCGCAACAGCACTTGTCAGTAGTCGATATGATAAAATGGCTACTTACTTGTTCTTTCCCACTCTTTCTTACTGAGCTGGATGACTAGGTTCTGATTCTATGAATCTTGCACCGTCTTTTCATGTTTGGCGGCTTCAAGTCGCTGATGCAAGCGGTCCACCTCTGCCGTCAGCTCTTTATTGCTCGCAACAATTCCCTCGATCTGGTCAAAGCATTTTTTGCGGTACTTTGCGGTTTTTATCACCTCCTGCGTAGTTATGTAAGTAAGACCACTATAACAAGACCACGAGACCAGGGGGCAGTGCGAAGCTTACCTGCACTTCAGTGACAAGCCGCTTCACCGCCCGTTCAACTCTTCTGGTCTCTTCGGCCTCTGGGATTTCCTCATGGAAAACCCATTGGTCGTTGCGTCGACGCGACACATAAACATGTTGTCGGCCGTCTTGCAGATGCCCTACAATCTCTTCTAGCACATCGTCGTCATCTTCCTCTTCGGGCTCTGCTTTGAGCCCTGGTGCTGGTCCGGCTTCATGTCCCGGTGCTGGTCCAGCTTCAACCGTACCCGGGACAAGCACAGCTTTCCCATGAGCAGCGATGTTGGAGGATTAGGCAAGCGGTGGCACCTCCGATTGTAGTTCACCCTGCTTGGTGGACATTGGTGCTGCGCCATTGCCTCCAGCAGAGCTCGTACCTAGAGCATTGGTTCCATGTTCTTTCGGCTCCCTGCCTATCTCCTCCGGAGCCGTTGTCTGACCAGCAGCTTGCTGGTCACCTACAGGCCTCTCTATAGCCCCCTCTTCGGTCAACGGTCTTTCGGTTGGGGGCTGCTCCTCTGTTCTCTGCTGCTCGGCTGGCTGACGCTCTGACTGCTCTCTAGTTTCCATTGCAGCTGCCGGCGTTGGTTTTCCACTGCCGGTCAGTTGGTCTGGGCTTTCTGAGGATGCCGAGCTAATAACATCCGAGATAAGTTCAGAAAGCACTCATATTAAATGCAAATTGCTAACTTATATCAAGGTTATAAATACTTACATGTTGGAAGCATGGAATGATGTGGAGAAGGCGCGTCTCTCCGGCCGTACTTGCTCCACATGCTGTGCGGATGATCCCTGGTGTCCCTCTGCATCCAGCACTGTTGCTGGGCTTTGGTGCTCGACCCCTCCACCACTTGCCCTTGGTGTTGCAGTGGTCGCTGGCGTGCTCGGTGGAGTTGTTGCTCCCATCCCCGGTCGCGTTCCTTGCTCAGGTACTCCCGAGGACGACCTGGCTACATCCTTCACCACCGCCGATGATGTGGGCCCCGTAGACGCGGAGGACCCACCCTACTCTGTTGACTCCAGTTGCTTCCTCCTTTTCTAAGGGACAAGTTGAAAGGTGTTCGCATCTTCTCCCTCCTCTGCATCATCGTCCGGCCAAGCAAAAATCGCTTGCTGGTCGGGTTCTCCTCTGAGTCCTCCTTGGGCTCATTGATACGTAGTGCTCCCCCGGTGAGCAGTGTGGTTACTGATCTCTTCATCGACTGCTTGGGGGCAGCTGGCCGCTTACCAGCAGCTTTGGCTGCTGCCTCCTCTTTAGCTCCGAGCTCCGCCCAGTCGACGTCCTCATCCTCGACCTCGATGCTGGTCTGGGTGGTGGGACCAGTCCCTTGTGGCCACTCTACTCTAGGGGGTGGCGACATGAACACTGTCGCTCTATCATGACCATTAACCTGGGTAACAAAAGGGAGTGAACACAGTAAGTTCCCACTTATCCGACCACAATATAGGACTACGGGTACGCGGCAAGACGAATTACCTTTGGGGGTGGTCGGGCAAGCTTGAAAGCATGCTCGATGTCGCTCAATCTGGCATAATTTGGATCGGCTAAGTTAAATAGCTCGCCAATTCTAGCTTTGACTTCAATTTTATCAAGGGCCTCCTGCCTCATCCTCATCGGGTCTGCACTCCCTTGATACTCATAGCCAGGATGTACCCTCTTCTAACAGGGCTAGACCCGTCGGCTAATGAAACTCCCGACTATGCTCGGACCATCCAGTTTCCTCCACGGGATCATTCCAAATATTTATGGGATCCGTCCCAGGTGCTCGGGCCTCTCTGACCAGCTTGTCTTCTTCTCTGGAATGAAGCCCGCGTCACACAGCGTGATCGTGTTTGGCTCTTCGTGGATGTAGAACCATCTTTTGTACCAGTCGTCGATCGACGTGTTCCATGGGCAGTGCAGGTACTGGGCTTTCATGCCATCACGAAGGTTGAGGTACACACCGCCCGCTATCTTTGAACCACCGCCTCCTTTTTTCCACAGACAGAAAAGATGGCGGAAAAAATCAAAGTGGGGCTGGAAGCCGCCATACGCTTCGCACAAATGAATCAAAGTGGCAACAAGGAGGATCGAGTTGGGATGCAGATTGAAAATCCCAATCTCGTAGTAAAGACAGAGCCCTTGAAGAAACGGATGCACCAGAACTCCAAATCCCCGTTTAAAGAAATCTTCGAACACCACGATCTCACCTGGTTGTGGATCGGGGTAGCTCTCGCCCTCCAGCGCACGCCATGCTGTGAGCTCCTTGCTGTGGAGTACTCCTATGGTGACGAGGTCTTCAATGGTTTACTCGTTGCTTTTTGACTTCCACCATTCCTTCGCCATGATCCCTGCTTTCTTCTATGAATTGCTTTTCACCATTTCCGCCTCTGACTCCGGCCTTGCTGGTGAACGAGGAGTGTGTTGATCTTCAACAGCAGTGGGGGATTAGCAGGGGCGGCAGTCGAAGCGGCGGCGGATTGATTGGTGGCGATTTCGGATCTGTTAGGGTTGGTTAGCGAGAGGAAGACGAAAGGCTGCAGTTGTGAATGACAATGGGGTTCAGTAAATAGTAACTGGCCTATCATCCATCGTATTTAACCCAAGAGTTACGCCGCTTCGTCTACCTAGGATTCTTGGGGGACCTACGCACGCGCCGCAGACGGATGTTTTCACATTTGCAGTATCACTCAACCCCGAGATCTACGCCAATAAATGCGCCTCTTCGTTGCCAGTATGGGTGGGCCCATGCTGACACACCTATTGACAGGTGCCACGCAACTGTTTGCTTGACAAGACAAAACGGCAGTTTGACGTGCTATACTCGTCTACTTTTTTGACCAGACGTGTTAGACCGGACTTGTCAGAATAAATAAATAAATAAATACATAAAATAAAAGTAATAGTGGCATATGGTTTTTTCCACACTTTTTGTGCTTGGGGACTGTCCTGACCACCTGTCGTGCTCGGGGACTGTCTCGACCACCATCGTGCTCGGGGACTGTCCTGACCATCATCGTGCTCGGGGACTGTCCCGACCACCATCGTGCTCGGGGACTGTCCTGACCATCATCGTGCTCGGGAACTGTCCCGACCACTCTCGTGCTCGGGGACTGTCCCGACCACGGTTATTTTTGGTGATTCGTTGTTTTTCTCATACTACGCTCGGGGACTGCCCCAACCACTCTCCGACCATTGCTCGGGGACTGCTCTCCTCGGCTACATGTGATTTGTACTCATATACAGTTGAGAGGCATTTATTCTTTCTCACTTAGACCTTGCTACATGGCTGATACCTCGCCTTCCAGTAAGCTCGGGGACACGAGGTTTTATCTAGGTTTGGCCGCTGTAAGGGCGTAATACCTACGTCCTGCGTTTGATTGTATTGCTGTATGTAATGAGATGATTTTTGAGAGGGGTCCCCTGCCTGCCTTATATAGTCTGGGGGCAGGGTTACAGATCTGGAAACTAATCCTACTCGGTTACAATTGCCATAGGTGGCCGGATAAGGATTCCTATTCTAACCGACTAGGATCTTGCTTGATCTCCAAGTCTATCTTGATTCCTTGGGCGGGACTCCGAGCAAATCGGTTGGGCCATGCGTCGTCTTCTGGTGGGCCAGACCCTCTGGTATGAGTCGGCCCAAGACCAGCCATAAGGGTATAGGGGTTAATAGCCCCACAGCTAGTCCCCAAGCACCATGTATTATGTTGCGACACGCCGTTTGATCTTCTCTGACTAACGCGGTCTGTCTTCACGTCGTCTCCAACTGATTGAAATGTTGACCAAGCAAATGTGCCAGTATTCTTGTAAACACAGAGAACAGTTGACCACGATTATAGCCGAAGATTCCAGTTGTCCGAATAATGCATGGTGCTCTAGAGAAAAAAGAAAAAGATTTCTTTCCTGCTCAAGTGTGCCCACTTGTATTTCTGAAAAGAAATGTAAGTGACTCTTGTACAGTAGTAGTTATAGCCAACACTCAGATTGTAGGGGTCGATAAAATAAACACATTCACCGCAAGGTGAAGTGTGCCCACTTAGTCCCCGAGCCTGGTAATAGGCGACGTAGGCACGTGGTGCCAGGGTCTAAAAAGAATTCCTAGTTAAGTTGAGAATCCAATCGTCGTATAGGCGATATGAGCTGCATCGGCAGGTGCATCGTACCGATGTAGTCCCCGAGCTTGCTGGAAGGTGAGGTATCAGCCTTGTAGCAAGGCCTAAGTGAGAAAGAATAAATGCCTCTCAACTGTATGTGAGTACAAATCACATGTAGCCTAGGAGAGCAGTCCCCGAGCAATGGTCGGAGAGTGGTCGGGGCAGTCCCTGAGCGTAGTATGAGAAAAACAACGAATCACCAAAAATAACCATGGTCGGGACAGTATTGCTGATCGTCATATTGCTGATCGTCAAATCCCCGTGCGCCGGAGGGCGAGAGCTACCCCGATCCACAACCAGGTGAGATCGTGGTGTTCGAAGATTTCTTTAAACAGGGATTTGGAGTTCCAGTGCATCCGTTTCTTCAAGGGCTCTGTCTTTACTACGAGATTGGGATTTGTAATCTGCATCCCAACTCGATCCTCCTTGTCACCACTTTTATTCATCTGTGCGAAGCGTATGGCGGCTTCTAGCCCCACTTTGATTTTTTCCGCTATCTTTTCTGTCTACGGAAAAAAGGAGGCGGTGGTTCGAAGATAGCCGGCGGTGTGTACCTCAACCTCCGTGACGGCATGAAAGCCCAGTACCTGCACTGCCCATGGAACACGTCGATCGACGACTGGTACAAAAGATGGTTCTACATCCGCAAAGAGCCGAACACGATCACGCTGTGCGACGTGGGCTACATTCCAGAGAAGAAGACGAGCTGGTCGGAGAGGCCCGAGCACCTGGGACAGATCCTAGAAATATTTGGAATGATCCCATGGAGGAAACTAGATGGTCCGAGCATAGTCGAGAGTTTCATTAGCCGATGGGTCCAGCCCTGTCGGAAAAGGGTACATCCTGGCTATGAGTATCAAGGGAGTGCAGACCCGACGAGGATGAGGCAGGAGGCCCTTGATAAAATTGAAGTCAAAGCTAGAATTGGCGAGCTATTTAACTTAGCCGATCCAAATTATGCCAGATTGAGCGACATCGAGCATGCTTTCAAGCTTGCCCGACCACCCCTAAAGGTAATTCGTCTTGCCGCATACCCGTAGTCCTATATTGTGGTCGGATAAGTGGAAACTTACTGTGTTCACTCCCTTTTGTTACCTAGGTTAATGGTCGTGATAGAGCGATAGTGTTTGTGTCGCCACCCCCTGTAGTAGATTGGCCACAAGGGACTAGTCCCATCACCCAGACCAGCGTCGAGGTCGAGGACGAGGACGTCGACTAGGCGGAGCTCGGAGCTAAAGAGGAGGTAGCAGCCAAAGCTGCTGGTAAGCGGCCAGCTGCCCCCAAGCAGTCGAAGAAGAGATCAGTAACCACCCTGCTCACCGGGGGAGCACTACATATCAATGAGCCCGAGGAGGACTCAGAGGAGAACCCGGCCAGCAAGCGTCGGCAAGCGATTTTTGCTTGGCCGGATGATGACGCGGAGGAGGGAGAAGATGCGAACACCTTTCAACTTGTCCCTCGGAAAAGGAGGAAGCAACTGGAGTCAACGGAGCAGGGTGGGTCCTCCGCACCTGCGGGACCCACATCGCCGGCGGTGGTGAAGGATGCAGCCGAGTCATCCTCGGGAGTACCTGAGCAAGGAACGCAACCGAGGACGGGAGCAACAACTCCACCGAGCACGCCAGCGACCACTGCAATGCCAAGGGCAAGTGGCAGAGGGGTCGAGCACCAAAGCCTAGCAATAGTGCTGGATGCAGAGGGAGACCAGGGATCGTCCGCACAGCACGTGGAGCAAGTATGGCCGAAGAGACGCGCCTTCTCCACATCATTCCGTGCTTCCAATGTGTAAGTATTTATAACCTTGATATAAGTTAGCAATTTGCATTTAATATGAGTGCTTTCTGAACTTATCTCGGATGTTATTAGCTCGGTGTCCTTAGAAAGCCTAGACCAACTGTCTGGCATTGGAAAACCAATGTCAGCAGCTACAATGGAAACTAGAGAGCAGTCAGAGCGTCAGCCAGCTGAGCAGTAGAGAATAGAGGAGTAGCCCCCAACCCAAAGACCGTTGACCGAAGAGGGGGCTGTAGAGAGGCCTGCAGGCGACCAGCCAGCTGCTGGTCAGACAACGGCTCCGGAGGAGATAGGCAGGGAGCTGGAAGAACATGGAACCAGTGCTCTGGGTACGAGCTCTGCCGGAGGCAATGGCGCGGCACCAACAACCACCGAGCAGGGAGAACAACAATCAGAGGTGCCGCCGCTTGCTGAATCCTCCAACACCGCTGCCCGTGGGAAAGCTATGCTTGTCTCGGGTATGGTTGAAGCTGGACCAGCACTGGGACATGAAGCCGGACCAGCACCAGGGCCCGAAGCGGAGCCCGAAGAGGAAGACGACAAAGATGTGCTGGAAGAGATTGTAGGGCATCCGCAAGACGGCCGACAACATGTTTATGTGTCGCGTCGGCGCAACGACCAATGGGTTTTCCATGAGGAAATCCCAGAGGACGAAGAGACCAGAAGAGTTGAATGGGCGGCAAAGCGGCTCGTCACTGAAGTGCAGGTAAGCTTCACACTACCCCCTGGTCTCGTGGTCTTGTTATAGTGGTCTTACTTACATAACTGCGCAGGAGGTGATGAAAACCGCAAAGTACCACAAAAAATGCTTTGACCAGATCGACGGAATTGTTGCGAGTAATAAAGAGCTGACGGCAGAGGTGGACCGCTTGCGTCAGCGACTTGAAGCCACCGAACGTGAAAAGACGGTGCAAGATTCCTAGAATCAGAACCTGGTCATCCAGCTCAGTAAGAAAGAGCGGGAAAGAACAAGTAAGTAGCCATTTTATCATATCGACTACTGACAAGTGCTGTTGCAGTGTTGGTAGTAATGGCTATAGTGTAGTCTTAGAAGTTGAAGTGGCCCACCTCCGAGAAGAGAACAGTCGTGTGGTCGGGGAGTGTGATCGCCTAAACAAGGACAACAGAAAATGAGCACAAGACCACTCGCAGCTCCAAGACCACACGACCAAGATGTCAGAGGAGCTGAAAAGTAAGTTGTCCATCCGCCTTTGTTCATTTTTGCAGCCACCGTAGTTTGGTGTGGTCTAACGTCTTAATGGCATGTGCGATTTGCAGTTTTAAAAATCAACGCAAAGAAGCATCTGGAGGCCATGATGAAAGACCGTGACGGCTGGAAGGCGCAGTGCCAAGAGATGACCAAGGACCGTGACACCTGGAAAAGCCAATGCCAGGAGGTGGCAAAAGGTATTCTGCTGGTCCTTAATCTCGTCGATCCGACGCTAGCAGAAGATGTGCCAAGGACGCCTCAGCTGGGATTGATCGAGAGATGCCAAAGGGCATGGGGATGGTTCCTGGAGTTCATGAAGGAGGCAGGAGAGTACGCAGGCGCACATGTGCTAAGCATGGTACGTGCTCACTACCCCCTGATCGATCTCAAGCGTCTGGAGGCTGGATACCCAAAGGATGTAGAGCTACGGATGACCCAACTGGACTTGTCGTCGAAAATAATTGGCGATATTAACCTGTGTGGAGGTGGAACACCAACCGTACAAGGAACGCCATCAACAAGTTAGCCGGGAGCACCGTCATCTTCAAGCCAACCGACGAAGCCTGCGGTCTCGACCAGCCAGACATCGGCGGGGCCATCTTCTTCAGCTCGATCAATGCCAGAGTCCCCGAGACCCGAGCACGATGTCAGGCCCAGCGACCAGCAGGCGCCGCATGCCCCGACCAGCCAATAGTATAGGCCATAGCTGTAGAAGAAGATGTAGTTGGGTTATTGTAAACTTGGACCTTTTCAGGCAAGCTTGTAATAACGTACTTGTATAATAAAAAATCAGCGGTGAAGAAATAGCATATGACGATCAGCAATCAGTTGCAAATGAGCATGAAGTGATAAAGTAGTCGGTGCTTTGTAAACATCAGTGTTGATGTGAAGCTTGTGTTTATACTTAATATAAACCGCCCGACCAGTTAGTATGTAGCTGAGCCTTCAGCCCTAGCTAGCTTCACTGTAGCATGGAGCACGGAGCCCGTGTGCGTGTAGGAAGGCGTCGCTAAGGAGCCGCTGCTGACGACCCATAACGCAGAGTGCGGACGCTCATACACGTGTGGAGAGAGCCGGTAGACAGGGCCATTTCTAGAGACACCGAGCGTCAACGTGACTGGTCGAGGATTTGCATTAAATGTAGCTATATGTTATCTTTAAGATGGTATACATGGACAAACGTTATTTGAAGAATAATCATGACAAGGATGTTGTGGAGAAACGTCGTAATGAAAATTATATTAAATATAAATATTAGAAGTGTACTTATCTTTGGATAGACATCTGGTCGGTTGCGATGAAGTTGTCTGGTCCTAGAGCTTTTCGGCTGTTGTGACGGTGGTCGCGGTTGTCGTAGCGCCGTTCTTCATGGCGATCATTATTGCAACGTGGTCTGGTGGTCGATGTGGTCGGAGCCGCTCGGGACGTGGTCGACGTAGTCTGTGGTCGACGTGGTCCGTGGTCGATGAAGCCAGGACGTGGTCGAAACGTATGGCCATGAAGAGTGCAGTAGAGCTCCTTAGTAATTGATTGACTTGCATGGTGTACGGATCTGGCCTGCTATAGTTGTGAAGTACTCGGTCTTGGCTCTGTGATATACATGTGCATGAGAACGAACACACACATGCATATCCATAATTAGATTGATTTGCTGTCTTCAATGCTGTCTTGTCCGGGTTGGAGTTGTAGTCGGTATCTGCTGGACTTGAGTTGAACTCGGAATTGGTCTTCGGCAGGCTAGCGAGCGTGCGTGGGCCGGAGTCGAACTCAGCATCCTCGTGGGCCCAAGCTCACACGTGGTGCACCTTGCCGCCATGCATGTCTGATGGTTAGTCTTGCATGTAGATTGGATCTCATCTTGGAACAATGGTACGTGCAGCTGCATGGCTCTTCTGTTCTTGTGAATGCAATTTGATGGAAGTCCAGAGGAGTCACATCGCATGCCAAATAGGGCACAAACGCATGCACTTCAGGAAAGATTATGATCGGATTTGACGAAAATTGTTGTGCCTGAAGTCACCGACTCTGTTGTGCCGATTGAGACCACGACGAGTTGTTGATGTTGCTGACGTAATCCGTAGCTTGTTGTCGACGTGGGCTGATCTTGAAGTACGCCATCTGGCTCGTCTGGGAGTCTGTACGCACACCCCCTATTTGCCTAGAGGACCCATACCTGACGCGCCACTGTCGACGAAATATGGTCGGCAGTCTATCTAGAGGTATGTCTATGATGGTAGATTGTTGGTAGACGGTGCGCAAGACACGAACCGGATGGTTACAGAGGCACAAGACACAAGATTTATACAGGTTCAGCTGCCGTGGTGGCGTAATACCTACGTCCTGTGTCCCGTTATTCTGTATTGATGTGTGGTGAGATGTGTTCCCTGTCTCTCCTTATATACTCTGGAGGAGGAGGGTTACAAGTAAAGTATCATATTTGGTACTATTACAATATCTAGTACAGCTTGTAGCCTTGCGATGCACGACTTAATCTTACAGGCCGGAGCCACCTCGGTTGGTGCGGCTCATATACCATCTCGTGGTACTGGGGGTTTATACCCCCACAGTCGGAGATAGCACTTCTCCGCCGTCGCATGGTAGATCGGCGACAACACAGGGAGACGGATTGCCACCAGCGAACACCGGCAGTAGGATGAAACTCACTGGCGCCAGCAGGCACCAGCAACAAAGCAACCTAATCTACTAAGCTAAACCTATAACTAGTAGGTATACAAGGCCCCACCTGTTTCTCAAGCCAAATCCCTTCCCCTCCGGCGACGGCGACGCCGTCGGGAAGAGGAATCAGCGAGAAACAGGCGTGGGATTGAGAGATCGCCTGGGATTCGCCCTCTCTACTGTAGCTTGGGGAAAAGAAGATGGTTCTCGACTGGGGGTAGCGCGCTCGGTTTTCGCCTAGATAAGACAGTTCCTCCTGCATTGCGATGGGTTAGCCAATGAATGGCCCACGGCCCATGTAATCTCCGTCTCCTAAAGGCTCTGGATTAGACGGCCCATCGATTTGGAGGCCCGTTGGAGTTAAGGAGATGCATTGACCTTAGCAGTTTAGTTAGTTTATTATTTCATTATTATTACAACCTGTGTAATTCTAAAAAAAAAGTTAGTTTATGTTATTTATTTCATTATTTGTGTTCATTTAACGTGACAATTACTGTTAACTAATTTAACTACATGACCTTAGTATATAGTAGTGGTACTTCTAACCGATTTGATTTTTGAGGGACAAAACAAGAACAAGAAGGGTCTGATTCGTCCATGGCCAAAATTTGGTTACCAAAACTTGGGCATACAAAAAATTATTTGGCAGCCATTTGGCTGGCTACAAAATTTACCAACATCTTACAATTATGGCAAATTTTCTTGCTCTAGTTTCGGTATTTTTTCTTTGTAAATCTTTGGTTTGACAATTTTTGGTAGACAACCCAGGAGACCCTGAAAGTTCCTGAGGGAAAGTTACAAGGGAAGAGAAGAAGCTTTGCCACGTACCAAGATGCGTGGCAATCACAGTACGTGCAGTTCTGAGGAAGTGCTACTTATAATCAACTCGAGTTCATTTTTAATAATAATAATAATCAATTTGAACTGAAACTAAAAAAAAAAGAAAAATTGATCCTTGCAAAAAAAAAAAGATGATGGAATTTGTCAAACTGCATGCATGTCTATATACGCCATATGAATTAACAAAGATGACATGCGGTGTTGGCTCTAACTCTAGAATAACGCTGTTAGTTGGCCGGTTGAAGTCTTGCAAAAGAGTACTACAGCAACGGCGTACAGAAAAGAAAAATAGTGTCAAATAAAATCGACCGTATGTGCATACAGCTACTAGGTACCTAGTTAGCTGCACTGTTTGTCAAACTGCCTATTATTGTTGACAAAATGAGCTTGATTTTTGCTTTGGTTCAAAGTCCTGCTAACGCATGCAAGCAAGCGTCCAAAGATGTACCGTCAAAATCGTGGATACAGCTGCTTGCCATGCAATCATATCCACGCTGCAGAATGCATTTGATTACACATGCACAAGTCATGAGCCTCCTTTTCCCCAAACAAACACATGCATCCTGTCGCGGTTTTCTTCCTCTCCTATCGGAGCAAAACTATACTTTACGTCTCTCTTTTTACGTACCTAACCGATGAATATCCTACTTTGTGTCATAAGAAATCTATAATTCTAGATTTAGTTAAAGTCAAGCTAAATTAACTTTAACCGAGTTTATAAAAAATACTAGTATCAACATTTAAGATTCCAAATACTTATATATGGTACTCCCCGTTCCAATCTACAAGATGTTTTATCTTTAAAATTTGGATACATTATTTTAACTAAGTATCTAGACATAATGTATATATAAACATATAACAAAATATATGTATCTAGAAAAGTTAACATCTTATAATTAGAAATGTTGGGAGTATTATATTATATAAAAATATGTTCCATGACATATCAAATAAGTGTGGCAAGCTCACTGTCATCATGTCATGTGTCATGAATTAATGTATGTAAACTTTAAACATATATGTAAAGTCACTAGCTAGGTACTCCCTCTGTTCCATAAAAAATGTCATTCTTGCTTCTCAAAAAGTGAAAAGTTTTTTAACTTTGGCAAAAAAATTATTAATATTTATGGTACATATTGATAGTATTAGATAGATCATTGAATATATTTCTATAATAAACTTATTAGGAGATACGGATGTTGCTAATATTTTGTATAAATCTAGTTGAACTTGAGAAAGTTTGACCATCACGAATTCCCTAGCGAGGTTGGGCGGACGCCGTACCTCCCCGCGACCACTGCATATAGGACCTCGACCTCCGGCGAGATTTGCAACGGCGCCACCACACAGGTCCGAGCGAACATCGAAGGAGAGGAGCTATTGACACAAAAAAAATGTGTTCCTATGCCAACACACTTCGGAGGCCTGCAGGATCGTGTGAAGCAGACTTCGAGATTCCCTAAGCCTCAAACAAGTCGGATCTGATGAGAACGAACCAAGGCGTGACAGTCAATTTGACCCTGAAATTGACAAGGAGAAGAAAATGTCAAATGCTAGAACCTGCCGGCTTTTGTTTTCAGACAATTCCAAATATATGGCTCAAAAATAGCCTTTTGATCAAAGGAAATTGACTAGAGAGTCAACTCCTGACGTTATAAGCACATAGCAATAAAGATAAGCTTAGAACGACTATTCAAGATATGCAATAGATAGATCAAATAATTAGCCGATCTAACTTAGTCGATACGGGTATAAAAACCGACGTGCATAGCAATAATCAATTTAAAATCGATAGATCGACTAAACATGCTGAGTTATTTGATTACTGGTGGTGGGTGTTTCCATGCAGCCTATAGCAGCAACCAAACCAAACAAAGAAGCCTACTCACTGGTGGTGGGTGTTTCCATGCAGCCTATAGCAGTGAATAGACTAAATTGCGTCCAACATGTTCAATAGATTTATTAACTTTAAACGGATACATGCGTACACGTCATGGGTGAAAGTGTAACTGGATCGGCTGATTAGCCGATACAGGGTCCATGAAGCACAGACGAGACTATTTGTCTAATCATAAACAAATCTAAGATTAAAGCAAACCTGGTCTAGTATTCCTGACAGTAGGGTCCGAAGATACAGCCGATAACAAGCTTACCAAATCAAGTCTATTTTAACCTCAGATCAATCTATAATAATACAAACAGTTCGGATGCACAACACATAACAATCAAGATCGACAGATTTGCCGATACAGGCCTAAATCGACTGTTTTGATATAGATAGATGTGGAAACACTCAAAACAATAGATTTTATTGATGTTCAAAGCTAGCAATTTGTCAATCTTGATTGGACAAAGGTATTGTTATAATAAATAAATCAATTTAGATAAACAATATCGATAACTTAATGAATCTACTAGATCGCCAATCTAATAGAGCCGATAACTAGCTTAGATTGATTACTTGTAAGAGATTGAAGCAATGCAGCCTTACAGATAAGATCTAAACCAATAACTAGCTTATACCAAGCTTGCAAGAGGTCGGACCCAACCGATGTAGCCGTACAAACAAGATATAAACCGTGGCAATACTTACAAGCAAACCAAAGGTCGGACCCAACCGATGCAGCCCTGCTTGATTGAAGATCTCGCCGGAATCTACTATACTCCTACTCCTAAGGATTTGGCCGGAGCCAAAAAGATGTTGTTGTATTGATTGTGTGTATATCTTTTTACAATAGTTGGGGCTTTATTATTTATAGCCGGAAACGAGTCATAACTAGCCACGACTTGATTACATAAATAGGAAAAAAGATAACTTGGACTCCAATCTTTCCCTTCTAATGTCCGACACGTTCTCTGGCCTCTCCGATCTTGATACGAGTCGATCTTGCTGACGTAATCCTATTCGGTCGATCATTTTCATATTAGCCGATCCTCTATAAATCGGCCTTTTAAGTCTGACACCTGGGCCCATAGATGCGAATCCCTTCTGCCAAAATTTGGTGTCAACACATGCCCCCCAATTTTGGGATAAAATTAGTTTTATTCCAAAATTATTGGTCCTTGCTCTTTTTGCTGTTCAGCCGAACTTCTCAATATATTTACCAAATTGCCATTCGTCTTCTTCATTCGGCTTCTAACCCTAGCCTATTTTTTCAAATCACTTCAGCGCCGCCACTGTAAAAAAATCCTCGAAACCCTAGCAAAACTGAAGGTTGTTTGAAGTATTTGCAGTCCAATAATCAACTTGAATCATCATCTTTGACCTGCAGTACTTCGAATCACAGGAGATGGCGTCAATCGAGAACATTCTCGAGGTAAATAACTTTCCTTACTTTCTCCTAATCTTTGACACTGTTTATGCATTTAATTTCTTCTCTACCTTTGATTTTTGCTTAGGATTTCAAGGATAACATTCTGATTCCACTAGCAAACAATCCGAATAGCCTTTTTCTTGGCCCCATGGTAACCCAAATCCGACCGAAGTCATCATTGCTGAGACGAACAGGATCCCCTTTAAGCAATCTTCTAAGGACCCCGAGAGTTGGGACAAGAAAGCTTCTTTTAGAAACTGGCCAACTAAAATTTCGGGCTGGAGAAACTGGTTTGTAAAAGTCGCAACCAAAAAGCGAGCAGATTGGACCCTTCGCAACTTGGATCAATGTATTTCCCTTTCTTTGTCCAATATGAAGAAGAACGAACCTCTGCTCAAGGCTGCATCTTATTTCTGGTCCAGCACATATAATGCTTTCCTTTTCAACCACAACTGGATTCAGGTTCTTTGCCGAGTGTCTGAGGCACTCGGCAAAGGCCAAATTGCACTCGGCAAAGCCTTTGCCGAGTGCGGCACTCGACAAAGAACACACGACAAAAAATTGATCGGCAAAGCCCTCTTTGCCGAGTGCCCCGGGAACACTCGGCAAAGAAAAGCGACCGTCACGGCGCCGGTCCCGTTGACGGTCACTTTGCCGAGTGCCAACCCTGCAGGCACTCGGCAAAGATTTTTTTTATTTTTTTTTAAAATCTCTTTGCCGAGTGCCAACCCGTGAGGCACTCGGCAAAGAGCTTTTATTTTTTTTAAAAAAAATTTCTTTGCCGAGTGCCGACCGTCAGGCACTCGGCAAAGATTTTTTTTTTTAAAAAATTCTTTGCCGAGTGCCAACCCGAAAGGCACTCGGCAAAGAGCTTTAATTTTTTTTTGAAAAATTTCTTTGCCGAGTGCCAACCCTACAGGCACTCGGCAAAGTGTTTTTTTTAAAAAAAATTCTTTGCCGAGTGCCAGCCATCGGGCACTCGGCAAACGTTTTTCATTATTTTTTAAAAAATTTCTTTGCCGAGTGTCAACCCGGAAGGCACTCGGCAAAGATTTTTTATTTTTTTTAAAAAAAATTCTTTGCCGAGTGCCCTATGGATGGCACTCGGCAAAGTTTTGATTTTTTTTAAAAATTCTTTGCCGAGTGCGCTATGGCCGGCACTCGGCAAAGTTTAATTTTTTTTTTAAAATTTCTTTGCCGAGTGTTATAGTCACAGCACTCGGCAAAGCTGGAAAATCTGTTTTCTGGTCGCCCATTTTTCCAGCTTTGCCGATACAAACATCCGCCCATATACAAACATCCGCCTTCACCACAGTCCCCCTGTAACATTCATACAAACATATATCACATATATATCTCATCCATCACATATATATCTCATCCATCACATATATATATCTCATCCATCCATACATCCATCCGCCCATATCACATCCATCACAATATATAATAATAAGTGCTCAAGTCCATCCAAATAAGTCCACAAGTCCATCAAAGTCCACAAGTGCATCACAAGTATATCACAAGTCCATCACCAAGTGAAAAACAAATGTAAAAAATACAACATGCACTCATCTCGGCCACTGCGACTGTGGTGAAGGCCCAGATGCATCATTCGGAGGTGCATGAGGTGGATTATTCGAACCACCGTCAGATTGAGACTACACAAAGGAGAAAAGATTGCATGTGAGACAAGATTATTTTGATAGCTAATCTAGGACGATAGAGGCCATACAAGCAAAGCACAAGCGAAAGTAAAAAACTTTGATACTCATAGGAGTAGCTGTAGCTGCAGGACATGGAGGCGGAGGTGGAACCAACAGCCCAGGTGGCAGAGACAAGCCCATACGTTGCCCAAGCCCTTGTAGGAAATCTGTAATGTCCATCAGCCTCTGCGCCTGGGCCTGCCGCTCGGCCTACTCGGCCTCCAGCTGGGCCCCCAGCTCCTGACGTTCCTTCATTTCTGGTTCCAGCCGGGCCTGCAATATTTCACTCCAATGTTTCAGTAATGCAAAGCTAATTAAGGTGTGTAAAGATTAATGTATGACGAGTAAAACAGGAATAACCTCGAGTGCGTCGACCCGGTGCTGTGCAGCGGTCGGCCGTGTGCGAATGGCCGGGCTCTCGCTCATGCTTCGTGCTCGGATCTGGGAGAGAGAGGGAGGTAGAGGCCGTGTCGATGACGTCGTCGCCAAGCCAGAACCGCCCATGCTTCTTGCCTTGCCCCGCCCTCATGACGGCCTCTCCATCGAAGTCCTGGGTGCTCAGATCATGGTCTGACCCATGGAGCGACCTCGCCACCTCAGTGTACTCACTGATGAGGGAGTGGACGCTCGGGTTCGTGTATGCCTCTGGCGGGTCCTCCAGGTTGAAGGAGATGTCGGACGTCGCCTTGCCCTTGTGGGCCATACACCATGCCTGGAAGTCCGAGCAAGCCTGCCCACTATGTGATGCCGACTGCGAGAAAGACAGCACGATGATTAGAAATCAGGTAGAACTGAGCATGACAATAGATAAATCAATTCGCGTACCCATGCTAGTTTGTATCCGGCAAGGTTGTGGCTGCCTTGATGGTATGCTGGACCTTGCATCAGTAGATGACGATCCCAGGCATCCCTGTGCATCTTGAGGTACTCCTCCGTGAACCACCTGTCCACCATCATTGCCCAGCACTCGGGATACGCTTAGCACCACCAGGGAATCATCTACACGTCATCAAGTATTGGATATATAAGAAGATCAAATTAAACCAACTTAATCTCAAAACGAATCAATATTGATGTTCTTCATTTACCTCAAGGTACTGCTCCCGGGTCAGCTGCATCTCTCTTGCGTCTTTCTTGGTTTTCCTCTCTCCAAGCTTCGACCCATAGTAGGTTACGATGGCCTAGATGCGCACCTCGTGATGCATGTCGGTGATGAGTTTTTTACAGGCTTTGGTAGTCGCCTGCTCCGCACTGGCCTCAAATCCCTCATCGCATCTATAATAAGTCTGCATACAAAAGCGATGTATCCATTCATTATTTCAAGAAAAGTCCAATGAATGCGACGTATTGAGCAATGTTGTGCGAGGGAGACTTACCCAAAACTCCGCCTTCACCCGCGCCACCTTGTTGGGGGTACTCCGCATCGGAGGCGACGACGTAGTGGTCAAACGAGTAGGCCGGCTCCGTCTTCGATGCGTACGTGACAATGCTGGGGAAGTGTTGCCTGCACAGAAGACCCAGGATGCCGTTGACTAGCCGTGCGCCACCACCCGACACAACCACCCAGTTCCTGCACAAGTGATTAAGAAAAATTATTAGTTTTTTTCATCATATCATATGAAGTAGTGGTGATAACATATACAGTTACTTACTTTTGTCCTTCGGAGCGAATATCTGGGCGTTGGTGAGGAAGCGGAACCCGTGGGAGGCTCGCGGGACCTCGCAAGTAGACACTCGAAGAGGAGTTGGAGGAAGCGGAACCTGTGCCTACTGCCTCCCCCCCTCCTCCTCCTCCTCCTCCTCCGTCTACCGAACCAGCTCCTCGTCTGACTCATCCACGGGCGCCACCTCCTCTTGCGGCTGGCGGTCCTCCTCACATGGCGTGGGAGGAGACGGCCCCCTCCTACGGCTAGCGGTCCTCCTCCTCCTCCTGTTCGATCCCTCTGCCGCCCCCTCACTACCGGAGACTGTGTAGTTACCGAGTGCCCCGACAGTTACCGAGTGTCAAAAGTCGGGGCACTCGGAAAACATTATTTACCGAGTGCCAACACTCGGAAAACATAAACACCCGGTAGTGGACCGCTTTACCGAGTCAGCACACTCGGTAAATTAAGACACTCGGTAAAACTACAAGTTTACCGAACGGGCACACTCGGTAAAAACAACCACTCGGTATTGAGGTGCCACGTCACCTAGGATAGCAACTGTGGGCCAAACGGCGTCACGGCATGACATGTTTACCAAGTGTTATGAGCATACACTCGGCAAACATCACGGTAACAACAGCTCCGCCCATTAAGCGTAAAGTTTTACCGAGTGTAAGTGCACAACACTCGGTAAACACTATCTTTTACCGAGTGTATTGGCGCAGCACTCGGTAAAATTCAACCAAATTTCTTGTTTTTCCTTCATTCTTTTTCCTCTATCCACATATGATATTTAGTACTCCATTCCAAAATATGGTGTTTATTTCGATTTATTTACTATATTTCACAAACTTTTCATTCTTTATGAAAATTAGGTACATATCGTGTAAATTTAATTGTAATAATTAAAATCGAACTCGATAAATCACGAGATTGGAAGAATTAACATTGAAGCATACATCTATGTTATAGAAAAATTTTCATAACGTTTCGGAAGTATTTTTAAATTCGTCGCTGCCGAACCGGTACATCTCCCAAAGAGACGTTAAACATTCACATTGACGAGTAGGATTTCTATTAAGAGTGAAATTCAACATTATGATTTGAACTTGGAAATTTTTAGATAGTAAATAGATGACATGAAATAGTTCATGTGAAAGTTTGGTGAATTTTAGGATTAAATTGACATTTTTTTCTTTTTTGTTTTGCATGAAATAATGGATACTTTTACCGAGTGTGACCTCAAACACTCGGTAAAGGTTAGCCACGGCCCACCTGTCTGGCACAGTGGGCTGCCATGCTTCTGTTTACCGAGTGCCGTAGATCTGGGCACTCGGTAAACATGTACCAGGCCCACATGTCATTGGGCTGCGGTGCTTGAGTTTACCGAGTGCCGTACATCTAGGCACTCGGTAAACAGAAGCATTCAACACTAAGCCGTTCCTCCCTCAAATCGTGCACAGACACACACACACACCGCCGCGTCCGCCTCCTCCCCTCCACCACCGCCGCCACCGGGCGGTCCCCCACAGCCGCCGCCACCGGAGAGACGGAGAGAGAGACAGCGGCACCGGCGCACCGGACGACGATCCCCTCCGCCGACGCCGCCCCGTGCTCCCTCCTTCGCTCCCGTTCCCGTGAGGTGGGGTGGGGTGGGCCCCAGCAGCAGCGGCCGCCTCCTCCCCTCCACGCCATCGCCAGCGCCTCCCCGCTGTCGCCGGCGCCTCCCCACCGCCACGGCTGCCTCCTCCCCTCCACCACCGCCGCCACCGGGCGGTCCCCCACAGCCGCCGCCACTGGGGGAGGGCGGCCACCCGCCGCCACTGCGGGACTGCCGCCGCCGCGGCCGCCTCCTCCCCTCCACCACCGCCGCCACCGGGCGGTCCTCCACCGCCGCCGCCACCGGTAAATGCCCTAAGTCACCATATTTTCCTTTTTTCGAGTTATGACTATATGCATTTGTTCGGGAAGCTTGGCGAATCCGGCACTGAGTACAGCGTAGTTGCCATTCATCCAGACAAAAATTTGGTGTTCATTGTTCAATATTGGAACTGGCAACTCATCTCATATGACATGGACAGTAAAGAGGTGTGCGCTCTCGGCACTCTTGAGCATGAGTGTAGCCGTGTTACTCCTTTTGTCCCCTGCTTCTTAGACTTTTTGTCCAATTAATACTGCAAGGAAGCTGAGACATCATGTACTAGGTTACATATATGCCAGTAGCCAGTTATCCTAATTAATGTAGTTTTCTAAGTTTCCCGGACTATGCTGGTTTGCATTCAAGTCAGTATGAAATGCTATCTATGGTGTTCCCAGAATTGCAATGAACTCTGTTTTTGTAGTCTGACTCTGCTACCAATGTCGGTTTGTATTCAGGTCATAGGTTTCAGGTTATAATAGCGAGTGAGTGCTTGTTGTATATTTATTGTCTGTTCTTTCCTGCATTAGTTGTTTTTTGCTGAATGCTAAAGTAATAAGCTAAATGTAACTTCCAGATAGTTAACCAACATTGCTTGGCTGAAAGCTCGGAACTGAAACCTGTGCTGTGTTAGCCACAAAAGCTTCCAACTGGATTGCATGACATGTCTAGTTTTCGGATAAATATTCCAATATATGCTGCTGAACAGTAGTTGCCATATTGTAAAAAGGATGCTTCGGACTGATCATAGCTTGCTTGTCAATACCAGTTGCTAGAAGTGTTATGGAAGAACCATCTCATTCTATTTATCTGTAGACAATTGTTTGTTATACAGCAATCAATACTTTGAGCTTGTATTTGTGTCCGATATATACAAGTTAGCTCTGTCTGCAATATGGTACTTGAAAACTTGGAAGGCCTTTCACCTAAAATCCCAGTGACCAATGTACCCACACCTTGTTATAAGCTTGGAAATTATAGGTGATCAGGAGGCAAAAAAAAAACTTGGAAAGTCAAGGAAACAATTTGAGAAAAGGAACCCCCACCATTATCTGGTTGTGAAGCAAGGAGAGAATAATATATACTGTACAAATCTTTTTGAACAAACATGATGGGCTACAAGACCATATGAACAAATCTTTTTGATAGTGATGCCTGCACAATAGCCTTGATGGTTGTGAAGCAAGGAGAGAAATAATATATACTGTACAAATCTTTTTGAACAAATCTTGCTAGTGATGTTTGTGGCTACAAAAAAATTGGTTCCATGTATTCCTCCATCTACAAGTGACATAGCGGCCTTTCAACCTTAGGTAAAATCTCATCATCCAATCTAGCAAACATCTTCTATGTGAATCGACCAAGAACATGAATGTCTCTTTATCATCTCATATGGTTTTTCTCTAGCACTACTACTCTATTGCTCTAAACTGCAATATCGTCTATATGTTAGGATGGATGACCATCAGTGGATGTACACGGGCTATCAGAAGAGGGGTCAATACACAAATGAATGGATTGAGAAGGCCAATGATTTCATGACGAAGGCATTTGCAAACGGACGGCGACATGCCTGGTGTCCCTGTAGGAAGTGTAAGAACAAGGCAATGAAAACATATGAGGAGATGAGTAAAGATCTTGTCAACAATGGATTTGTAGAGAACTATACCCGGTGGACCATGCACGGTGAACGCCATCGTGCGAGAGAAGAGGTCGTGAGACAACGGATCGAGGAGTTTGATTCTGAAGCCGGGGTGGCAGAAATGTTAAATGACCATGACATGGCTTTCGATGAAGGAAGTGCAGAGCAGGAGCCAGAGCAAACTGCAAAGGCGTTTTACGCCATGTTGGATGCGGCACAACAACCCCTTCACGGGCGCACCAATGTTTCTAAACTGGATGCCATTGCACGTCTAATGGCTGTGAAGTCCCAGTTTAGCTGGAGTAGAGAATCCTTCGATCAACTGTTGACAGTAGTTGGCACCCTACTTCCAGATGATCACGTTCTGCCAAAGAACACGTATGAGTCAAATAAAATCCTTCGTGCACTCAAGATGTCGTACGAGCAGATACATGCTTGTCCGAACGGATGCATCTTATTCAGGGGAGAACATGCTGACAATAAGTACTGTCCGAAGTGTAAGGCATCTAGGTACATTGAGTTAGAATCTGGTGATGGTCGGAAGACGCAAACAAAAGTCGGCGCAAAGATCCTGAGGTACCTTCCTTTCATACTGAGGATCCAACGGCTTTTCATGAGCGAGGAATCCGCAAAACAGATGACGTGGCACAAAACTGGACGCCGATACACTGACAAGATGATACATCCGTCCGATGGTGAATCATGGAAAAGCTTCGATCGGAAGCATACCGACAAAGCTGACGAGGCTCGTAATGTACGCATTGCACTGGCAACTGATGGATTCAATCCTTATGGAATGGGTTCTTCACCATACACATGTTGGCCCGTATTCATCATCCCTCTCAACCTCCCACCCGGCGTCGCCTTTCAACGGCAAAATATTTTCTTTTCACTTATAATTCCAGGACACCCGGGGGCTAATATGAGTGTGTACATGGAGCCTTTGATAGACGATTTGGTCCGTGCATGGGACGAAGGGGTAGTGACATACGACCGATTCACAAAGACAAACTTCAGAATGCATATTTGGTACCATTATTCCATGCATGACTTCCTGGCTTATGGGTTATTTTGTGGCTGGTGTGTTCACACGAAGATGCCATGCCCGATATGCAAGTCAGTTGTGGAGTTCTTTCGGTTGGAGAAGGGGGGCAAGTTTTCTTCGTTTGACAAACATCGACAATTCCTCCCTCTTGACCACCCATTCAGGAGAGATAAGAAGAACTTTCGAAAAAGGTGTCACAGTGGAAGACTCTGCACCGGAAATGATGATAGGTGCCCAGGTTCTTGAGATGTTAGATGGTCTTGTGGTCGACAATGAAAAGGGGGGCTTTGTGGGATACGGAAAAGAGCATGCCTGGACACACAAGTCGTGCTTGTGGAAGCTTCCTTACTTTAAGGACCTCCTTCTTCCACATAACATTGATGTAATGCACACTGAAAAGAATTTCGCCGAGGCGGTCCTTCACACAATCATGGACTGGGAAAAGTCAAAGGACAATGTCAAGGCTAGATTGGATCAAGCAACGCTGTGCGATAGACCAAAGCTAAACATGTTGCCTCCCTTACGCGGGAAGTCATGGAAGAAGCCTAAGGCCGACTTTGTCCTAACGAGGGCCCAAAAGAAAGAAGTTCTCCAATGGTTCCAATCGTTGATGTTCCCTGACGGGTATGCAGCGAATTAGAGGAGGGGTGTGAACTTAAGTACCATGCGAATCACAGGGCTCAAGAGTCATGATTACCACATATGGATTGAACGCCTTCTTCCGGTGATGGTTCGTGGCTATTTCTCTGATCACATCTGGCGAGTGATGGCAGAGTTGAGCATGTTCTTTCGCAAGCTATGTGCTAAGGAGATATCTCGGACCGAGATTAAAGAAATGGAAAGAATGGCCCCGGTGTTGCTCTGCAAGTTGGAGAAGATCTTTCCCCCCGGCTTCTTCAATCTGATGCAACATTTGCTCTTGCACCTACCATATGAGGCAAAAATGGGGGGCCCTGTGCATGCCTGTTGGTGCTATCCAATTGAGCGATGCCTAAAGGTTCTTAGAACAAAATGCAAAAATAAATGCAAAATTGAAGCTTCATGTGCAGAGGCATCCATTGTGGAGGAGGTGTCATACTTCACAACAAGATACTATGCCGACAACCTTCCTAACGTGCATAATCCACCCCCTCGTTACAATGCTACCGACAATCAGTCGACCCTCAGCCTTTTCCGAGGGCAACTCGGAAGTGCAAGTGAACCTACCTTGAAGATGTTGAGCCTAGAAGAGTGGTGCTCTATCCAGCTGTATGTGTTGCGGAACCTTGAAGAGGTTGGCCTGTACATTGCGTAAGTTTTACACAAACTTGTTTCTTTTCTTATCAATATTTCGCATGCACCCATCCAACCCTCTTGTTAACGGCCGTTACAGCAAATTTTTTCTCCTCTACCATCGTCCATCACGGAGGGAACCCACCGAAGCGGAAGTTGAAACCCTTCTAAGACATGGCGCGGGAGAACGAAATCCCACTTTTATTTGTTCGTTCAAGGAGGAGGTACTGTTCAATTTCATTGGTTGTTTGTACTTAACTCTCAACTCGACAAATATATAACGAATCATCCTACTTGAACTAGCAGGCCAAAACTGACGTGTCTATGAGTGCCGAGTTGAGGCAAGTTGCCAATGGATTTGAATTTAGGGTCAAGTCATTCTCTGTGTACGATGTCAATGGATATCGCTTTCACACAACTCGGCACGAGCAGAGTCGGCCGAATCGAAGAACCACAAATACCGGTGTTTTCACGCCAGGCACAGATGGGTTGGACTACTATGGAATAATTGAAGAAATATACAAACTCAAGTTTCCTGGTTGTGTACCTCTTCGTCCTGTCATATTCAAATGCCATTGGTTTGATCCCAAAGAAGTGATAAAGACCCCTGAGCTTGGGTTAGTCGAAGTTCTAAAGTCATCCGTCTTGCTAGGAGACGACGTGTACATTGTGGCCCAACAGGCCACGCAAGTTTATTATCTCTCATACCCGTGCCAAACCAAAGACCGTCTTAAGGCGTATGATGTTGTGTACAAGGTATCGCCGCATGGTAAAGTACCCGTCCCAAACGATGATGATTATAACATCGATGCAAACACATATGACGGAGAGTTCTTTCAAGAAGAAGGATTAGAAGGGAGTTTTGAGATTGTCTTAGATGTAGATCTCGCAATGGAAGTAGACAATGATACGGTCATTGTTGACGGGAATGATGGAGAGGAGGTTCACAACGCGAAGGACTTGTTATTACTTGAGCAACACCATTCAGGCAGTGTCGCTAGTGATGAGACTTTGAGAGACGATCATAATTACGTCGACAATAGCGATGATGAGATTTTTGGCCCACCTATTGATGATCTTGATGATTATTTCTAGTACATGTAAGATCTGTAGTACTTATGGCAATTTTATACATGTATGATACATTTACTTATTTTGCATCTCTTTTATACATGTATGATACATTTACTTATTTTGCATCTCTTTTATACATGTATGATACATTTACTTTTGTATATGCGTACTGATAGTTTATTCCTTTTGTTGTAGGTGATTGATGGTGGGCGGTGGAATCAGAAAGATTAGGTCGGTTATGACCTTACTGGCTGGTGGCGAGGGGTCCAGTCAGGGTGGAGGACGAGGGCGTGCACAGACTGAGGGTGGAGGGCGTGCCTAGGGAGGAGGAGGAGGACGACGACGAGGGCGTGCCCAGGGAGGTGGAGCCCAGGGTGGAGGTGGAGCCCATGGTGGAGGAGGAGCCCAGGGTGGAGGAGGAGGATGGCGACGACGAGGGCGTCGAGAGCCGACACCTCCTCCATAGGACGACGACGACGAGTTCATAGCGGCCACGGAGGAGGATGAGGAGGAGGAGGAGACCAGGGAGGAGATAGCGGAGGCGGTGGAGGAGGCACGGAGGGAGGATGAGGCCGAGCGGGCTGAGCACGAGGAGGATGCCGACTTGCTGGCAGAGGAAAATAGGGTGCCTACGGTTTGGCTGCGAGGGTCGTCGCGCCTCCCAGACTTACCCATACAGAGACGGCCAGTGATTCGACCCTCCAGAACTAAGTAAGTAATTTTTGCATGTTAACACTACTTCACAGGTTTTTAAGTTATAATAGAAACTAATATTCAATCTCAATAACTTTGTGGAGGGATTGGGAAATGGTGATCCCAGGGAGTCACTCTCGCTGAGTAAACGGGATCCTGGGTCTTCTGTGCAGGGCAAACTACCCCGGGATGGTGAGGATTGATGGTGTTGTGCAGCCCGCCATGAAGTGGTCCCACTGGCACGCCGCCAGCGATCAGACTGATTGAGCTGGCAGGTGTTATAACAGCAAGGCCGACCGAGTGATGAAAGAGCTGTGGGTACGTGTTCATCGCACTATGCTGATAATAACATCACATTAATTGTATATTACTGACTGTATTTGCTTGTAGGATTACTACACCTTGGCGGAGGGAGTACGTAGGGAGGACGCGGATGACGTGGTGAACAGAGTCTGTGTTCACCGAGTGCAGGACCTCTTCTACGAGACAAAGCTCCTGTGCAGAAGAATTTACCATGGCCGCAGAGGACACAGAGTCACCAGAGCGCAGGCAGTGCACCTGCCCCTGACTAAGGAGCAATACTTGACGGTAAACATGAGATTACATCATCTGCGATTAATTGCACTGAAATTTATTTATGATTTGTCATGTGCTCGTGTACGTGCAGGTGCCTCCTGCTTGGTGTGCGGGGATGGACAACTGCTGGGAGGCCATTGTGGACAAGTGGTTGAGTGAGGAGTACGAGCAATATCACGCCGTACGCTCACGTTGCCGTGCGATGATGCAGGGTTCGTCGCACAAACAAGGCCCCACTACCCTCAAGGAATATGCAGCCAGATATGTACGTGGATTTCATTTTGTTGTTGCTATGCTAACTTCTGGATGCATAATATCTTATTGTTGTGCTTCTTCCTGCAGATGCGGTTCCACCCTGGCCAGGAGTGCACCTCGTTCAAGGCATATGCCTTGGCACACAAGGGCAAGGCAAAGGATCCTGACCTCGTCTACAACCCGGAGGACCCGCCCGAGGCATACAGCAACCCGAGCGTGCACAGGCGCCTCAGCGAGTACACGGCGATGGCGAGAGAGATCCATGGGCCAGAATTTGATCCGAGCACCGCTGACCTCGAGGGTGACATCGTCATGAGGTTGGGACCAGGTAAGCCACATGGGCGGTACTATATGGGCAACAATACCATAGACACGGCCAACACTCAGACACTCGCCCAGATTAGAGCCCGGAGCACGAGTTCGAGTCCGGCCATACGCCCACGCTCACAGCCCCAGGTGGTAGCACTCTAGGTTAGTTCTGTTGCATTCGTTGTCCATTCATTTTCTACTCGTTCTTTATTTGCATTCTAACTATGTGATAAATAATTGTAGGCCCAGATTGAAGCCCTGCAGGAGTCACAGCAGGCCTCACAGAGCCAGCTTCAGGCCCTCAAGCTGTCGTACCAGGCCGAGTTGGCACAGGAGAGGGCGCGAGTGCAGACCTAGCTTGAGGCCTTCCAGTAGGCGCACAAGGACTGGTACGAGTAAATGGCCCATTTTTCTCAGAGCATGGGCTAGCCTCCACCGCCTCCGCCGCCGCCGATGATACCGTTGGTGCCTCCACCTCCGCGCGACGGCACTCCTGTGAGTCACTTAGATACACTCTTCACTTTCGTGTCATATAGAGCTACCTTCGACTTATACCTTAGTTTGACCTACCATAGCTTAGACCTTAGAATTTGCTTTGATCCAGATAACTCACATGTGCAATCTCATTCTAGGGACCTTCTACAGCTGGATCGAACAACGATATGCAGGGTGATCAAGACTTGGACTTGACTCCGTTTCTCCGCAGGCCTCCGACCATGTGATAGGCCATCCAACCTTGTTTGATAGTTTTGTATGTTGAACTGTGGACTTGGTTGAACTTTGTGGACTTTGGACATATGTTGATGGTGTTTGTGGACTTTGCATGGTGCTTGTCGACATATGTTTGTTATTGTGAGTGGATGTGACATTTGTGGACATATATGTGATATATATTACATATCTGTCATGTTATTATAATTTCCTGTGATTTTGTTGCTTATTGTGACTGGATATGCACTGAAACAAACAAAAAAAATTCTGTGGACATATTTTACCGAGTGTAGCACTCGGTAAAACAGAGATTCTGTCAGTTTTACCGAGTGTAGCACTCGGTAAAACAGCGAACAGAACCAAATTGGTTCTGATTCTGTGAATTTTGCCGAGGGTGCCATTTTTTACCGAGTGCCGCTTCCCCACTCGGAAATAGTTGACTACTTTTTACCGAGTGGGAACACTCGGTAAACATTATTCCTGAAGACTATTTGCGGAATTGTTTTAATCACGAAAATGGTTATTATTTTACCGAGTGTTAGGAGCTACACTCGGTAAACATTATTCAAAAAATTTATTTGCGGAATTGTTTTAATCACGAAATGCTAATTTATTTACCGAGTGCTGCTAGTGACACTCGGTAAACGTCGCCGTTAACGATTAGTTTGGAGGCTGACGACCGTCAAGTCATAATTGTTTACCGAGTGTCATTGTAGCACTCGGTAACTCTCTTCTCCGAGTGTGCCGATATTAGACACTCGGTAAAATAACTTCACCGAGTCGTTGTTTGCCGAGTCCACTTTACCGAGTGTGGCACTCGGTAAAGAGTTTGCCGAGTGTGTAGCACTATTTGCCGAGTGTTACTCACACTCGGTAAATACACAGTATCCCGTAGTGCCTCCGCCCCCTCCTGCGGCTGGCGTGGTCTTTGGTAAATCGAGTTCACAGACCTATGACGGTCGCCTGCCATCTTTGTTCAATCACCTGCAATAAAAAAGAAAAACAAGACGTAATTAGAAATAGGTGCAAAAATGAACAAAACATAATTACAAAAAACATAGTAATACATGTATTAGAAATATATGCAAAAATGAACAAAACATAATTACAAAAAAACATAGTATTACATATATTAGAAATAATCTTCATGATTGAGATTAGCTAGATCATAGGTCTCGTCATCACTATCAACATTGTCCAACTCATCAACACTATCCGAAGGAGGAATGTTGTCTTCATTGTCATTGCCCAAATGTAATCGCTCAAGCATTTGTATGTCCTTCAGATTTCGCACCTCGTCTCCAGCATCCTCGTCATCATCCCTTTCATTGTCTACTTCCATTCCTATCTCTTCGGTTAAGTCTATGTCAAACCTCCCTTGTAGCCCCTCTTCTTGATAGAACTCTCCATCATATGTGTTTGAGTTGAAGTTGTAATCTTCATCGTTTGGGACAGGTAGTTTACCGTGTGGCGATACCTTGTGCACAATAGACCAACCCTTAAGATGATCGGCGTCTTTGCACGCGTATGACGTATAATAAACCTGGACGGCCTATTGAGCCACAATGTAGACATCTTTTCCTGGATAGATGGAATCCTGTCGAATCTTGACTAGCCCAAGCTTAGGGGTCCGTCTCGTTACACCAGGATGAAACCAGTGGCATTTGAATATGACAGGAGTAAGAGGTTTGGAACCATAAAATGATAGTTCATAGATTTCTTCAATTCTTCCATAATAGTCGAGTCCATCAGTGCTGGGCGTAAGAACTCCACTGTTTGTGGTTTGTCGATTGGGCCGACTCTGCTCGTAGCTTGCTGTGTGAAAATGATATCCATTCACGTCATAACCGGTAAATGACTTGACCCTAACGGCATAGCCGTTTGCAACCTGTCTCAACTCATCACTTATAGGCGCATCAGTTTGGGCTTTCTGTTTGAACCAACAAATGAAATCGGGGCTCCCTAGTCCCGCACCCCATGAAAGAAGGGTATCATTTTCTTGCGGGGTAGGTTGCCTTGATCCATGCCAGGATTGACGAAGAAATTCCCTGTACCAACGAGAAACAAGGGGGTTGGACGAAGAAACAAGGACATACGGCGAAATGAAACAAGTTCGTTCAGAACTTACCGAATGAACGGTTGCACCTCGACAAGGTTGGTCAACACATATAGCATGATACTGCGCCACTCTTCATTTTTCAATTGCTTAGTGGTCGATGCACTTGCGCTTCCGAGTTGCCCTTGGAAAAGGCTGAGGTTCGATTCATTTTCGCCAGCATTGTAACAAGGGGGTGGATTATAAACGTTAGGAAGTTTCTCAGTGTAGTATTTCTCTGTGAAGTTCGACACCTCCTCTAGAATGTATGCCTCTGTAATGGAAGCCTCAATTCTGGCTTTATTTCTATATTTTTTGCAAAGAGTCTTCAGACATCTCTCGATTGGATAGCACCAACGGTTCTGCACGGGCCCCCCCATCCGTGCCTCATACGGGAGGTGCACAATCAAATGCTGCATCGACAAGAAGCAGGCGAGTGGAAAGATCTTCTCCAACTTATAGAGCAACACGGGTGCCACTTTTTCCAAGTCATCAATGACGGTCCGAGAGAGCTCCTTGGCACAAAGCTGGCAGAATAAGTAGCTCAACTTTGCCAGCACTTGCCAGACATGCTCTGGGACATAGCCTCGAACCATCGCCGGAAGAAGCCGCTCAATCCATATGTGGTAGTCCTGACTCTTCATCCCGTTGACTCGCAGAGTGCCTAAGTTAACTCTCCTCTTTAGATTCACTACATACCCATTAGGGAACATTAGCTTCTTGATCCATTCAAGTACTTCCCTCCTTTGGTCCTTTTTCAAGATGAAATCGGCCTTAGGCCTTCTCCAGGTCTTGCCACGACTAGGAGGTTGCATCTCTTGATTTGGTCTATCGCACAATGTTGCCAGGTCTACTCTAGCCTTTGGGTTGTCCTTAGACTTTTCAGTGTCCATGAGTGTTGCCCAAAGTGCCTCGGTGACATTCTTTTCAGTATGCATTACATCAATGTTATGTGGTAGAAGAAGGTCATCGAAATAGGGGAGCCTCGTCATGCCCGAGATATGAGTCCACATATGCTGCTCACCATATCCCACAAAACCACCTTATTCATTGGGCATGAGAGCACCTATCTGAGCATGAACCTCGGCACCAGTCATCATCCGTGGTGTAGGGTTTGTCACTTTGACATCTTTCGTAAAGTTCTTGATGTCTTGTCTGAATGGATGGTCAAGAGGTAGGAATTAACGATGTCTGTCGAACGACGAATACTTGCCACCCTTCTGCAACCAAATAAACCTCACACCTTCCTTGCATATTGGGCATGGGAACTTCCCGTGAACACACCAGGCGCAGAATATCCCATACGCTAGGAAGTCATGCAGGGAGTAGTGGTACCAAACGTGCATTTTGAAGGTTGTCTTTGTAGCTTGATCATATGTCCATACCCCTTCGTCCCAAGCACGGACCAATTCATCAAACACGGGCCCCATGAACACACCCATATTACTCCTTGGGTGTCCAGGAATTATCAACGACAAGAATACATTATGTCGTTGAAAGGAGACACCGGGGGGGGGGGAGATTAAAGGGGATAACAAAGACGGGCCAACATGTGTATGGGGCAGCCATCATTCCATAAGGATTGAACCCATCTGTTGCCAACGCGACACGTACATTACGAGCCTCATCTGCTTTGTCATGATGTTTGTCATTAAAGCGGATCCAAGCTTCACCATCAGATGGATGTACCATCTTGTCAGGATTGTATCGTTTGCCATTTTTGTGCCATGTCATCTGTTTCGCGGATTCCTCGGTCATGTATAGCCATTGGATCATCGGTAGGAACGGAAGGTACCGTAGAATTTTCATGGGGATCGTAAGTTGCCTCTTCTGGCCATCATCAGAGTCTACCTATAGGTACCTGGAGGATTTACACTTTGGACAGAACTTTGCATGCATGTGTTCTTTCCTAAATAGGACGCACCCTTTCGGACAAGCATGTATCTGCTCATACAGCATCTTAAGTGCTCGAAGGAGTTTCTGTGACTCGTACATGCTCTTTGGCAGAATGTGGCCCTCCGGAAGCAGGGTGCCAATCACGGCCAACATCTTATCGAAGCCAGGTCGACTCAAGTTTAACTCGGACTTCAACCCCATTAAGCGTCCAATGGCATCCAGTTGAGACACCGTTGACCGATCGTGAAGGGGTTTCTGTGCCGAGTCCATCATGTCATAGAACGCCTATGCAGCTACCTCCATCTCCTCCTTCTCACGTCCCTCATCGAACTATCCTTGGTGAAAGTCATCTATCATGTCTGCTACCCCGACATCAGCATCAAAAGCCTCCACCCGTGGTCTCACCACCTCCTCTCATACGATGGGCTTCACCATGGTGGACCCATTGGGTGTAGTCCGGCGTAAATCCATTCTTCACAAGATGTTTACCCATTTCCACCTTGTTTACCCTTCTCCTGTTTCCACATTTGCTGCAGGGACACAAAACTAGGCAATGTCCTTTAGCAGCGTTGCCAAATGCACTGTTCAAGAAAGCATCGATCTTGTTCATCCATTCCGTGGTGTAATCACTCTGACTTCTCCAGCCTGTGTACATCCACTGACGGTCATCCATCCTCTAACATATGTATCAGCGAGTAATGTAACCATCAATTGCATATACACAGTGTTCCTACTGTCTAATAGGTGAGGATAGGTTCTAATCCCACCCGCAGATGCGTAGATGAGGTTAGTTTCCATGCTCTACTCCTATCCGAGACAGAATTTCGGCAGCACCTCCCCGTTGTTCTCTAGATACACGTCCTGCCAAAGAAGAGTGCGTATCCGGAGAACAATAGGGAGGTGATGCCGAAACTCTGTCTCGGACCAGAGCAGAACATGGGAACTAACCCATCTACGCATCCGCGGGCTGTCCAAAAAGCGTGGACAATCCGAAATAGATACGGTCATAGATATGCAAAGATCTACATACCTCCAACCGTATCTCTTTTGAACGGGAGACGTCTAACTAGGTTACACGATGTACGACCATGATACGAAAAGAGGGGTTATACCTAGGGTGGCAGCGGAGTCAGGCTAGCGGGGCCGTGGCGGGTCGGTGCAGTGGCGAGACGATGCGGTGCAGGTAGACCGGCACGGTGGCGAGAACTCCGACTCAACTCCGACGGGCTCTTCTCTACAAAAATGGAACAAAAAACTGTCATTTACAAAAAAATTCAGTAGAACCTCCCCTGCACGGTGAGGTTTCCAAAACCTGCAAAAAACAACGGCACGATGGCCGACAAGCACATATGGCTCAAGAGAAGCCATGTAGTTTGGATATCAATCCATGTAGAAGAATGTATCCAAGTAGTACCACCACTTGTACTACTATTTTCACTATTGCTACTACTACTACCATTGGTTCTACTACTACTACCACTATTGCTACAACTACTACCATTAGTTGTACTACTACTACTACCACTACTTCTACTACTACTACCACTAATTCTACTACTAATACTACCACTAGTTGTACTACTACTACCACTAGTACAACTAATACTACTACAACTACCACTACCTCGACAATAATAAGTGAGAAGGCATACCTGACGGGCGCCGGGGTAGGGGCGGGCGGCGTCGGGATCGAGCGGAGTCGGGGATGGGGTTGGGCACGGACGGCGTCGGGGCCGGCGGTCCACGGGGCGCGGTCGGGAAAAGGGCGCGGCCGGGGCGCAGGGCCGGCCGGGGTCAGGGCGGCGCGGCCGGGGGAAGGGCCGGCCGGGGGCACGGCGCGGCCAGCGGCAGGGCACGCGGGCAGCGGACGGCGCGGCCGGGGGAAGGGCCGGCCGAGGGCACGGCGCGGACGGCGGCAGTGCGCGCGGGCAACGGGCGACGCGGCCGGGGGAAGGGCCGGCCGGGGGCAGGGCCGACCGAGGGCACGGCGCGCTGGCGCGCGGGCGAGCGGGCCGGTGTGGGCGCGGCGCGCGGCGCGGAGGCGGGGGCGGGCAGGCGTGGGCGCGGGGCTGGCTGGCTCTGACTGCCCGGCCGGCCCAAAATGCCTAAGTCCCCGTGGCTTTGCCGAGTGCCGGATCAGGGAGGCACTCGGCAAAGATTTGATTTTTTTTTAAATTTCTTTGCCGAGTGCCCCAGATCTGGCACTCAGCAAAGATTTTTTTTAAATACTTTGCCGAGTGCCCTTGGCACGGCACTCGGCAAAGATTTATTTTTTTTATAATTTCTTTGCCGAGTACTCCTGTGGATGCACTCGCCAAAGAGGAAAATTTTAAAAAAAAATTTAAAACACTCTTTGCCGATTGCCTTATGCCTGGCACTCGGCAAAGACACCCTTTGCCGAGTGCCATGCCCCGGCACTCGACAAAGTTTTTTTTGTTTTTTTTTTGGTCTCCAATTTTTTTGTGCAGCCCTTTTAAAGCACTAGGAACTCCTAGTTACAATTTGGGGATTTTTTGTGGCTTTTTGATATATTTAGTTACTTTATTTCGTTTACTTGAATTTTTCTGAAAAATAGAAATTTGAACTGCACGTGGTACGAATAATGGAGTTTAATGATTCAAAAATTGATAGTCATGTTAGTGAGTGTTGTGAGAGGCCGTATCCAGGAACGGACCCAAAATTTCGGACATCTTGTTCACGAAACATGTCCGCGAAATTGCGTGTGAAGTGTTTTTAAATTCTATAAAAAGCAAACGAAGTTCAAAAATAATGAAACTTGTTGAGATGTCGTGATATCATATGTGGAGGCTATGATAAAAATTTTAGAAGATTTCATGCACGTTGTCACGTACGATGCTTACAAACCAGGGCACTTGGCAAAGTATTTTTAAATTTATTTTTTCTTTGCCGAGCGCCAGATCTGAGACGCTCGGCAAAGAATTTTTTTTAAAAAAACTTAAATCTTTGCCGAGTGCCAGATCTGGGGCACTCGGCAAAGAAATTTAAAAAAAAAAATCAAATCTTTGCCGAGTGCCTAGCAGCAGGCGCTCGGCAAAGAAGGCCGTGGCCGAACGTCGTTTCGCGGGCAGCCTATACCGAGTGTAGAGATTTTGCCGAGAGTCTGGCACTCGGCAAAGAAGTCCTTTGCCGAGAGCCCGTGTTTGCCGAGTGCCCGGCACTCGGTAAAGAACTCTTTGCCGAGTGCAATTCTTTGCCGAGTGCCCGATTTTTGACACTCGGCAAAGAATTTTACACTCGGCAAAGTCTCTGTTTCCAGTAGTGAACCATGGTCCCATGACTCCAACCTTGACCGACATTCATATGTTAACTGGTCTTAACATCACAGGAACAGCTCATCCTCATGCTATCTTAGTCAGACCTTCTTACAAATTTGATAGCATAAGGTCTGGGGGTTGGTCCAATTATATTACCACCCATAATACTACTCAGAAAAGTGTAAATGACAGGGAACATGTGGCTTTTCTGAATATGTGGCTGGACAGATACCTCTTCTGTGGGCAAGCTTGTTCCCCAACATTTAACTATTTAGTACTAGCAGAGAAATCAGCAACGGACTCAGAAATCCCTCTTGGCAAATATTTATTGGGTGCTTTATATCATCTGATGAATCAAGTCTCTCAGTACCTGATGAAGAATGAAACAGTCCCAACCATTACCGGTCCTTGGTGGTTGCTGCAGCTTTGGCTTAATCTCTATATGCATAAGATTGTGTGATTCAGGAACTAGAACCACTAAATTTCCATCTCTAACCTTTTTAGAAGAACAAGAGAAACAACTGTCTGATAATGACAAGAGTCGCCGATGCACATCTTTTGGTGAAGCAGCATCGGCAATCTCAATTGATGGATCTGTCAGTTATTTCTTTAAGCTATTCTACAAAGGTTTCCCTGGAGAACTTTTAGAATGGTTTGTATACCCTGATATCCCAGAATTTGAGCTACCATTCTCCTTTAGATTTCAGTCTAAATATACTGATGTTGAATCTCTGAAGATCTTAAATTGCATGCTCAAGCCTTGCTTGCTACCAACAGAAGTCAGACATGGCAGGGAAAGCCACCAATCTCTTATGAATTTCACAATCCTTCGATAGCTGCCAGGCAAATGGGATTCGGTCAACTTCCTCCAGCACTCTTTTTTGCTGATAAATTAAAGCCAAGAGAAGCAGTGCTCACAGGAGTGGAATTCAACAAGATTTTGCAGTTTGAGCGAGCTCTTCCTACTGAGATTATCAAAGAATGGGATTGTCAACCCTTTTCATCTGCTATTTTTAATGCTTGGTGGCAATAATAGCGCCAACATTTATTTAGCTCTTCAGTGGCTTCTTACTGTTTCACTCTGGAGCCTGATTTTCAAGCAGATTCTGAGGTATTCTTCCTTTTCCTCTTATTCTTCTTTTTAGTTCCTGAAAAGATTCCTTATGCAATTTTCTTTTACAGGACCTTATTGAATTGACACCACCGACAGTTGCTTATAAAAAATGGTGTCCGAATCCAAGATTGGATTGGAATGCTCCATCTTTGAAGACAATAATGAAAAGAAAAGCTGCTGATGCTATGGATGATCAGCCAATTTCATCCTTGATTTATAAAGGAACTGACTCTTCAAAAAGGACGGCTAAAAAGCACTACTACAGGAATGATTTTGTGTGACACCTGCCTATTGTTAACCGTGATGGGCACAGGTGGCGGCCGTCACGGTAAATGCCCCGATTTACCGTGACGAACACTTTTTTATTAACCGTGACGGGCAACAGTGCCCGTCACGGTAAATGCATTAACCGTGACGGGCATCTTAAGGTGCCCGTCACGGTTAATAGGTTATTAACCGTGACGGGCACCTTAAGATGCCCGTCACGGTTAATGCATTTACCGTGATGGGCACACAAAAAGGCCCGTCACCTAAAATCCTGAAGCCCAATCAGAGCCCACAGCCCACTCTCTACCGGGGGCATATATAAAAAGGCGAGTTAGGGTTCAGAAACCACTCCACTCTCTCTCTCCACTCTCTCCACTCCTTCACCACGCGCGGCGCCTCTCCTTTCCTCCACCAACGGCGGCGCGTGGCACCTCTCCTTTCCTCCACCAACGGCGGCGCGGGGCGCGCGAGGCGGCGTGGCGCGCGGCGCGAGGCCCCTCCTCCAGGCTGCTCCGGCGATGGCGAGGCCGGATCTGGCCCCGGCAAGGGTGGATCCGGCGACGGCGAGGCCGGATCCGGCCCGGCTCTGCGTCGCGGCGGTGCGTGGCGTGGGGCTTCGGCGAGCGGCGATGTGGACGGCGCGGGGACGTGGGGCTTCGGATCCAGCGCCGGCGGGGCGCGTCGCGGCGATGTGGACGGCGTGGGGCTTCGGATCCAGCGCCGGCGGGGCGCGGGGACGGCGCGGCGGCGGATCCAGCACCCTAGATGGGCTCGGCGGGCCCGTGGATGGGCTCGGCAGGCCTGTCTAGGGTTTTTTTTCTTTTTTTTCTTTTTTCGAAATTATTAACCGTGACGGGCAAATGGGGGGCCGTCACGGTTAATCACGATTAACCGTGACAGGGTGACCGTGACGGGCCGTTTGCCCGTCACGGTTAATCAAATTCGCCCGTCACGGTTAATCATTTTTGTAGTAGTGAAGCCTAAGCTTAGCAGAACAAAGTCTAAAAAGACATCTACTTCAGAATCTGATGAGCAATATTTAAAGTCATTAGCTGATGCTGCAATTGAGGTACCACCCTTTTCAAATTTCTTCTTTTTGTTGTCACATCAACTAACTTTGCTTGTACAGACTGCTGCTCAAGACAGTGACTCTGAAGAAGAAGCCCCACATTCTGATCCAATAGGGGATTTATCTCTTTCCAGTGAAGAAGATGTAAATATGAACAAATCTCCAGGACGCCTCCCAGGTAATGAAAAATTAGCCGATGAACCTAAAATACCTAATCACTGCCTCTTATATTCTAAATATAAGGTCAACTCTTTTCAGGTTCATCGGTTGTTCCTGATGTAGATGTTACTCAAGATGAACAGGTACTGGATTAATTATTTATTTGCCACTTCTTTTCAGATACTTATTCTCTAAATAATGCAGGCACAAAGCTCATCTCCTTGTATCCCATTTGCACTGGAGGACTATACTGAAGAAGAGGTTGTTTCTGCCCCTGGACATGTTGATAACTTGATATGCTTTCCTTATCTGAAAATGTCAAGAATCAACTTCAATTGCTGATACCTTATCTAGAAATAGACACAGCAATCTTAGTGCAAGATGCAGGGGCCATCAGAAACATCTTCAATTCAATCAAAGATGAGCTTCCTCCTCAGCTCAAGGAAATTCTCAAGCCAGTGGCTTTTATTGAATGTTATGAGCCCAAATTCTCTAGAGCACAATCAAGGCTTGCAGCTCACGAAGCCCAAAGAGATTTGCCGATCCGGGAGCAGCAATGTATTCAAAACATGCTAGCAGTCAAACAAATAATTGAACAGCTAAATGACTCCCCTGCCAAGATCAACCAAAAGCTGACAATTCTTAATGAAGAAAGAGAGCAACTGCTAGCCAAGCTAAAAATTGTTGAAGCTTTCATTAAGCATGAAGAAGACAATCTGGCTAGAATTCCAACTGCACTGACTGATCAGCGAAAGATGATGTCAACTCTTAAATCTGAACTTCAGGGCATCAAGACTGAGAAGAAAACTCCAATCTTAGGAACAGCTGAGGATGATAATCAACAGATTGCTGATGTAGATAGTGTACGCCTCAAAGCCCTTGATCTAGTCAAGTCTGTACTGAACATATAATTATGATATATATGTAAAACTCAACACTATCTGTCATGCAAACTTTGATCTTACTGTTGTATACACTCGTGCCTCTGAATGTCCTTTTCTTCATCCCTGTTTATTTGGCTTATCGACAAATCTAATCGATCCTCTGTTTAAATCGATTTTCATAGTATCGGCAAAATTCTTATCAGCAAACTAGCCGATTCACCCTATGCCGTCTCAGGTAAGACTCCAAATCCACAGTTAATAAAATTTTTTGGGTCCGCGTCGCTCAGCTCAGTTTGACCAATCAGAGAGCATCATCGGCCGCACCCTTTTGACTTCTTGGATTATAAATATAGCCGACGGTTTCGAGAAAGGAGTCATAACTCATCTGCTCTCGCCTTCAACCTTTTCCTTTTCTCTTCAATCAAAAACCGCCTCCTCTTCAACAGTAAACCCTAACTCAATGGCGAACAATGGCAAACGCCCAATGGAGTTTTCTGAAGAGGTCAACCAGCTGCCTCAACGCCGTCGCTTCTCTCCTGGGTAAGATCAGTTTCAAAGTTTTATTTCCTCTTGATTTTGCATCTACTGATCCTTTTATATTATAGTGCTGGCCCCCCTGCCCAAGAACGGGCCGCTGCCATCGCGGCTGGAGCTGGACCAAGCAGGCCGTTTCAGATCGACTCTGACAGCATCCCTCTTCCGGCGGTGGCGGCAGTTGCAGCAGTGGCAGAGGCAAGAGCAAGCTAGGCTGATCCTGAGCCCGATTCACCGCCTTTGGGTCCAGGAGATGACTTCAGTCATGATGACGCCTGGCGCTTCCTCAACAACTGGAAGGATGCCATGGACGACTACGGCGAGGAATGTAAGAAGACGCATCGCCTGAAGGAGCAGCTAGCGGCCAAGGAGGCGGTGCTTCAGGGCACCGAGGATGCGCTTGCCACGGTTAAGCAGGAGCTAGCGGACTCGGACGCCACGGTCGCCGGTAATCTTATCACTCCTGATCTTGAATTCTTGCTCTTATTATAGATCAACAATCCTTTTATGCTAGCAGTAGATTTTTCTTCTTTAAAGAAAACCCTGTTTCTGAATTGACTAGATCTGCGTAAGGCCCTTTGATCAATCTATAGTTTGTATTTGCAAATTTATCTGCTTGATTAGATCTGTAATCTGCAAACTTTCAAGACCCTGAAATTATGTTTTAATTTATAGGTCTCTAGGCGCAACTTGATGAGCTCCACCCAGCTATTGCCCATGCCACTGGCACTATGAATGCCCGTGGTGATACTGGGGTGGATCGCCTCTATGATCTCCCCTTCCGCGCTCGGGAGATTGCCCTCCATGGCGTCCGTGCTGGGGCAGCAAATGCACTGGCCGCTGCTCAACTCCGTCACGGAGTGCAGCTGGCAGACTCCCTCACGCCATCCTTAGTCGAGGAACGCATAGACGAAGGCTTTGATGAGCTGGTGGAAGAGTTTGCTGATCGTGCAGATGCTGTTGCTGGCATCATCTCTGCTGGAGAAATAATCAACAAAGTTTTTTTCTGATGATGAAGAATAGTTTGTAATAGGATCTGAAACTGATGTAGTGTAGACGCCTGTTAAAAATTCATCCTGTACTTTGCCTCCGCCGGGTTGGAGTTTTAATTTTATCTGTGTGCTTCTCATTTTGTGTTTTTGTTTGCTCTAAAGGCGATGCATATCGCATCGGCTGTTGCTTCTGATCAAAGCTTCACTTTTATTTTTTCTGCTAGATGCGATACCTGCGTATCGGCTATTAGAGCCTGATGCAATATAGCGATCGGCTATAACAAATCTACCCAAATACTAGGGTAATATTTCTTGAAAATTTTTCCATTGATTGCTCTTGAAAACTTTTCTCCTTGCAATGTCTCATAGAAATAAGCATTGCGAGTAATCCGATAGGGTCTCTCCCAATTTGGTGACCATTTTCCATACTTGTTATCTTTTATCCCAATCGGTATAATAATTTTCCAGACTAGCTCACCTTCGCTAAACTTCTTTTCTCTCACTTTCTGATTATAATATTTAGCAATCCTGAGCAAGGTTTTAAATCTCCGGCTATAGCCTCCGCTATCTCCGGCAATAGCTGTTTGAGAAGGATTTAGCTAAGTTTTTCTATGTACAAGTTAGCCCTTAGCTGCGGCTATAGCCTGTTTTTGGACACAGAAAGCTAAATGGCATAGCCGGCTATTTAAAACCTTGATCCTGAGCTTGTGAGCTTCAATATTCTCTAGAGCCTTTAGCCGATGAAAATTTAAATCATCCAAATTATCATCATAAGGTTTTTATAATCATCGGCTTTCAACCCATCTTGCTTTCATCATCGTCAATCAGAGAATCCATTAATAAAAACTTTTAGAGCCGACTGCTTGTATCGGCTGTTGATCATCCTCAAAAACTTTGATGATGTCTCCTTCATGAATCTTTCTAGAAAAACATTCCACTCCATCAAAATTCCATTCATCTGGACTGACATATGCAATGCTAACTGATGAATCCCCTGGAACTATTTCAACTGTATCACCAATCCATTGGATCAAGCTCTGGTGCATTGTAGAAGAGATACAGCAATTAGCATAAATCCAGTCCCTGCCAAGGAGTATACTATATGATCCTTTTGCATCAATAACAAAGAAGGTAGTCCGCAGACTTTTGCTTCCAATTATCAATTCTACACAAACTGCCCCCCTAGTTATTGATGTCTTTCCACTGAAATCTGTCAATCTCATATCTGTTGGGCACAAATCTTCAGGTTTCTTACCAAGCTTTCTGAAAGTAGTATAAGGCATTAGATTGATAGTTGCACCTCCATCAACTAGCATCTTAGTCATTGGTCTACCATCAATAAAACCTTTTAGATAAAGAGCTTTTAAGTGCAGATATCTTTCTGGCTTCTCAAATGTAGCACTCTCTGCTTGATAGATCCACATGAAAGCTGCTCCTATCATAGCCGTGCTCCTATCATAGCCGATAGCTTACCTTTGCCCTTATCGGCTGTTTGCTTGACTTGCCAAACCTTGGGTTTCTTTCTTACTTCTTGTAATTCATCATTTCTTAGACATTGAACCCTTCTTTTCCGGCTTTTGGTTAACCCTCCTGGGCACCATTGATCTTTTTGCCAAACATATTCTTCTTCTTCTTCATAATCTTCCATGTCCTGATCAGCCATATCTTGATCGATAATTCTCTTTCCAAGCCGATCATGAACACTCTCTATTTTTAAGTGCTGATCCATACCTCCATGATTCAAACGTTCATGCACAGATCGGCGGTTGGCTCTAGATTGCCTATACTCCCAATATTGATCACTGCATTCAGGGCAGTTGTTGAGGGTAGGCAATTTCAAGCCTTCATTCCAACAATGTCTGAAGAAAGGACAATTTCAATGATATTCATTCTGTTCCCTTGCCCTCCTTTCTTCATCACGGTAGCGCCTATATTCTTCCTTTTCAAGCCACTCTTGGTATTTTCTCTCTTGCCGGAGTTGATTCTTTTCTTTCTGACGCTGCTATTTATTCAGTAGAATCCGAGAAGTGGGACGTCTACGCATTTCACTAGCTTTAGACGTCTCAGGCTGATAGTGTCGGCTATTTTGCCGATTTTGTTTCATCTTGATTTCTTGATATTCCTTAGCCGATATCTGTTTTTCAGAATCAACAGTTCCAGCCTTCTTGGCTCTCACTGAGGTAAGTACTTTGAAGTTCCCTTTCGGAAAAGATGAGGCAACCATATTCATGGGGAAAGGATGGCCTTCTATACCCATATTACCTTTGTTCTTTTCCAATCCTATTCTGCCTTTTTCAATAGCTTTCTGAATAAGCTCTCTGAAAACCTTGCAGTCATTGGTAGTATGAGTAGTAGAATTGTGGTATTTGCAATATCTCTTCCTCTTGAGTTCTTCAGCTGAAGGTATTTTATGATTTCCTGTTAATTTGATCTGACCTTGCTCAAGCAGGTAATCAAAAATCTTATCGGCTTTGCTGATATCAAAGCTATACTTCTTATCATCTTTATCATCAGCTGTTTTAGCTTTAGCCCAATGTATATATTCTGCATGCTTCTAAGCCCAATCAACAGCAGCGATCTCTTCACTTTCACTTTCAATTTCTTCAATGACTGGATCAAATTCAATACCAACCTTTGAAGCTTTCTATGGTTTGCTGAAGCGTGAATATTTGTATTGTGCTTCAATGCTAGCTACCTTCTTGGCTAACATCCCAAGATTTGAATAGTCAGTACCGATCTTCTCTCTAATTGCTGGCAGCAAACCTCAAATTGCAATACTAACCACCTCTGATTCCGAGAGTGTCAAAGAATAGCATTGATTTCTAACATCTCTGAATCTTTGAAGATAATGACTCCCAGATCCAGTATTCCCTTGCCTGACATCGACTAAATCTGCAATGCTCTTTTCTGTCACTCCTGAATCAAAGTATTGATGGAATTTGGACTCTAGATCCTTCCATCCCACAACAGAATCATGTGGTAGAGATGCAAACCATGAGAAGGTAGGTCCAGATAAAGACAAAGGAAAGAACCACACTTTGAATGCCGGTTCATCACCTAACTCCCCAAGGTGAGCCAAGTATTGACTGATATGCTCCACAGTTGATGTTGACCCATTCCCAGTGAATTTAACAAAATCAGGCAATCTATACCGCGGAGGTAACACAACCTGATCATACCATGATGGATATGGCTTTCTATAAGTAATTGTTGAATTCTTTGGTTTTAAACCAAACTGCCTCTGTACCATCTCAGTCACTTGACTCATTAGCTGATCCACTTGATTTCCTACAGTATTCTGAACATTCTGATTGCCTTGGTTTTGCTGTCCAGAATTCTAAACCCCTTGATTGACATTTTGATATCCAGGATTTTCATTAGCATTCAAAGTAAAATATTCACACATAATGATATCCTGGGGGAATTTCTCCTGGCGCCACTCTGCCTTGATAAGGTGGAGCATTGATGTCTCTGACAAGCCTTTTGTAACCAGGAGCAAATTTTACAGCCGATTGACAAACACTATAATCAACCATCAGCTGTTGCAGAGTGCTGCCTGTTTCCTCTTCCTTGCTGAGCAGAAACACCTCCTTGTTGCATAGAAGCTCCTCCTGATGCTTGACCACCATTACCTGGCATAACATTTGTTGCAACAACATCATTCCTTCTACCACCTTGATTATTATATGCTGGTCCTCTGTGCCCTGCTCCTGTATTCAGAGCTTCTTTCATAGCATTTGTCTCAAGAATATTTCATTGTGACTCTGTAGTGTTGCACACATAGTTCTGGAAATTGTATCATACATTGCATTGCGAGCAGCAACGTCATTAGGATCAGGCTGTCCATCAAGAAGCACTCTAGGTAGATAGGTCTTTTGATATATTTTTCCTTCATGATCTCTGGCATATGACAGTAAACACTTATCCTGAAATTGTTGTACTGCTGTATTAATAATATCACGCCAATTTTCAGGAAGTTCGTCTAAAGTCACATTGAGAGCAGATTGAGCAGATTGATCCGTGACAGGCATGATGACGATTGTGGTCCCACTGGGCATGCCAAAAAGTGTGTTGACACAAAAAATGTGTTCCTATGCCAACACACTTCGGAGGCCTGCAGGATCGTGTGAAGCAGACTTCGAGATTCCCTAAGCCTCAAACAAGCCGGATCTGATGAGAACGAACCAAGGCGTGCCAGTCAATTTGACCCTAAAATTGACAAGGAGAAGAAAATGTCAAATGCTAAAACCTGCCGGCTTTTGTTTCCAGACAGTTCCAAATATGTGGCTCAAAAACAGCATTTTGTTCAAAGGAAATTGACTAGAGAGTGTCGATGTTTTACCACCGATAGCCTGCCACGGGGGTACCCGGGACAGTTGTTCGGGCTTCAGCGAATAGTGGAGCTCGGCGGTTACGCAAAGAGACTCACGATTTATACTGGTTCGGACCCTCGACTTGGTCGAGTAATAACCTTATGTCTAGTTCGGCGTTAGCCTGTTTGCGTCGTATTGCTTTGAGTATTGGGTATGCGTTCAGTCGTTTACAAGGGGTGTCCTCACCAGCCCTTTATAGCCCAGGCGCTGAGAGGAGTTGTTTGTCTTCTACTCGGGTACAAGGTCAGAGTCCTAAGCTACGCTTCGGGTGCCTTTCCTTGTATAGTCCGAGTTGGGATTTTAACCTTGCACGTTGCTTTGCTCCGTGTTCTTTTTGGCGATTAGACTGTGGGCCTTGTTGCCAAGGCCCACTTCCTTGTAGTACGGTCTATGGGGGGCCCGTAGGGTTCCCCATCGACAAGCCCCCGAGCATTTCATGATTGAGCTTCAAGGGCAGAGTTATTGTAGACCTGATCCGGGTTCTTCTTGAAGTGAAATCTTGAGATGGTCTTCTTTGATTCTCCTTTTGACTAATGTGCATTTTTGCTGAAAAAAGTGCACTTAGTGAGTGTAGCCCCCGAGCCTCTTGTTTTTTGGTACAAAAAGCTGGACGGTCAAAAAATTGAAAATGTACTTTTCTGTGGTGGGTACTTGCAGCCCCCGAGCCTTCTCCGGGTTCTTTTCTTGTTGAGAAGAAGTTGGTAGAAGGTTCTTGATTTTTACTCCTTTGGTCTTTGTCGTTTGCTGGTCACGGATGGGTTCTGTATACCCATGATTGAGCATCTTCTTTTACTTTTTGTCAGGAATCTTGCTTTTGAGCACTATTCGCTTTTGTTGCTTTGCTCTTTTGTTCTTTTCCTCTTTCTTTCTCGTGATCTTTAGCCTTGCTTGCCTCCGACTTGCTATAAATACCTTCTTTGTTGGCTGTGATTCTGCCTTGAGTAGGAAATTTCTTCTTCAATTCTTTCTTCATTTGTAGATATGCTGGTGTGTGAGGTTGAGCAGCCCCCGGGCTCTTGTATACTTGATAACTTTTGCATTTGGTAGTTAGAAGAGTTCTTGTGAAAGGGGTTAGAAGCAGACTAATCCCTCGGGGAGATTTTCCTGAGAAGTTTGAGGGGGCAGGTAGAAGAGTCCTTGTGATGTGGCTTCCATGCTTGCTCTATCTACCTTTCAATCTTTGGGTTGTTGCTGTTGCTGGTCCTGGGTTGGGGGATGTGGTGCGCTCCATTTTCTTGGCGGTCAATGCTTGCACCTAACTCTTGCTGGCTGACCCTGAGTTGGAGGTGACCCTATCGGTATCCTCGTCCAGGACGTGGCTGTCTCCCTGTCCATAACCCAGGATTTGCTTCATCCTCTGTGGTTGTAGTGTATCTGGGTTGTATTTATTCTGCTAGGTATTAACCAGGGTTCTCCTGTTCTTTACCACGGTGATTCTACTGTGGCCTTGGTTTTATCTTTGTATTTTGTGACTTGTGGTTTTTTGTAGTAGTCGCATTCCTCAGGGTTCCTTATCAAGGTATTTAGAGACTCCTTCTTATTGTCATTCTGTAAACCATGTACTCTTGTATCCTTGAGAAGATGAATGTACTCTCCAGTTCTGTTTTGTCTTGATGCTTGCTTTTCTTGCGATGATGGGTTCTTTTCTGGCTGTCCGGGTTGTTTCTTTGGTCGATCCTTGCTGCTGTAAATCTGGTTGTTGAAGAATTCAATGCATGTCCTCATGGGTTGTACTATTATTGTGGCATATTCTCTTGGATATGCTTTATCTTGTACTGTGATTGATCTGGGTATGTACTGTTCCCTCATGGTAGTCAGGTCATGCCTGACATTTACTGTAGTCCTTGTGGCTCATGAGGACTGTCCTTTTGGAATCTTATTTCTTCCTAGACTTGGTGTATGTGCACCTGTTGTTGCTCTATAAATACTTGTCGGTCTGATGCTTCTTGTTCTTGTCTCGCTTGTAGTCTTCTCTCTATTTCCTTGTAATCATGTGTATAATAGTTTGCGAACTTGATGAGCCCCCGGGCTTGTTCTCTCTCTTCTATCCCTTCTATTAGCAAATGGTGTAGGTCTTGTGATTGAGACTAGTAGCAGGCTAGTCTCGAGGTGGCATTTAGCTGTAAGGGGCATTGAGGCAAATGGTGTAGGACTTATGATGTAGGTGGTGCATGTTGCGCTGCCTAGTGTTCAAGTGCCTGCCCTCTATCCTTTTTGCTCTCCTTACAGTGATAATTGGCGCGTGGTCCGGCTTGTTCTTCGACAGTCCATTGTAGATCAGCCATTGTTCTGTCTTCTGCTGTGCCATTGTGGCTTAGTCTAGTGCAGATCAGCACGTGCTGGGAGGAGGTGCTGAGTTCTTTTGTCAATCTTGGATGACTTGTGGGTGCCGCCTCTGCCATCTATAGCAATCTGGATGTGCGTCTTTCCTTTGGAGAAAAGTACGTCCGGGTTGTTTTCACCTGCTTGGCAATATCGAATCTTGGTGTGGAGGGTTGTAACCTTGAATTCCACTGGGTTCTTTGCTGCCACTCTAGAATGATCTCCTTTGCTTTCTTTGTTGAATTTATCAGATCTTGTACTCTGTTGTAATCTCAGTGTTCTTCCAATCAAAGAAATAATGAATAAGATGGTTTCTGCTGGAGGCCGAGTTGTCTGCCACTGTGTCTAAGTTCTTTTCTGTATCTGCATGCTTTGGGTGTAGTGTAGTGTTGTTACCGACTTGGTGTATCCTTTTTCTGTGTTGTTTCCTGGTGAACGGTTTTGGCATCTGACCGTTGAGATCTGAATGGACCGTTGCTTTCCTTTTCCGTTGTGCATGCCATTGATTGTGGAACGGTAATTTTTGGTAACCGTTTGCGTGGGCCATGTATTTTTTCTTTTATAAAAATGATTGCCCTGTTACTGCTGCTTTCACTTGCCTTTGCGGTGAAAAATTCCCCAATCTGAGAAAAACCCTAGCATTGCATCCGCCACCTTAAATCTCCTTGCTGCTATTGCTATTGCATTTAGCCCTTGCTTTCGATTGATGGTGAAGAGGAACAAGGGCAAGGGTGAGTTTGTTGACGAGGAGAAAACTCTCAAGCAAATTGACAATCCTGAGTTCATGGCCATGAGGCGGATGCAAAGACAGTTTCCGAAGCCATCAACGTAGGAGGCGGAATTGGATCTGCTCGTTGCGCATGGGCTCATTCAGGAGAAGTTTCTTTCCAATTACTTGCTGCCTGGTGAGCATGTGATTCCATCCCCTTCTCCCGATCAATCTGTCTTGTTCATTCCTTTTGTGCGGGCGGGGCTCTGTTTTCCCCCATCCGATTTCTTGTTAGAATTTCTTGGATCTTATCAGATTCAACTTCATCATCTGACTCCTAACGGGGTTCTTTACCTTTCTGCCTTCGCGCATTTCTGCGAAGTTTTTGTTGGGATTCCACCTTGTCTTCTCCTTTTTTGTTATTTCTTTCGTATGTGGTTGTCTGATTCTAAAAATCCTCCTCTCTTTGGCTGCTGTCTCCTTCAATCCCGTCAAGGATGTAAAGAAACTTTCCCTTCTCTTACTCTCTCCGATTCTATAAAAGATTGGGCCGAGAAGTGGTTCTATGTCCTGAAACTGGCCTCTTCTTTTTCTTCTGACCTCTCTTTTACTCTGAGTTCTCTTCCTATTTGGAAGGATAAACTTTCTTCATCCGAGCTCAAGGCACTTAAGCCTTTGTTTACTCGAATTAGCCTACTGAAGCGGGCTAGTTTGACTGGCAATGGCATAGTTGCCAGTTTTTTGCGTCGCCGGGTGCAGCCTCTCATGCAGAGGGTGCACTTTGGTTTTGAGTACGTTGGTTCCTCAGATCCTTCTCGGCTTATTCTGGATGCCGAGTTGTCTGAAGAAGTCGTCCTTAAACGGTTGGGGCAGATTCTTAGTGGCATCTCGGTGATGCCCGCCCGTGTGGACGAGTATGATGCTGCTCATCCTCCTCCTAAGGTATGTGTATGCCTTCCTGAGTTTTTTTGTATCGGGTCTTTTGATCTTATACTGATTTTGTCTCTTTTATGCAGGGCTATGGCCGAGCTTTTAAGCTTGTCGTCCCTGCTGCTGCTGCTGCTGATGATGTGGCCGAGGAGGAGGCTGAAGATGATGAGGATGATGTTGTTGCTGCTGCTGGCAACATGGCTGAGGCTGCTGTTCTGGGTTCTTCTTCCGCCAGGTTTCTTACTGGCTTATTTGAGGGTCAACACTCCTATGTTGAGTATGCTCCTGATCCTCGGGTTGCTCAATATATCCTTTTATCTAGGAAGCGGCGGACTGAGACTGCTTCTAGGCAGTCGTTGCCCAAGAGGCGACGTTCGGCTCGTCAACACCCTCCAATAGGTAATATTCTCGTAGGTGAGCTTGTGCTGAGCCTTTCCCGAGTTGTTTTCCTGGCTTTGTCTTGATTTGTCTTACTTTTGTGTATTCATCTGAGTTCTTCTTGTCTTCTGATAGATGGTCAGTCTGTTGGTGTTGATGAGGAGGTGACTAATGATGAAGTCCCCCTTAATCCTCGTTCATAAGTTCTTTATTTCTCAAGTGTACTTGTGTCTTGTAATTTTTGATTGATTTGTTCTGACTGAGTTCTTTTTCTTGTATTCATACACGGGCCCCTTGTGTCCCTAGTGTGACAGTTGCTTCTGCTTCTGTCCTGGAGGCTATCCCAGTCCCCTCTTTTGAGGTGGTTGAGGATGATTTGTTCGATGTGCCACTCCCGAGTCTTGGCTTCTCGGGGGTGGCAGGTAGCTTCAAAAAGGCTATCAAGTAAGCTCTGGTTTCTTTTCTCTTTGTCCTGATAATTTTTGCTTCTGTCTTTGATTAATCTGGGTTCTTTTTTCAAATGCAGGCCTTCTGAGGATGCCTCGTCTTCTCTAGCCCTTGGGGCTGAAAAAGCTTTGCAAGAATCTGCTGTTGGTGAGCTTTTGTTCTTCCTTGCCTTTCTGTTTCTTGTATAATTTATGTATTCTATATCCTTGTAGACTTATAATTCTGCTTTTTGTAGCTTCTTCTCCTAGTGTTGCTCCTCTTGAGCCACAAGTTGAGGAGCAGAATGTTGGAGCCCTGGTGTCCTCTCAGGAGGAGCACTGGGTTGTGGATAGCCCTTCGGGGATTTTTGTTGCTGCTCGTTTGCCATCTGGGTCATCCCTTCTGGATGCTCTTGAGGCTGCAACTCGGGCTGATGAGACAGTGGGTGAGGGTTCTGATAACTACCCTCCCCCTACTTCTGCTGCTGATACTGGTCAGCCGTCAACATCTGGGCCGGGTACTCTTCTGCTAACTCGGGCAGGAGAGGAAATGGCTCAGCTTGGCCGAGTTGAATGGTTGGCCAAGTTGGTTTCTTCTTGGGAAACCTTTTCTAGTGCTTATGGCGCCGAGCTCAAGGTATCCGAGTTCTTTTTTGTCTTTCGATATTGGTTTCTTCTGCTTCTGTCTCACATATTTTTGCTTTGCAGTCTTTACTTCAAGATCAAGATATCTTGTTTGGTCCTCATGAGGCGCAGTTTACTGCCATTGCTGAGGCCAATTTGAAAAGAAAGGAAGATGAGCTGGCTCAGGCTCAAGTTGTCCTGACTTATGAGAAGGAGCAGCATGCTCTGACGGAGGCTGCCCATAATGCCAAGGTGCTTGATGTTGAGAGGGCGCGTGATACCGCTCAGGCTGAGAATTCTGACTTGAAGGAGAGGCTGGCTGGTAAGTTGATCTTTTGTTGATCGACTGATTTTCCCTTGGTTTTGCTCTTTTTTCTCTTCTGGGTTGTTGATTTGCTTTCTTTCAGCTCTTGCTCGTGAAAAAGAAGACTGGTTGAAGGACAGGGAGGCTATGACTAACACCCTCCGGACTCCACAAAATCAGGCTGAGTCTGTAAGTACTCTTACTAATTTGAAGTTGAAAGAAGCCCAAGATATTCTTGCTCAGGCAAAATTGATATGATCTGGCGCTGACCGAGATCTTGTTCAGGCCATGAAATCAGTACAAGACTTGCAGGGAAAATTGAAGGCTGCCCATGATCAGTTCCGGGCTCTTTATGAAGCTATGAAGCCTATTATTGCTGCGATTTGTCACCAGGAGGATCTTGCTCAAGGGTTGAGAAGCATTATCCCGGTGCTATCAACTCGGTTCTTTAGCTTTGTTAGGGGTGGCTTCTATCGTTGTGTAAATGATGTCATATCTTTCATCCGGGTAGCCACTCCTGATGCTCCGCTTTAGCAAATTGTAGATTCCACTGTGTCTACTGATTTCGCGCAATGATGGGATGCAACAAAAGTAGAGCTTAGTGGTCTTACAGACCAAATCTTGGAACAGATGAATGTGCTTCCTGCTGAGCCTCCAGCTCCTTAGATATTTTGTGTAATGAACTTGTGGTTTCTTGTAATATATATTTGTCTCTTGTGAATGTGATCAGGCTTTGCCCTGCTTTTGGATTTGTTTTTGACTGATATGAGCAGGCTTCGACCTGTCTTTCTTTTTCTTCTGAGATGTCTTTGAATGATATGGACAAGTTTCGCCCTGTCTTTTCTTGTGGCTTTTTCGTTCTTTGCCATAGCTTGCTTCTTCTTGGTGATGTAGTAGAGTTAAAGGAGTTGATTATACTTTTCTTGGGGTAATCAACCGATTTGTATTGTAGATCTGTGCCATTCTTGGGGCGGAGTAGTTTTGAGGGTAAGCTCCCGAGTTGTAATTGTTACTTGTGCCGCTTTTGGGGCAAAGTGGTTGACCATACTGCTCTTGGAGTAAATGGCCAAGTTGTTTTTCGCTGATTGTACCGCTCTTGGGGTGAAGTAGTTGCTTGACCGAGTTGTAGAGTTGATTACGCTATTCTTTGTGTGAAGTGCTTGATTATACTGCTCCTGGGGTAGGCGACCGAGTTGTCTTTGTTGATTGTGCCGCCTGTTGGGCGAAGTTGTCGATTGTACTGCTCTTGGGGTAGATGGCCGAGTTGTTTTTGTAGATAGCGCCGCTTGTTGGGCGTAGTAGTCGATCGTACCGCTCTTGGGGTAGGCGACCGAGCTGTTGAAGTGATTGTGCCGCTCTTTGGGCGAAGTAGTCGATCGTACCGCTCTTGTGGTAGGCGACCGAGTTGTTGGATTGATTGTGCCGCTCCTTGGGTGAAGTAGTCGATCGTACCGCTCTTGGGGTAGGCGACTGAGTTGTTGGAGTGATTGTGCCGCTCCTTGGGAGAAGTAGTCGATCGTACCACTCTTGGGGTAGGCGACCGAGTTGTTGGAGTGATTATGCCACTCCTTGGCGAAGTAGTTGATCGTACCGCTCTTGTGGTAGGCGACCGAGTTATTGGATTGATTGTGCCACTCCTTGGGTGAAGTAGTCGATCGTACCGCTCTTGGGGTAGGCGACCGAGTTGTTGGAGTGATTGTGCCGCTCCTTGGGCGAAGTAGTCGATCGTACCGCTCTTGGGGTAGGCAACCGAGTTGTTTTTGTAGATAGCGCCGCTTGTTGAGCATAGTAGTCGATTGTACCGCTCTTGGGGTAGGCGACCGAGTTGTTTTTGTAGATAGCGCCGCTTGTTTGGCGTAGTAAACGATCGTACCAGCTCTTGGGGTAAGCGATCGGACCCGTATAGCACAACCATTTCCGGGTTGGCTGTTTGCAGGGTAAGTAAGCAATCGTACCAGCTCTTGGGGTAAGCGATTGCGCCCATATAGCAACAACCGTTTCCGGGTTGAGCTGTCTGCAAGGCTGCCCTTTTTTCCCCAACCTGATTACGGGTTGGTTCTGTCCGTTGGACAGGGCTGTCAGTCGTACCATCTCTTTTATGATAGAGTGACAAATGCTAGCTTGGGTGTCCTTACCCAAGAAGCTATTTGGCCATTGGCCGTCAGTCGAACCATCTCCATATGGTTGAGTGACAAAATTGCCCATGTAGCGCAACCGTTTTCGGGTTGGCTGTTAACAGGGAGGCCCCTTTTATCCCCAACCTGATTATGGGTTGGTTTTGTCAGTTCGACAGGGCTTGTATCTGAAGTCATTCTTCTTGAAGAATTTCTGCTTTATTTCTCTTGAAACTTGAGTACAATATGTTGTACTAATTGTAGAATCTTTTGAGTTGGCTGATATGCCAAGTATTCTTCACTGGTATTTTGTCTGGAGTTGTTAACTCGTATGTGCCGGGTCCTGTTGCTGTCTTCACGATGAAGGGTCCTTCCCATGGACTGAGTAGTTTGTGTCGTCCATCTTTCTTCTGGATTAGTCATAATACTGAGTCCCCTGGCTTTAGTGATCGGGGTTGAGTACTTTTGTCATAATGTCTTCGTAATCCTTGCTGATATCTTGCATTTTGGATTATTGCACTGTCTCTTATTTCTTCTATTGAATCGATTTCTAACCGCCTTGTTTCTTCAGCTTTGCCTTCTTCATATTGTTCTATTCTTGGAGATAGCCATATCAAGTCGGCTGGTAGTACTGCCTTTGATCCATAGACTAGAAAGAACGGTGAGTATCCGGTGGCTCTGCTGATCTGGGTTCTTAGACCCCATACTACTTTTGGTAGTTCGTCGATCCATTTTCCACCATAATCTTTCAAATCTTCATATAATCTTGGTTTTAAGCCTTGTAATATGAGTCCATTTGCTCTTTCGACTTGACCATTGGCCTGTGGGTGTGCTACTGATGTAAAGTCGATTTCTATCCCACAATCTCTTGCCTAGTATTGGAATTCTCTTGTTGTAAATGGTGAACCAAGATATGTGATTATTCTGTTGGGCATGCCAAACCTATGCATGATGTCTTGAATGAATTCCACAGCTTTTTCTGCACTGTATTTGACCAGAGGTTTGTATTCGATCCACTTTGTAAATTTGTCGATTGCCACAAATATGTATTCGAAGCCTCCTTTTGCTTTTTTGAGTGGTCCGGCTTGATCTAGTCCCCAGCATGAGAACGGCCAAGCCGGCGGTATACGCATTAAGTTGTGAGCCGGCACATGTGATTGTCTGGCAAACATTTGGCAATTCTTGCATGTTCTGACGAGCTCTTCTGCATCTTTGAGTGCCGTTGGCCAATAGAACCTGGTTCTGAATGCTTTGCCGACCAGTGTCCTAGAGGCTGCATGATTTCCACAACATCCTGAGTGGATTTCATCCAAGATTTCCTTTCCTTTATCTGTTGGTACACATTTAAGTAGTACTCCTGATGATGCTGCTCTTTTGTATAGTTTGTCTCCCACCAGAACGTAGTTTTTGCTTCTTCGTATAACCCGAGTTGCTTCTGCTTTGTCTTCGGGTAGTTTCTTCTCTTTGATAAAATCAATGTATGTTTGTCTCCAATCATTTTGTATGACCATGATTTGTCTTGACTGGTCTGGTTCTTCTGCTTGATCTATTTCCATTGGATCTGTTGTTTCCTTCTCTTTTTCTGTGTTCCCGAGTTGTTTGATGGATGGAGCTATGAGTTCTACAAATATACCAGGTGGTACTCTTGCTCTATCTGATCCCAATTTGGCTAGCACATCTGCTGCAACGTTGGAATCCCTTAGTACATGATGGATTTTGAGCCCTTGGAAAATTTTCTCCAATTTTCTAACTTCTACACAGTATGCATCCATATTGTCTTTTGTACAATCCCAATCCTTGTTAACTTGATTGATTACTACAGCTGAATCACCGTAGACAAGTAGTCTTTTGATTCCAAGTGAGCTTGCAACTCTTAGACCATGTATTAATGCTTCATATTCTGTCTCATTGTTAGTTGCTTGCTAGAGTATTTGTAGCACATACTTTAACTGTCTCCCTTTTGGTAATATGAATAGTACTCCTGCTCCGGCTCCCCCTAACTTTAGGGAACCATCAAAATACATTTTCCAATGATCAAGTATTGGTTCGGGCTCTTTTTGACTGATTTCTGTCCATTCAGCAATGAAGTCGGATAATGCTTGAGATTTGATTGCTGTTCTTGGTTTGCAGTCTAGGTTGAGAGCACCGAGTTCTACTGCCCATTTTGATATCCGACCTGTTGCATCTTTGTTGCGTAGAATGTCTTGGAGTGGAAAATTGGTTACCACTGTAATCTTGTGTTCATGGAAATAATGTCTCAGCTTTCTTGATGATATCAACACTACATAAAGTAGCTTTTGCACGTGTGGATATCTCAGTTTTGATTCTGTTAGCACTTCACTTATGTAGTAGACTAGTCTCTGCACTTTGTATGCGTGTCCGGGTTCTTCTCTTTCAACCACAATTGCTGTGCTGACAACGTTCTTGGTTGCTGTAATGTATAGCATCATGTCTTCTTTGCCTTTTGGTGGTGTCATTACTAGTGATGATGCCAAGTATTCTTTTAGCTTTTGGAATGCTTCTTCTGCCTCTTCTGTCCATTCAAAATTTCCTGCCTTTTTCAATAGTTTGAAAAAAGGTAGCCCTTTCTCTCCTAGCCGGGAGATGAATCTGTTGAGTGCTGCCAAGCACCCTGTAAGCTTTTGTATGTCTTTAGCTTTCTTTGGAGCTTTCATATCCATGATGGCTTTAACTTGCTTTGTGCTTGCTTCAATTTCTCGGTTGCTGACTAGAAATCTGAGTAGTTGTCCTGATGGGACCCCAAAAACACACTTTGTGGGGTTTAGCTTCCACTGCCATGCTTTTAGATTCTTGAAAGTCTCCTTAAGGTCTTCTATCAATGATCTGGGTTCTTTTGTCTTGATTACCACATCGTCAATGTATGCTTCTGCGTTTCTTCTGACTTGATTCCCCAAACAAGTTTGAATTGCTCTTTGATATGTTGCCCCTGCATTTTTAGCCCAAAAGGCATTGATTTGTAGCAATATGCCCCAAAGGGTGTAATGAATGATGTCTTGCTTTGGTCTTCTTCTCTTAGAGATATTTGATGATAGCCTGAATAGCAATCCAGAAAGGATAATAGGGCTGATCCTGCTGTTGAGTCGATGATTTGGTCAATCCTAGGTGGGACATATGGATCTTTTGAGCAGTGTTTGTTGAGGTCTGTGTAGTCAATGCACATGCGCCATTCTTTTGAATTCTTCTTCTCTACTAGGACCGGGTTGGCAAGCCAATCTGGGTTGATTATTTCTCTGATGAATCCTGCTGCCATGAGCTTGGTGATTTCTTTTTTGATTGCTGCTTTTCTGTCTGGAACGAATCTTCATAGCTTCTGCTTAACGAGTTTGGACCCTTTGTTTACATCAATTATGTGCTCAGCCAACTCTCTTGGGACCCCTAGCATGTCGGCCGGCTTCCAAGCGAAGATATCTTTGTTGTCCCGAAGAAAGTTGGTGAGCGCGAGTTCCTATTTGGGATCGAGATTTGCACTGATGATTGCCGTCTTCTCCGGGTCACTAGTCAATAAGTCAATAGTCTTGGTAGCGGCTTCTTTTGGTGGTGCGAAGTTGCTTGGCTTCTTAGCCGGTATCTGAATTTCGTCCGGGTTCATTTCGTTGACTAGCATTGCAATCTCCTTTCCTTCCTTTATGTCTTGTAATCTTTCGGATATTTGTACTGCTTGTACGTCGCAATCATGCGCTTTCTTTAGATCTCCTTTCAATGATAATACACCCTTTGTTGTTGGCATCTTGAGTAGTAGATATGGATAGTGTGGCACTGCCATGTATTTTGTTAAAGCTGGTCTCCCAAGTATTGCGTGGTAGCATGATTCAAAGTCTGCAACTTCAAATTTGATGAATTCCGTCCGGTATTTGTTTGGTGTGCCAAAGGTGACTGGTAGGGTTATCTGTCCAAGGGGCATAGCTGCTCTACCGGGTACTATTCCGTAGAATGGTGTGCTTGTTGGTGTCATTAGACCTTCACAGTCCAGATTCATCCTTTTGAGAGTATCTGTGAAAATTATGTTAAGCCCGGCTCCTCCACCGCTGAAAAGTGCTGCATTCAACTAGCTTGTGTCTGGTCCCTGGGTGTATGTGACACGGCATGTTTTCTATGTTTTCTGGTGCTCTTCCTCGGTAGTTGTTGCTCCGATAGTTGCTATTACTGCTATAACCGCTGTTGTTACTGTTGTTGTTATTGTTGTTGTTGCCATTGTAATTGGTACCGTTGTTATCGTTGCTGTTGCCATTGTATCTTCTCTTGTTGTCTGTGGATGCCACCATGTTGTCCTGCCTTGGCCTTTTGTCTTGCTGTCTGTAATCGGGTCTTCTATTCTCTAGGTTGTCCCTAGCAAAACCGGTGTCAGGTTCTTTCTTCTGACGCAATTAGCTTTTCAACAACCCTCTTGAAGTCTTCATTTGTTCTTGGGTTCTCATTGAAATAATCCTTGTATTGCCAATTTGCCAAGATTCCTTCTACAAAGGCCTCTATCACCTCTCTGTCGGTGATGTCGTGGACTTGAGCCCTGAATTCTCCAAATCTTCTATAGTATTCCCTTAGACTTTCTCCTCTCCTTTGCCTTACTCCTTTCAACTCGGCTGCAGTCATCGGATGGGTAATAATGCCTGCGAAGTTGTTGCAGAAAGCTTCTTGCAAGTCTTCCCAATATCTGATTGATCTTGGCCTCAATTTGTCAAACCATTGTAGTGGCATTGCTTCGAGGGCCATTAGGAAGAATAGAGCCTTGATATCGTCATCTCCTCCAGCTAATTCAATAGATTGGGAATAAACTCTTAGCCATTGTCTTGGTTCTACTTTGCCATCGACCTTGGAGTGATTTGCTGGCTTAAATTTGTGTGGTAGTTTCAATGTTTGTAGCCTTCCCACAAAACAAGGGAATCTGTCGTATGGTTCTATTCTTTCATAATCTGGTGATCTTGCCCTCCTATAGTAGGATCTGTCTTCTTTAAACTCAGATTCTCCATAGTCATCTTCTTTGTCAAATCTTCTTGATGCTTCCGGGTATCGCTGGCTTAGTTCTGGCTTGCCCTTTTCTTGTAGCCTTGGGTAATGCTCTTGCCTTCCATTATTGTCATTATTCTCTCCTAGCCTCTGAAAAATTGATTTTTTGGGTGGTTGTTCTTCTTGTGGTTCCTTTGGAACTTCTTCGCCGGGTTGTTTTTCTAGTCCCCGACTTCTTTCTTCTGGTCTTCCTTTGTCTTTCCGTTATTCGTGAGGGTGTGCAACTCTTTTGTTAACTCTTCAATTCTTTCCCTTTTTGTGCTTTTTGTGGCTTCTCTTTCTGCCTTCTTTCTGTTGTATTCTGTTAGTTCCGCCTTGTATTTATTCCAGATTTGCTTCCTTTGTTTAGCCCTGTTCCTCCTTCCAACCTTCAATTTATTCTTCTTTAGTCTTGCTAGTCTTTGCTCATCATTTTTGTTGCTGTCACTTTTCTCATCTGGCGAGATGTTGCCTTCTGATTTGTCTGAAGATTTTATATCAGGTATCTGTGGTGGTTCCAAAGGTTGCTCCAACTGCTCCACCATGTATACAGTGTACTTCTTCCGTGCTCTTCTTGTACGGTATTTCATCCTTCGTTTGGTTGAGCTGTTAGTAGTTTCTGAGCTGGATCCGAGTTCTTTTCCCTCTTGATAAGGTAGTTCTTCAATGTATGTGCTAGTCTGGGCTTTGCTTGAGGCGAAAGAACCCGGCCAATGCACCACACAGTCTTGTGGGGTAACTATCATGATCATCCCTTCTTGTGCTCCCTCTAGGAGTATTTTTCTTATTGAGTTCATCTTGTCTTGTGTAAAGTGTTGGTAGATTGATGCCGTGTTGTACAGTCCGTATGTTCCTGAGTTCTTTTTGGAGTTGTACGGGTTGTATTCCTTCACGATCGTTGTTGTGTCTCCGAGTCCAATTAGGCTTGGTTCTTGTGTTGTGAAGATTGTCTCGGAGTCGGGTTGTATCTCTTTCTTAGAATCAGTTTCATATCCGCTTTCTTCCTCATTCCGAGTTGGATCCGCAGTTGAGAGTTTTGTCATCTTCTCGGCGAGTTCGTATTCAACTGTCACCGAATTCTTTTTCTTCCCGGAGACGGGCATGTAGCTTGTCGTCGCCGTCAACTTTGCAGATCCAGGATCCGAAGACGAAGGTAGTTCCCGCCGAAAAAGTCATCTTGAGGTTGAGGTCCGCCGAGCTCTTCGAGAAAAAATTCGTCGAAAGCCCCTACCTGGCGCGCCAACTGTCGATGTTTTACCACCGATAGCCTGCCATGGGGGTACCCAGGACAGTTGTTCGGGCTTCGGTGAATAGTGGAGCTTGGCGGTTACGCAAAGAGACTCACGATTTATACTGGTTCGGGCCCTCGACTTGGTCGAGTAATAACCTTACGTCCAGTTTGGCGTTAGCCTGTTTGCGTCGTATTGCTTTGAGTATTGGGTATGCGTTCAGTCGTTTACAAGGAGTATCCTCACCAGCCCTTTATAGCCCAGGCGCTGAGAGGAGTTGTTTGTCTTCTACTCGGGTACAAGGTCAGAGTCCTAAGCTATGCTTCGGGCGCCTTTCCTCGTATAGTCCGAGTTGAGATTTTAACCTTGCACGTTGCTTTGCTCCGTGTTCTTTTTGGCGATTGAACTGTGGGCCTGGTTGCCAAGGCCCACTTCCCTGTAGTACGGTCTATGGGGGCCCGTAGGGTTCCCCATCGACAGAGAGTCAACTCCTGACGTTTTAAAGCACATAGCAATAAAGATAAGCTTAGAACGACTATTCAAGATATGCAATAGATAGATCAAACAATTAGCCGATCTAACTTAGTCGATACGGGTATAAAAACCGACGTGCATAGTAATAATCAATTTAAAATCGATAGATCGACTAAACATGCTGAGTTATTTGATTACTGGTGGTGGGTGTTTCCATGCAGCCTATAGCAGCAACCAAACCAAACAAAGAAGCCTACTCACTGGTGGTGGGTGTTTCCATGCAGCCTATAGCAGTGAATCGACTAAATTGCGTCTAACATGTTCAATAGATTTATTAACTTTAAACGGATACATGCGTACACGTCATGGGTGAAAGCGTAACTGGATCGACTGATTAGCCGATACAGGGTCCATGAAGTACAAACGAGACTATTTGTCTAATCATAAACAAATCTAAGATTAAAGCAAACCTGGTCTAGTATTCCTGACAGTGGGGTCCAAAGATACAGCCGATAACAAGCTTACCAAATCAAGTCTATTTTAACCTCAAATCAATCTATAATTATACAAACAGCTCGGATGCACAACACGTAACAATCAAGATCGACAGATTTGCCGATACAAGGCTAAATCGACTGTTTTGATATAGATAGATGTGAAAACACTCAAAACAATAGATTTTATTGATGTTCAAAGCTAGCAATTTGTCAATCTTGATTGGGCAAAGATATTGTTATAATAAATAAATCAATTTAAATAAACAATATCGATAACTTAATGAATCTACTATATCACCAATCTAATAGAGCCGATAACTAGCTTAGATTGATTACTTGCAAGAGATTGAAGCAATGCAGCCTTACAAATAAGATCTAAACCGATAACTAGCTTATACCAAGCTTGCAAGAGGTCGGACCTAACCGATGCAGCCCTACAAACAAGATATAAACCGTGGCAATACTTAAAAGCAAACCGGAGGTCGGACCCAACCGATGCAGCCCTGCTTGTTTGAAGATCTCGCCGGAATATACTCTACTCCTACTCCTAAGGGTTTGGCCGGAGCCGAAAAGATGTTGTTGTATTGATTGTGTGTATATCTTTTTACAATAGTTGGGGCTTTATTATTTATAGCCCGAAACGAGTCCTAACTAGCCACAACTTGATTACATAAATAGGAAAAAAGATAACTTGGACTCCAATCTTTCCCTTCTAATGGAGTCCGACACGTTCTCTGGCCTCTCCGAACTTGATACGAGTAGATCTTGCTGACGTAATCCTATTCGGTCGATCTTTTTCATATTAGCCGATCCTCTATAAATCGGCCTTTTAAGTCTGACACCTGGGCCCATAGATGCGAATCCCTTCTGCCAAAATTTGGTGTCAACAGGAGCGAAGCAGGGTAGAGAAACAGAGCAACGCGCGCTGCTGGGCCGTCTCTGGCCAACAAGGCGCAATGGCCCATCGTGTAGGTGCAACACCGCAGCCCAGAGGCCTTAGGGCAAGCAGCGGTGGCCAGTGGCGTCGCGCCTGGGGAACACAGCGCTCGCTCCATCGCTAGGCTCAACGCTTGCCTCCGGCCTCCGTGCCGCGCTGCTCCAGAGCCTCCACTCCTCCACGCCCCACTCTCCGCACTGCAGCGCCCGAGGACCGTTGCTTACGGATGGGGGGAGAAGAGAATAGGAGATGAAGTTGCAAGGCCGGCAGCCCCAACTCCTTTCATCCATTGCAAATTGGTGGGTTCCTTAGTTGTTCATCTTGATTTATCGATTATGAAAGATCGGAAGATGAGTTTACCTCCCGAACAGCCTCGATGTTCTTTGAGTTCTAGAATCCGCATGTTTTCCACATTTTTTTACATATTCTCCCGTTTATCATTTACTCAAAAGTCATTACTAAATTTTTTTAAGTGCAGGTTGTTTATGTGCTTTTTTTTTTGTTTTGATCATTTGATGTATGGGAATGGTTAATTATCTAGACTATGGAATTTCAAGTGAAGGTAATTGTGTTCAAATTTATTTTGTACCATTTGTCTGCTGAATTACCTATTAGAATATAATTTTTTATGTGGTACACCTATAAAGGATACGTATATTAGAATACAATTGTTACGTGGTACATCGATATATATACACAGTACATATACATAGATAGACCGAAATATCGATGAAGTTCTGTATACGTATATAGCAGTCCGCCCTACCTCATTTTTTCGGCTGGCTCCGCCACTGCCTAGTGACTTTTTTATCCAACGGAGTAGTACCGTTGATTGAGAAATTAAAGGTCGCAGACACGTCCATCATCACATTTTAATTTAGGTTTGGGCTCTGGATCTTTCGGATCTAATTAATTGGTTCCTACTCCTACATAGCAGCTGCATTCAGGTCCTTATCCGCATTATTTCTGCGCACGTAATATAGTTTGGTGTACGTGTCATCCATCAAACTTCAAGAATACGAATCTCGATCTCTCTTCCTTTCAACAAATCTAGTACAATGTGGGCATAATTATATACTCTCTCCATTCCAAATTATAAGTCGTTCCAAGAATCTTAGAGAGTTAAAACATCTCAAATTTAACAAAAATTTTTAAGAAAAGCACAAAGATTTACGACATCAAGTAGGTATACTATGAAAATATAATTGATGAAGAATCTAATGATACTTAGATAGAATTATAAATGTTTTCATCTCATTAGATAAATTTAGTCAAACTTGAATACTTTGACTTTCCAAGATTCTTGAAATGACTTATAATTTAAGATGGAGGGAATATGTAAGAAATAAACTAAGTCGGATATGCGGTAGGTCCTGAGTCGTGTGTGTAAGATTGTTGTGTATCGTCTAGGCTCACATGATCAACTTGCCCTGCTCATTCCGTCATTCGTGCATCTGTTTCAACAGGATGATGAGAAGCCAGGATGTCATCTGATCTCCTATCCAATCATCAAGAGTTTGATCCTTGAAATCGTGTCGGCTTTAGCCGGATTATATTGAAGACAGCTCTAATCTTGTTGTAGTCCAGTCTCTAGCTGCTATATATATATATATCCATATCTAGTAACTCGGACACACACAGTGCATCCGACATCTTCCACGCGGTGTAGTCGTATTACAAGTAAACCCTTTTTTTTTTCAGGAGTTGTAGGACGCGTAAGGCCACCACCAACGCTACACCGTGTCGTGCAGCCTGAAGTACCACGTCTGCGTTTATCCTCCACGTCATACTGGATGGTAGCCTCACTGTTTGTCATGTTAGCCTGCAGAAGCGCCGACCTCCTCGTCTGACAAAAAGTTCAAGCAACAAGCCGAGCGAGCGTTGCAGCGAACAATAGCCTCTGGCACGCACAGCAAGCAGCAAGGCGACGAGAGGAAAGCAGCAAAGTGAGTAAAGAAAGCTGCAACCTGTTGCATGCTTGGTGGGACCCAAAATGAAATACTAGCTACGAGCTTCTTGCTGCCTGCATTGTGAGACTGTTTGCCTTGTATTTTCCTCGTCTACATGGAATACAACTTTTGGTTGAGGCTAACAGTACAGGTTGTTTGCGTTGGGGGTGACCTTTACAGCTAGCCTGCCATTTGAACATGATTGGTCGAGCGTCACAACAAATTTTTTATATATATATCGTGATGTACCTGTAAAACCTACTGAATTAAAATAACAAGGATAGTAATTAATATATGCATGTCCATTTGCTTGAGTTTAACGAAGTTTGATTTGACCCCATCATGCCATCACAGTTAAAAGTAGGTAGACACCATTTGGAGCCTTCCTCCATCCTTTGAATCTTCCCTTGCATTAAAAGGAAAGACATGGACAATAAGTCTACAATAATAATGCCCAAATGAAAAGTAAACAGATAGATACCAGTACACACTACTAGCTAGTCTTCCAAGTGAGACCAGATAGCTGTTCTTATTGGCCTGTGTGTGTGTATAGGTAACATTACCTAATTACTTTATTATATGCTTTGATGAGACAATGACAAACAAATGTACAATGACATGAAGTAGCAGATAATGATTTCTGGTGCAGCTGGCATGCATTATATTGTAGAAATTCACAGGGTTGGTGTTGAAACTTGCGGTTTCAGACAGTGTGGGGGAGACTGGGGCCTCCGCCCGTCAGGGATCGCCCTCGGGCGGAGGCTCAGGATAGGCTCGACAGGTGAACTTGAGGGAAGCTGGCACAAAGAACTAGGGTTTCATTAATTTGTTTTCCAACCCACCTGCACGGTTACAAGTGTTCCCTATTTATAGGGCTCAACTACTTCATGACAGAATTTATTACAATGCCCCTCAACTGCTACAGTACATTCCTGGAATATTCCGTCGCTAGCCTCTTGTTTGCGGGGCAATCCTGCCATACCGTCTTCAAGTAATGGGCCTCCATGAGCAGCCGGCCCAAAGGCCCGGGTCCCCGACGCTGGTCTCCATCTCCAGGGGCACGCCGTTGCCTCGGCGGGTCTCCGCCGGCCGGTCGGAGACATCACCCGCGAGTCTCCGCCCGGCCGCGCGGGGGCCATGGTTCTCAACGCTGGCCTCCGCCTTCAGGGGCGCGCCGTCGCCTTGGCGGGTCTCCGCCGGTCCGGTCGGAGACATCATCCGTAGGTCTCCGCCCGGCCACGCAGGGGCCATGCTGGCGCGTTTGCGCGGGCCACGGGCGCCTACGCTTGAGTACCTGCACACACTTAGGCAAGATTGTTTGTTTGATTAGTTTAGAGGTAAGGCGGCCTCCGCCCTCATCGCCGGAGGCGAGCCGAAGCGGGGCGGCGTCCGCTTGACTATAGGTCGGAAGTCTCAGCGCCCGGCCTAGGCGGAATTCGCGACAAGCCCGCCGAGCCTCATGTAGTGCCCTACGAGCCTAGCCAGGAAAGTTCCTTTAATCAGCGCCAGGTCTCCGCCCTTAGACGGTCGAAGACGCCTTGGCGACACCTTGCTGTCGGAGGCCTTCGCCACTCGCCGAAGCCGTGTTACAACAGTTCCCCCCTTTGGAGACCATGGCTCGCCGGAGCGTGTCGTGAGCTCAAAACGCCTTGGCCAAAGGCGTCTGCGGGGGCGGAGGCCATATTCATCGGTGTCTTCGAGCGAGGCCCCGCTACTTCTCCCCTAGCCCGCTCTGGTGTGGCCGTTGGTCTCGTTGAGAGTAGGCGTTGGGCAACAAATGTAGTTGTTGCCCTACGGCGCGGCCGTTTCTGCCGTGTCAGTGTCCGTTGCATACCCTACGACTTTTTCGGAGGTGACCGTTGCGCGGCGGGTGAATTTTCCGGAGGTGACCGTTGTGTGGCGGGAGCCGGACCGCCTGCCCGCTGCCTATATAAGGGTGCTGTTGGTGGCGGGGTCCCCCCCCCCACATCGCTCATTCGCTTTCATTGCATTCGAGAAATCGCTCTCTGCTCTCTTCGCTTTCGCCTTTTGCTGCCCCCACGCGTTCCGTCTTTCTGCTTGCGTCTCGCGCTTAGGTTGCTGTCGCGGTGGCTTTCCTTTCCGCCTCCGCCCAAACTCGCCGGCCCGCCTTTTCTAGACCCTACCGCCACCTTCTGGCGTTAGGGCCGTCGACTGGGGTGCGCGCTTTGAGGAGTGCATGCTTGCCTCTGCCTCCGCGTTGGATCTTGAAAAACTAGTGGAGGATTTGGGGAGTGTCTCTGCGTCTATCGGGGACCTGATCGCCGCGGACTCCAGAGATATGGCGATAAAGTCTTGGGACTTCGGCCCCTCCTCTATTACTGAGGAGGCAATCACAGAGATGTTGAAGGAGTCATGTTTTCCTTCTAGGGTAAAAATCCCTCCGCCGGGTCAGACTGTTCCAGAGCCGGAGGAGGGGTACGCGGTGGTCTTTCGGGACTTCTTCACCTGCAGCCTCCGCCTTCCTTACATCCCCTTCCTTCGCCGGGTGTTGGAGACCTTCAACGTCCAGCTCCATCATCTGACCCCTACTGCCTTCCTCACGCTTAGCAAATTTTGCTGGGCGTGCGTTTCTTACGGTGCCGAGCCGGATGTGGATACCTTCTGTGCGTACTACGAGCTGCAGAAGCAGCCAAAGAAGAAAAAGGAGGTGCGAGAGGGCAAGGAGGTGGAGGTGATCTACCAGTACGGTAGTTGCACCTTTATGTCTAAGAGGAACCAGGGCGCGGACCGTCTGGAGATCTCTTTCTGCCAGAAGGGCAAATGGGGCCGCGGCTGGCTTGAGCAATGGTTCTACGTGAAGACCTACGGGGTCCGTAGCACCGTCGAGGATGGCACGGAGTTCTCGGAGTATCCATTGACTTCGAGGATGGAGGAGATGGCGCCGCTCACACGTGTGGATCCGCCGGAGGAGGTGTCTTCGACGAGGGAGTCTTGTGATCAGGCTTTTGCGGCAGCGTGCCGCTACTCCGGTGGCCGCGACCTGGTGGAGGAGATTATGGCCTCCAACTACTGGCCCCTAGGCAAAAACAACCCAGCATTTCAGCTAGAACAGGTGAAGGCTCCCGTCTTTGGGCCGGAGGCCGGGATTCCGTTTCCCCGTTTTGGTCAGTCTTTGGGGGAGGGGGTGACGGAGGATAGTTTCGTCTCCGAGGTTGAGGAAGCCGCCATAGGGTTGGTTGGCAAGATTTCCGAGCGTGAGTACACGTCTCGGATGGCCGTGGTAGGTACCATGCCGCGGCTCAATCGAGTTTTTGAGGAGGTCAGGATCGTCTACCGGGAGCGCGAGGTTCCCGCTGAGGTTCTGGCTTCGATTGAGAAAAAGAAGAAGAAGGCCTTCGCGAAGAACGTTACGGCGGAGGCCGAGTCTAAGAAGAGGAAGGGCGCCGTTGTTGCTCGGGCGCCCGCGAAAAAGAAGAAGAGCAGTGCTCCATTGATTGCGCCGGCCATGTCTTCTGTCGGTAGTGTGGGCGTGGCCTCCGTCGGCAGTGAAGACATTGAGAGCTCCTCCGTCCCATCAGCGGACGCGCGAGTTGCAAGCGGAGGGGATCGTGGCTCTCCCATAGCTCTGGTGTGCTCGACGAGCGGAGCTGTGAGCAGTGCCGGGCGTCCAGAAACCAGCGCTGCCCCGGCGCACTCCTCGCGTGGTGCTACGAGCGTCGGCGAACAACCGGAAGATAGCGCCGTCGAGCCTATGCCCGACGTTCTTGGCGGGCTATGCTCAAGCTCTGAAGAGGACACGGAGGCCATCCCGCGGCATGCTCCTTCGTCCCCTGCCATTGTCGCGCCTTCGCCTATGCCTGCGGCCGACGTCGGGTGGCTGGAAGTCGCGCTTGCTGAGGAGGCCCCGGTGGCTTGGCCTTCTTCGAGTCCTCCGCCCGCCGGGCCACTGGCTGAGGAAGCCTGGCCCTTTGGGCCTCCACCACACGATATGGCGAAGACTTCTGCTCAGAGGGCGCGGCAAGCTGCCCAGCCTTGGCTTTTTATGAGTAAGTCTGTTTGGTGCACATCTTTGTGTTTGTTGTCTTCGCCCGGTTCATTTCTTTGCGTATTGCGCTAAGTGCTAATACTATGTATCTGTTGCTTTGCAGGTGATGTCATGGCTGGACTCCTCACCCCGGAGGAGCGAGCAGCCGCTGCGGGCGCTAGGTTCGGTCCGGGGCAGCCGGGGCTGACGACGCCGGGTCCGAGTGAGTATAAAATGTTTTTATTTTGATCATCATTTGGCCTATTTCTGATCTGCCCTCTGACTTGGGCTATTGTTGTTGTTGTTTTTTTATGTAGGCTCCTCCGACACTTCTATCTCAGGTTGGGAGGAGTGTTATCTTGCCGTTCTTGGAGACGTCGGAGGTGGTCTTTGGCTGTTGGTGCGTTTAACGTGAGATTTGCTTTTCTCACCTTATCGTTTCGTGTTTGTTTGTCTTCTTTGAACAGATCGCTTCAAATAGCATCTGAGGGACATGGATTTCTTCTAGCTTCTCCGCGTTCACCTAGAACACCAGAGCCTAGTGCGTCTCCGGCGGTTTTGCCCCTTTCCTTCTTTTATTTTTTTATGTATGCTCGCTTCTAGACTTGTTCTCGATTCCGTTGCTGATCGCTTTGGTTTTTTCCCTCTGGTCGCAGGGGTATCACACGGGTGTTGTTATGGAAGAGCGCTGTAACCGCGAGGTCTCTGACCGAGACGCCGCGATCGAAGCGCTCAAGGCGGAAATCGAGCGCCTGGAAGGTGAAAAAGGGGGTCTGTCGGACTCTCTTACAGCTCTCCGCCTGTCTCTGACGGAAAAGGAGCGAGAAAAAGATGGCTTGAGGGCCGATCTCACCAAGGCCCGGAAAGCGGAGGTTTTGTCTGTCGAGCAGGCCCGTAGGGCGAACGAGCTGACCGAGGGTCTTCGGCGAGAGCTTGCCTCTGAGAAGGAATCCGCAGCAACGGTGAGGGAGCAGCTGTCTTTGACGACGAGGCGTTTGGACTCAGTCAAAGGAGTCCTTGCTGCAACCGTTGGCCACTATCGGGCCACCGTCGCCGAGCTCGGAGGCGAAACCTCCGCTCCTCCGGAAGAAGACAGCGTGTACGCCCTCGCCTCCTGGCTAAAGCGTCACCTTGCGAAGCTCCCCGGTCTGATCAATGGTTGCACGGACTACGGGGCGCTAGTGGGAGTGGCGAATTATGCCAAACTTTTGGCACGCGGCGGGTGTATGCATACCGAAAATATTCCGGAGGGGGCGCTGCCTGGTCCGGAGGAGCTCGGTGAAACCTCTCTTGGTTTGCGAAAAACCTTGAGAAATTTCATTGGGCACTTTTGGGCTCCATTTGGGAGATCTGCTGTCCGGAAACTGGCGGAGGACAAGAGGGCGAAGGTATTTGTAGTCTTTGTAGCCGCCCCTTTTTTTTGTTTTTGGTGATGCTGTGAAGGCTTTCGTTGCTTTTGCCCCTGACAGTCTAGCGTATGCTGTTGGATGCGCAGAAGGGTCTTGCGGGCAGGCCTCCGTCAATTCTGTGCTCGGCGACTGCGGTCGGTGCCTCCGCCGCTGGTGGCGCTCCGGGGGGATCTACGATCAGTAGTGGTGGTGGTGGTCGGAGGCCGCAGGCGCCATGCCCGCCCACAGTTGATGCGGGCTCCGCTCTAGGGACTTCCGTTGCGGCCGATGCGCCGGAGGTCTTGGCTCTTTGTAGCACTTAGTTGTTCTAGCGTGTATTTTGCAGTCCAGCTGGACTTTTGTGAATAAAGTTTATTTTGTTCTGAATGGTTTTGTGGAAAATTTTAACCTTGCGCAGGTTCCGAATCGGGAGCCTGCGCAAGATGTTGCGCCTTTGACTCTCTACAACGACGGTATTTACGTGAGCGGAGAGCTTTGGGAGTATTGGCATTCGGCCTTTCCCCGTAGCGTTGTGCGCGACGTGTTCGAGTCAGTTAGGTTTGACATAGACGACGAGCGCGCTGGGTTTACTCGCGCGCTCGCTTGGCGCGGACCTCCGCCACAATAGTTAGGATTTTATGTCAAGTTGGTGTCCTGTAAGAATGTTTCTCGATGTTTTATGGAATACAAGACAGGTTCACTTTCTTGATTGTTTGTGCGGTGGCTTGAGCCCGTCGTGGTAGTTTACATATCTCGTCTAGTCCCGAGCTCGCACACCGTTGTCCTTTGCTTGGGCGAACGAGCGCGATACAGAGGTGGTGGCCAGGACCTTCGCCCCATTTTTTCTCATTCTCTGTGCTTGCTTGATGGCCAGGGTAGAGGTCTCCGCAGTTCTTCGACCGGCGGAGGCGTACTTGAAGTCCACCTGGTGAGGCTTGCCGAATTGCTGTTTGATCCGACTGGAGGTTTGGCGCAGCTTGTGCAGACGACGGGGACTTTAGATATTTCTTTAGCTGGGTGTTTTAGCTGTCTGGAGGTATGGGTCTCCGACGCTGCACACCCGTGGGACATGGTTGATCTTTGGAGATGGCAGGTTAGGTCTCCGGCACCAGGGGGATGTTACGAGTTTTCGTGCGATATCCCCCTTCTCCCGTAGGCCTTTGCTGTTCATCACCGTGCCGTAGGCCCTATCTCTTTTCCCACTGCCTTCGACTGTCTACTTTTGCCTCCAATTTTATGAGTTTTCGTACAATATCTATGGCTGACTTCGATATCTAAGGAGACCCCTGCCTCCATGGCTATCGCTATGGCTTTTGCCTATGATATGCCTTGCTCCCCCTTGCGCCCTTGCGCCTTATGCTGACTGAGTTTCTTAAGGGCATGGGGAGAATCCGTTTTTATAGTGGGGTGGTGGCTTTCGGGCGTTAACATTTTTATACGTTGTTAGTTGGAACGTATCTTGGCTTTAATGGCCTGTATCTTGCCTGAATTATTCGTTCCCCTTGAGATCTTTTTGAAGTAAAGAGGCCTGGTGCCACAGTGGTGGCAGTGTTTTGTCAGGCACTTACTGTTTTTCCTGTTTCGGATGGCGGAGACCTTTTTCCTGGTTCTAGCGCCACAAATTTGTTGCCCCTGATGCTAGGGGTGTTTTTTTGTTAAGGTCGGAGGCCTGTTTAGCCGAGGTTGTTTTTTCCTTGGCGCCTGAACTTGTTCAGGTCTTCTTCGAGGGTCGGAGGCCTGTTCGGCCGAAAATTTTTGCCTTGATGCCTGACTTTGGTCAGGTCTTTGTCAAGGGTCGGAGGCATTTTTGGCCAAAGATTTTTGCCTTGATGCCTGACTTTGGTCAGGTCTTTGTCAATTGTCAGAGGCCTTTTTGGCCAAAAATTTTTGCATTGATGCTTGACTTTGGTCAGGTCTTTGTTAAGGGTCGGAGGCCTCTTTGGCCAGAAGAAAATTTTGCCTTGATGCCTGACCTTGGTCAGGTCTTTGTCAAGGTCGAAGGCCTGTTTGGCCATAGAGGTCGTTTCAAATTGCCCTTGCCTATGGCTGGCGCTTTGAAAGGACCTGTAGTTTTTGTTTACCGAATATTGCGGCGCTAGAGCTGGCCGCTTTCGGTTTTGGGTTTTTTGGGGCGTTCTTTTGGGGAATTACCTCTTTATACCTGTAGAGGATTTTTACATTGAGCCTGCCTCGTTAAAAACCTCACCTCCGCTTGGAGTTCCCCTGTGAGGAAAAGAGTGCAGGCTCTTTTACATTTTGTTTTGATTGAAGTAAAAAAAACTAAGGTAAATGCATGGAGGGGCCTCAGCTTATATTTTGCGGAGGTTGCCCTTTGGTACATTGCCTAGATGTAGTATCTGCGAAGGCTGTCAATATTCCATGTGTGGGTTGTCGTGACACCTTCGCTGTCGGTCTAGTGGAAAGAACCAGGTCGGCCTGCTGCCATTGCTGTGTATGGGCCTTCCCATTTCGGTTGCAACTTGCCGACAAGTTGTGCGTTGGGTTTTCTTCTGAGTACGAGGTCTCCGTGTTTTATGTCTTTCCTTACCACCTGGGAGTCTCTCTAGTTTTTGGTTTGGGACTGATATTTTGCAATGTTTTCGACTGCTTCCAGTCTTATTGCTTCTATTGTTTCTTTTGCATATTCTTCATCTTGCAACATCAGCTGACTCATTGTGCGGAGGCTTTCGTGCTTTATTTCTTCTGGCATCATGGCCTCTTCTCCATAAAGCAGTTTGAATGGTGTGAATCCTGTTGTTCTTGAGACGGACGTATTGTGTGACCAAATAACTCTAGGTAATTCATCTATCCATTTTCCTTTGCGTAGGCCCAGCAATGTTTTTGATATTGCTGAAAACACTATTCTGTTTGCTCTTTCCACAGTGCCATTGGACTCTGGGTGGTATACCGAGGCGAAGGCTAGTTTTGTCCCTATGCTTTTGCAGAATTCTTTGAAGTTCTCTGAATCGAATTGTTTTCCATTGTCTACTGTCAAAATCCTCGGTACACCGAATCTACAAATGATGTTCTGCTAGAAGAATTTTCTGATAGTTTCTGAGGTTATCTTCGCCAGCGGCTTTGCCTCTATCCATCTTGTGAAATATTCCACTGCTACTACTGCGAATCTGTTTCCTCCTTGGGACGGCGGTAATGGGCCGACCAGGTCCATACCCCATCTTTGCAGCGGCCATGTCGAAGGTATAAGCTAGGTCTTCGACGATGGTTTTGACTGTCCTAGAGAGAATGTTTGGCATGCTTTGCATGTTCTGACTGTCTGCTCTGCGTCTTGTATGTGTGTTGGCCAATAAAAGCCTTGCCTTATTGCCTTTGCTGATAAAGCTCTAGAGCCAGTGTGTGACCCACAAATTCCCGAGTGTATTTCCTGAAGCAACTCTATGCCTTCGCTCTGCGATATGCATTTGAGGAGAGGCTGGACTACTCCTTTCTTGTACAGTACACCATCTATGATTGTGTAATTTCTTGCCCTAGCCTGTATTCTTGCTGCTTTTGCTTCATCTTCTTCGGTGGTTTTGCCTTCTAGGAATTCTGTTATCGCCTTTCTCCAATCTTCATTTTGCAGGTGTAGTATGGGCTTTGGTGCCTTAGATGTCTCCACAGTTGCTGGAGACTTCAAGATCTGGTAAAAAGTGTTTGGTGGCAGTGGCAGGTTGTTTGCCGCAGCCTTTGCCAATTCATCTGCCTCTGCATTTTCTAATCTTGGGATGTGCTTCAGGGTGAAACCCTTGAATCTCCGCTCCAAAATTCTGACAACGGATAGGTATTTGATGAGTTCTGGCTCTCTTACTGTGTATTCATTCTCTACTTGGCCAGTGACCACTTGAGAATCTATTTTGACTATCAATGTTTTTGCCCCTAGGGCCTTTGCTTTGTTCAGCGCTAAGATCAGGCCTTCATATTCTGCTATGTTGTTTATTGATTTGAACTCTAGCCTTGCTGCGTATTTCAGTCTGACGCCGGAGGGTGCCGTTAGGATGGCGGAGGCTCCTGCTCCGGCTTGGCCCTAGGCTCCATCCATGAATGCTATCCAGCCTTGAGTTGTTGGTTGTACCTTGGGCTCTGTCGGAGGTGTCCAATCTGCTACAAAATTGGCTAATGCTTGTGATTTGATTGCTGTTCTGGGGACATACGAGATACCAAACTGTGATAGCTCTATAGCCCATTTGCCTATTCTGCCGGAGGCTTCTTTGTTTCTGAGCAAGTCTGGTAGTGGCAGCGATGTTGGAACTGAGATTTCGTGGGCTTGGAAATAATGCTTTAGTTTTCTTGATGCCATCAGCACTGCGTAGGCAACTTTCTCTACCTCTGTGTAGTTTAGCTTGGCTCCGGACAGTGCTTCTGAGATGAAATAAACTAGTTTTTGAGTTTTGCATGATTCTTTTTCCAGTTCGTGGACTAAGACTGCACTGACTGCATGGTCGGAGGCCGCCACATACAGCAATAGGTGGCTATCTGATTCTGGGACGGAGACCATCAGTGAGTTTGCCAGATACTCTTTCAAGTTATGAAATGCCTCCGACTGCTTGGACCCCCATTCAAAGTTGCCTCCGCTCCTCAGGGCTTGGAAGAAGGGTAGGCTACGTTCTGCTGATTTTGAGATGAATCTGTTGAGCGCTGCTATTCTTCCCGTCAGCTTTTGCACTTCTTTCTTGTTTTTGGGCTCTGCCATTGTCATTATTGCTCTGGTTTTGTCCGGGTTCGCTTTGATGCCTTCGCTGCTTATGATATAACCGAGCATCTTCCCTTTTGTGACTCCAAATATACATTTTTCTGGGTTGAGGCGGAGGCCAGCTGTCCTGAGGTTGGCGAAGGTCTCCTGTAAGTCGAAGACATGATCATTCTTGTTCTTGCTCATGACCACTATGTCGTCAACGTAGGCTATGATGTTTCTATCTAGTTGTGAGCCCAAAACTTCCTTTGTCATTCTAGCAAAGGTTGCTCTGGCATTTTTTAGGCCCTCTGGCATTCTGGTGTAGCAATATGTCCCGAATGGAGTGGTGAAACTTGTCTTGTCTTTGTCTTCTTTTTTCATCCAGATTTGGTGATACCCAGAGAAACAGTCGAGGAGAGAGAACCTTTAGCATCTGGCTGCCTTGTCGATGGAGGCATCTATTCTTGGCAATGGGAAAGGGTCTTTTTTGCAAGCTTTATTCAGATCTGTGAAATCTATGCACATTCTCATTTTGCCATTTTTCTTTGGTACCAGTACTGCGTTTGCAAGCCATTCTGAATACTTGACTTCCCTGATCACTTTTGCATCTAGCAATCTTTGCACCTCCGCCTTTGCTGCCAAGATTCTGTCCTCCGACATTTTTCTCTATTTCTGCTTTCTTGGTCTCATGTTTTCATTGATATCCAGTTCGTGCTGTATGATGTCCCTGCTGACTCCCTAGAGGTCGGAGGCTGACCAGGCGAAGATGTCCTTGTTTTTTACTAGAGTTTCCATAAGCTCTTCCTCTTCTGCCTTGCTCAATTGTGAGCTGATTGTTACTTTTCTGTCTGGTAACTCCTTTCCTAGAGGGATCAGCTTTGTCTCTTCTTGACCTGCCATATCTGTTTCTCCTCTGGGCATATCCGGAGGCTCTAGTTCTTTGTCTACCAACTCGACTGCATTGATGTTTCTTTGGGCTCTGTAGATAGCTTTTTCTATGTTTCTTGCTTCTTTCTGGCTGCCTCGGACTGTGATAATACCATGGAGTGCTGGTATTTTCATGCACAGGTAGGCCATATGTAGGGCTGCATTGAATTTGGTTGTGAATCCTCTGCCCAACATGGCATTGTATGGGTAATACAGATCGACGATGTCGAAGGTTATGTACTCGGTTCTGGCATTCGCTTGGGTTCCGAACAACACTGGGAGTGAGATTTTTCCTAATGCTTGTATCTGCTTGCCTCCAAATCCTATTAAAGGGGATTTGGAGGGTTGTAGTTGGTTTCTGCTGAGCTTCATTTGGTCAAAGGTATTTGCGAAGATGATATCTGCTGAACTGCCAGTGTCGATCAGTACTCTGCTTATCTCCCATGCTGCTATGTTGGTCTTGATCACCATTGCGTCTGTGTGAGGGTAGCTCTCTAGCTGGAGATCTTCTTTTGTGAAGGTGATTGGGACTCTAGACCAATCTGTGTATTTTACCGGGCCTTGGACTGCTACGTTGTTTACCAGGCTGAGGTGATCCTTTTTCTGCTTTTTCGTTTGAAACTCCATTGATGATCCTCCGGTGATTGGCAATATCATGCCTATTGTTGGTAGTGCTCCATGAGGGTTGACTTGGTTTTCTGGGTTTGGCTCGTTTTTTGGTGTTGGGGGTTGGTTGTGAGGTGGTGGCGGAGGCAGTTGCTGCATGTGGTGCTGTGGCGGCGGAGGCTCGAACCTTATTCGGTTTTGTTCCGGTGGGTTTGTTTCGAGGTAGATTATATGAGGAGATTTTGGGTTTATGTAGGTTAGGCTTGCCTCCGACCTGTAGTTGCCCGCCGGAGGCTGCTGCGAAGGCGATGACCGCCATGCTGGTAGAAAGTTTGGGTAATAGGCAGAGGCCAGTGTGGAGGGATGTATTTGGGTTGTGTTTAGCGCTGGGTACATTGGGCAGTACTGCTGGTGGCCAGTTGTGTAGGTGGTGTTGACCTCTCTTGCACTCTGCTGTGTCGGAGGTTGGGCAGTCTGCTTGTTCTTCATCCTTTCCTGTGTTTCTTTTGTCTCCGGACAATCTTTGGTGCTGTGCCCTGCGTTTTCGCCGTGAAAAACGCAATATGGCCTGCGTTGTTTCTGGCTTTGGTTTCTGTTCCAGTTTTTGCCTTGGTAACCTTGCCGACCTTGGTTCCTTGTCTAGGTCTCCGGCCGTGTTGGTGCTGCCTGTTGCCCTTGCTCGAGGTGAGGTTGACCCTCGATGCTGAGCACTTGCCCCTGGCCTAGCTTCTGATTTGATACATTCTGGTTCGTATAGGTTTTCTGGGAATTTTGCTGCTGTTTTGTTGTCTGTTTTGACCTTGCTCCTCTAGCCTTTTTCAGAGGTCGTTGTCTGATCTGCAGTACTTCTCGAACTCGTCATACAACTGCTGTATGGAAGTTGGTTTCTTTCTTGCTAGGTGTGCTGTGAACGGCCCGATTCAGAGGCCTTTGATCGTTGCTTCAATGGCGATCTCGTCTGGGACATCTGGTGCCTTTGCCACGAATTTCCAGAAGTAGTCGTGTAGAGTCTCTCCCTGCATTTGCTTGCACTGAAACAGATCTGTGGAAGTCAGCGACTGTGCTGTTAGCCCCTTGAAGTTTGCCAATATCTTGTCCCGGAGGTTCTCCCAAGAATAGACTGTGCTTGGTTTGAGCATTGAATACCAAGCCAGCGCGTCGCCTTCGGCTGCAATGATAAATGACTTTGCCAAGACGGTGTCGTCTCCGCCGGCGGAGGCTACTGCTGCCTCGTAACTCATAATGAACTGATGGGGTCTGTCTTTCCGTTGAACTTTGGTAGTGTGATTGGCTTGTACGCTGTTGGCCATGGCAACTGTTGTATGCCTTCAGATAGTGGGGACTTGGGATCGATAGGCCTCCGCATCACCTGAGATGGCATCATCGGCTGGCTGATCACTGGCGTAGGGCCTTGTAGCATGGTTGCAATTGGTGTTGCTGCGGAGGCTGGGATTGCGGAGGTTGACGCTGGTACTGCATGCTGCATACTTAGCATCTCAGCATGTAGGACTGCCAACTGCTGCCTTATTTCTGCTGCTTGTGCTGACGTTTGAATAGTTTGCTGATTAGCTGCGAATGCTGCTGCCATTCTGTCCCTCTCTTGTTGTGCTCTTTGCAACTATGCTTGCAGCTGTTGCAGTTCTTGCTCTGGTGTTGTGCCTGAGTTTGGTTGGGCCTCCGGATCTTGAATCTTTGGATCTTGGGGTTCCGGTGGTTGACCCTGGGCATCTGCTCTGGTGTCATCCTCCACTGGCGAGGTTGCGTAGGTGCTACGAATGTTGCGCCTAGGCCTTCCTCGCTGACCCGTGGTCACTGCTGCTCTGGTGGTGGTTTTTCTTTTCCCTGCCATCGTTGGTTTGCCTTGGCCAAACCACGGTGGGCGCCAATGTTGAAACTGGCAGTTTCAGACAGTGTGGGGGAGACCGGGGCCTCCGCCCGTCAGGGATCGCCCTCGGGCGGAGGCTCAGGATAGGCTCGACAGGTGAACTTGAGGGAAGCTGGCACAAAGAACTAGGGTTTCATTAATTCGTTTTCAAACCCACCTTCACGGTTACAAGTGTTCCCTATTTATAGGGCTCAACTACTTCATGACAGAATTTATTACAATGCCCCTCAACTGCTACAGTACATTCCTGGAATATTCCGTCGCTAGCCTCTTGTTTGCGGGGCAATCCTGCCATACCGTCTTCAAGTAATGGGCCTCCATGAGCAGCCGGCCCAAAGGCCCGGGTCCCCGGCGCTGGTCTCCATCTCCAGGGGCGTGCCGCTGCCTCGACGGGTCTCCGCCGGCCGTTCGGAGACATCACCCGCGAGTCTCCGCCCGGCTGCGCGGGGGCCATGGTTCTCAACGCTGGCCTCCGCCTTCAGGGGCGCGCCGTCGCCTTGGCGGGTCTCCGCCGGTCCGGTCGGAGACATCATCCGTAGGTCTCCGCTCGGCCGCACAGGGGCCATGCTGGCGCGTTTGCGCGGGCCACGGGCGCCTGCGCTTGAGTACCTGCACACACTTAGGCAAGATTGTTTGTTTGATTAGTTCAGAGGTAAGGCGGCCTCCGCCCTCATCGCCGGAGGCGAGCCGAAGCGGGGCGGCGTCCGAGGTAAGGCGGCCTCCGCCCTCATCGCCGGAGGCGAGCCGAAGCGGGGCGGCGTCCGCCTGACTATAGGTCGGAAGTCTCAGCGCCCGGCCTGGGCGGAATTCGCGACAAGCCCGCCGAGCCTCATGTAGTGCCCTACGAGCCTAGCTAGGAAAGTTCCTTTAATCAGGGCCAAGTCTCCGCCCATAGACGGTCGAAGACGCCTTGGCGACACCTTGCTGTCGGAGGCCTTCGCCACTCGCCGAAGCCGTGTTACAACAGTTGGACTACTGCTCTGAGGGAGCTTTTGGAGGTCATGCTTGTCCTTATTCACAACAAGTCAAACTTTGAAGTAGAATGGAGAGTGTTGACTCCCTGAGTCCTGACCATTGCATATGTATGTTGTGCCAAACAAACGGAGATAAATTAATATAATATACTCCTAGTAACGAATTACATGAATGATTGCCGACTTTAGAGCTAGGAAGACACCGATCGAGCACGGTATCGTATAGCATATTTTATCCAATATAGTAAGTGGTAAACAGTTAAGACATTCTGTATCATTTTCTTTTACTTTGAAAAAGAAAACATGTATTATTTTTGTAAAGTGGGGACTTTATAGTGGAATAGGTCTCAGTGTGCCATGTCTGTATCATGCATGCATGTATATAAGAATGAATATGTGATGCATCATGTGATGCATCCACGACGGCCAAGAAGGCCTCCGATATCGTCTTCCGTGAGGACGTCGACCCCTCTCACAAGGAGTTGCGAGAACTCATGCTGAGAGGGTCCGAGGCGATCGAGGCACCGCACAAGCCACCGCGTCTGAGCGATGATGATGACAAGGTAGTTGGTTTAGTGAGTAATAGCTCATGATTGATTTCTGCTAGGGAGGACACAACCGATTGTATAACATTATTCCCTCCTAGCGTGTCATCAGTGACGCGTCGTTATAACCTGCACTATTTCTCGTCTTAATAAAAAAGACGTGCAAACCTTTTGCGTGTTCGAGAAAAAAAAAACATTCCATTGATCATTCCCCAGCTGCACGTTGACTTTGCAGGATAAAAATAATAATCCTTGTCAGATGCATGATGAGAACCTCCAGTAACTGAGTCGTGTGTGTACCAGAACTAAATTACCGGCTAGCTCTGCTTAGTTTGTTAGGTGAGTATATGCTTGTGTTTACATGAGCATGCACAAAACCCAATTTTGCATGCACACTGTTTTTTTTTAAAGGTAGTAAAGCAAGCATCAGAAGTGGCAGCTTAATTTGCTTAACCAACGTACTATATATATACGGTTCGTAATAATTAATAAGGCCAGGATCAGACCGGCTGAGAGCAGTGAGGGCAATAAACATATACCTAACAGGCTATCTACTTGGCCTAACAAACTTGTTGGCTACCTAAATCCTTCCCTTCTCTACCTATTCTTGTTGGGCCAAAAGGGACTACCCAAATCTTCTCTCCTGTTTATTCCCCATGCACTTCTCTCTCCTCCGCTCGTTAACGCAAATGAGTGCGACACCACCGCCCGCAGGGATCTCGCCGGCGACTCCCCGGCGGCCGTCGTCCCCTCCGGATTCCCTCCCCGTCGCGTTGTCGCCCCTCCGGGTTCCCTCCCCGTTGCGCCGCCGTCCATGGCGACGCGGCCTCCCCGGCACAGCGCCCCCTGCTCCCCGTCAACGGGTTCGGAAAGGCCTAATTCGGTAGCCCCTGCCACCGGCGCTATGGCTCTGCCTCTGACGCAAAGGCCAGCACCAGCGTGGCTGCCGGCCCTGCCCCCGGCGCGACGGCCCCCACCGGCGCGCCGTCCCCTGCTCCCTCGGACACCGCCGCCTGCCCTGCTCCCTCCGACGCAGCCGCACTGGTGAGCTCTCCACGAAGGCTGACGGTGAGCTGCACCTTCACGCGCGGCCGCGGGATGCCCCCTCCCCTCGAGCCGGCGAGCTGCTTCTAGACAGTGCCGGTCCTAGGATTTTAAGGGCCCTTTGGCAATCTTGTCGCAACGGCCCCTCTTGACCATATATAAAATCTTATAATATATAGGCACTAATTTTATTTACAAAATGGAAGCAAATTCAATAACATATTTTTAATTTAACATGTCTAATAATTATCGAGGAACAATGTAGATTAAGCACTATATTTGTAGATGTATGATAATTATCGAGGAACAATGTAGATTAAAAAACAATATATTCATTTTCTTTTCTCACCCATGACAAATATTTCTTAGGTAACATTCTAAAATTCTAACACCTAAATTAGAAGAAAAATATGACTATATGGATATAAAGTACTAGAAATCTGGAATACTATACAAATAATTAATTTGGATTAAAAAGAAAAAGAAAAAAATACCTTGGGCCTAAACAATTGATCGGTGATCGTAATTCGTAAGAAGCCAAGAATTAAGATGTCGTCGTCGTGGAGCCCTACATGGTCGCCGTCCTCGTGCACCATGTCCGTGTCTCCGGTAGTATAGCTCTTCGCGGCGGCGCGGCTCGCCAGCTCCACATGTGTAAGGCGCATGTCGTGAACTCACAATCAATGTGTGTTGTGTGCAGCGTGACTCCTCGCCTCCTCTCTACCCGAGGGCCGTGGGGAAAGAAAACTAGAAAATAAATGTTGATGTTGTCTTTTTGGACCGTCTGACCAGTTCTATGTCACTCTTCTCATTAGTTTGCTAATGCCTAATGGACTATAGGACCTGTGGGTTTGTATACCTGGGCTTGGGCCCCTTCTTTGCTTGGGCCCTCGGCCGTCGCACCTCCTGGCCTACCCCTAGGGCTGGCACTGCTTCTAGAGGAGGCGCGACCTGCATATCCCGGCGGCGATGTCGTGGCTCTGCTATGCTCCGTTGATAGAAAGAAGAACATGATACAGTATGACATATGGGGCCCATCTGCCATTCTCTATTGGAATAGATTTGGGTAGCCTATTTTAGCTAGCATTGTTGGAGTTGAGGGCAAAATATAGGTAGTATAAAAATAGGTACGGTGGGTACCTAAATAGATATTTAGGTAGTCAGTTTTAGGTAGTAGTGTTGGAGATGTTCTTAACTGACACTGTCGGCTTGCAGTCTGCTAGGAATTTTAGCGACTAAAGTTCTGAACAGACTGACTAAAAGTGACTAAAACACTTTAGTTCCACTAGTCACTCAAGATGTGCTAAAAAGTGACTAAAACATTTTAGTCCACTAAACTTTAGGACGTGGATCAAGCGGGCCCTTAATATATGCATGTCCACTCGCTTGAGTTTAATGGAGCTGACTCATCATGCCATCACAGTTAAAGGTAGGTAAGACACCATTTGGAGCCTCCATCCTTTGAATCTTCCCTTGCATTAAAAGGAAAGACATGGACAAACAAGTCTAGAATAATGCCCAGTCCTACACACTACTACTCTTCCAAGTGAGACCAGAGAGTTGTTCTAGCTTGGCACTGTGTGTGAATAGGTACCACACCCAATTACTTTATTAATTATATGCTTTGACCAAACAATGACAAACAAAATGGTACTACAATGACCATTATTGTGTAGCTAGCTGTGGCATGCATTATTGTAGAAATTTCACACAGGGTTGGACTACTGCTCTGAGCTTGGAGGTCATGCTTGTCCTTATTCACAACAACTCAACTTTGAAGCAAAACATTCTTAGCTAGAATGGAGAGTGTTGACTCCTGAGTCCTGACCATGCATGTATGTATGTTGTGCCAAACAAACAAATAGAGATAAATATATGTTGTAAAAAAATAGAGATAAATATAATAACGAACATGATGACTGCCGACATTAGAGCTAGGATACCGAGCATCCCCCGTATAGCATATTTTATCCTATCCTATATAGTAAGTGGTAAACAGTTAAGACATATCTACACTGTTTCGATTTTGTAAAGTTGAAAGGAGACTTTTTATATTGGATCAGGTCAGTGTGCCCTACAAAATTGACCATGGCCCGTGCATCACTACTGCAGACAGGTCCTTCGCCGAGTGTCCGCGGCACTCGACAAAGCCAGTTATGCGCTCGGCAAAAGCTTTGCCGAGTGCCGTACTCGACAAAGAGGTCTCGGAAGACCCCTAATCGGCAAAGGTCTCTTTGCCGAGTGCTGGATGTCGGGCACTCGGCAAAGTCTTTGCCGAGGGCTAGGCCGACTCTCGGCAAAGAAAAGGCGCCGTAACGGTCCAGCCTACGTTAACGGTGTTTTTTTGCCGAGTGTCCCCTTGCGGCACTCGGCAAAGGATTCTTTTTTTTTTAAATTTGTTTGCCGAGCGCCCCACGCCGGCTTTCAGTAATTTTTTGTTGAAAATTATTTGCCGAGGGCCATGACCGTGGCACTCGGCAAATCTGGGAATATGAATGTCCCAGGTTCCCAGATTTGCTGAGTGCCTTGGTCATGGCACTCGGCAAAGAATTATAAACATTAATTTTTTTTTGTTTTTTACATTTCCATCCAAACAAACAACACATATATATAACCAACATCTCACATATATATAAACCATCACAGATATATCATAAACATCACGAACATCACATTTATATCACAAACAACCACAATTCTCACAATATCTCAAAAACAAATCACAAGTCTGAAGTTCACAAGCACAAGTTCACAAGCACAGTTCACTTATTCCACAAACAAGTCCAGGCTGCTCACGGCGACGGTCCGGGTTGAGTTGGGCCATCGTGGGTTCCCGGCGACGGTCCGGGTTGAGTTGGGCCATCGTGGGATCCCGGCGACTCTCCGAGGTGATTCGACGCCGCCCCCGATTGATGCTGCACAAAGGAGAAGAGTTTGGCGATGTGAACAAAGCTGTTTATGTTAGTTTCGAGCTGGAGTTCTGGATATTTACTACTACTAACTATTACTAACTACTACTTACTACTACTAACACTAACACACCACCACTACCACCACCACCACCACCACCACCACCACCACCACCGTGGCCACCACCACCATCACCACGACACCACACCACCACAAGAACAAGTACAACACACCGAAATACAGATTTGTTGTGAGATTTACCAACAAGGACCCTTGATCGACTACCACCACCACCACCACCACACCACCATCATGACAACCACCACCACACCACCACCACCACCGTCACCACCACCACCATCACATTACTACCACCACCACTGTCACCACCACCACCACACCACCACACCACTAACACTACCACACCACCACTACCACATCACCATGACCATGACATTTGTAGTCCACTAGGTTTGACCCTAAGCATGAGCATAGGAAGTAAAACATTCTTACTGATACTCACCAGAGTAGATTCAGGAGCTGGAGGTGGAGGTGGTGCAAACAGCAAAGGTGGTGCCGGTAACCCCTGTTGTTGCCCCAAGAGTCGCCACATACCTCATCATCTCTGCCAGCTGCCGCTGATCATGCTCTCGCTGTCTCTCCAATCCCTCCACCCTCCGCCGCTCGGCCTCCTGCTCAGCCTCCAAAGCCAGCACCTTGTCCTGCAACATTTGACCCCACTGTTTCAATAATGCAGAGCTAAGGTATGTAAAAGTCAAAGAACGATGAATGAAACAGGACTACTTACCTAGAGTGTTGACATCGCGGTCGGCCGTTGGTGTATGGCCGGGCTTGCGCTCGTGGTCGCTGCTCGGATCTGGCTGAGAGGAGGAGTAGAGGCCATGTCGAGGACGTCGTCGCCCATATAGAACCGCCCATGCTTCTTGCCTTGCCCAATCCTCATCATGATCTATGGATCAAGGAGCTCCTTGGTGCTCGGATCATAGTCTTGCCCATGTAACGACCTTGCCACCTCCCTGTACGAAGAGAGGCGGCTGTGGACGCTGGAGTTGCTGTACGTCTAGGGCGGGGCGTCCGGGTTGTACTCGATCTGGGCCGTCGCCTTGCCCATGTGGTCCAAAGCATATGCCTTGAGGCGACCGCAAGACTGGCCACCGTGTGACGCCGACTACGAGAAAGACAACAACATGGTTAGAAATCATGCAGAATTGAGCGCTAGATTAGATAAATGGTGGAGACCTACATATGCCTTCGCGTATCCACTGAGGTTGTGGCTGCCTTGATGGTGTGGTACACCTAGCATCGGCAAACGCCTGTCGTAGGCCGCGCCGTGCTTATTCTGCCAGTCCTCGCTCAACCACGCGTGCACGATCCGTTCCCAGCAATCGGGGTGCGTGGCGCACCAGCTTGGAATCGCCTATAGGCCATCAAGTATATGACATATCAGAAGATCAAATTAGGCATACTTAATATGAAACTAAGTAGTCTTTGGGGACTCTTCTACGCTCGAACTTCGCTGAGTAGTCTATGTGCGTCTGGAGGCGCGCCTCGTGATGTAGGTTAGCGTCATCAATCTTGACTGGTCTTTGGGGACTCTTCTACGCTCGAACTTCGCTGAGTAGTCTATGTGCGTCTGGAGGCGCGCCTCGTGATGTAGGTCCATGACGCACTTTTTACAAGAAGCGTACGCCACCCGGCCGCCCTGTCCTCCTGTCCCTCCTGGCATATGTAGAAATCCTGCATAAAGAGGCGAGGTATCCATTATTTTTTTTCTAGAATGTCAAATGAATGCAATAAATTGTGTTATGTAGTGCGAGGAAGACTTACACATAGCTCCCTAATCACCCGCTCTGCCTTATTTCTATAGCGGTTGCCATCACGATCTGGAGCATCGGGGATGAGGGCGTAGTGGTTGAATGTCCAGGCCGGCTCTAGGTTCTGTCCTTTTATAACTAGGCCAGGGAAGTGTTCCCTGCATAGAAGTCTTAGGATGCCATTGACCTTGCGTGCCTGGACTCCATCATCCACAAGGATCCAGTTCCTACATAAGAGGTTAACAAAATGTATTAGTTCTTATTTTGATTTTCAACATATGAAATAAAGAACATCTGAAGTTACTTACCTATCCCCGTTGGGTGTAATCAACGGGCACAGCTCAAAGGCTATTGGTCGATGCAGGAGCTTCGCGGGACCTCGCAAGTAGACGCTCGACGTACCAGAGGAAGTGGAACCACCTACCGTCGCCACCGCCTCCTCAGACGTGTGCGGAACCGCCTCCCCGTCGGACGTCTGTGGTACCTCCTCGTCGTCCCTGGACGCGGAGCCGCACGACTGGTCAGAGGACGGGTCCGGCCTGGGCCTCCTCGTCCTCCTCGTCTTGCTCTCCGACTACTCCGGCTCCTCAGCCTCTGGCGGCGACGAGTGCCGACGTCTCGCGTAACACAAGTTACAGTGCCTCCTAGTGGGCCCCATCACCTGCAATTAAAAAGAGTAAACCAGTTAGTACACATAATCGAGATGCAAATTAATGAAAACATAATTACAAAATAACATAGTATTACACGTATTACTAATATTCTTCATGATCGGGATTAGCTGGATGATAGGTATCGTCATCACTATCAAGATTGTCCAAATCCTCAACCACCTCATTCTCATCATTGTTATTGCCTAGTCGTAGTCGGTCAAGCATTTCCAAGTCCTTCGGATCATGCACCTTATCTGCAACGTCCTCATCAACAACCCATTTGTTGTCTACTTCCATTTCGATCTCTCCGGTTAAGTCTATCTCAAGCATCCCTATTAGCCCCTCTTCTTCTTGATAGAACTCTCCTTCATATGTGTTTGGGTTGAACTTGTAATCATCATCGTTTGGGCGAGGTAATTTACCGTGTGGCGATACCTTGTGCACAATATACCACCCCTTAAGACGTTTGTCTGTTTGGCAAGCATATGGACAATAATAAACTTGCGTGGCTTGTTGAACCACAATATAGACATGTCTCCTGGATAGACAGAATCCTGTCGAGTTTCGACTAGCCCAAGTTTAGGGGACTTTTTAGATACTGCAGGATCAAACCACTGACATTTGAATATGACAAGATCAAGTGCTTTGGAACCACGAAACTCTAGCTCATATATTTCTTCAATTCTCCCATAATAGTCGTGCCCGTCTTCATTGGGCGTTAAAACTCCGATATTTGTGGTCTTTGGATTGGCCCGACTCTGCTCGTACCTTGTTGTGTGAAACCGATATCCATTCACGTCATAGACGTTAAATGATGATACCTTATAGTCAAAGCCATTGGCAACCTATCACAATTCGGCACTTATAGACGCATCCATTTGGCACTGCAAGCTCAAGCAAGATAGAAATGAAATCAAACAACTTGCGATGTCAAACTAAGTACGAGCTAAGTTGGATGGTACCTTTGTTCGGAACCAAGAAATCAAATCAGGCGAACCATGTTTAAGAAGGGTACCAATTTCATGGTGAGAAGGTCTCCTTGTTTGATGCCAGGATTGATCAACAAATTCCCTACACCGACAAGAAACAAGGTTGTTGGATGCAAAAAAGTTACGGAGTATGTAACAAGTTCGTTCAGAACTTATCCCAGATACGTTTCCACTTCGTCAAGGTTGGTCAACACGTATAGCATGAACTTGCGCCACTCTTCATTGCTCAAGGTCTTTGGGGTCGCTGCACTTGCCCTCCCGCGTGGCCCTTTGAAAAGGCTGAGGGTCGATTCATTTTTGTCCTCGTTGTAATGAGGGGGTGGATTATGCACGCTAGGAAGGTTCTCATTATAGTATGTTGTTGTGAAGTTTGACACCTCCTGATGAATGAATGCCTCTGCAATGGAAGCCTCAATTTTGCCTTTGTTTCCACATTTCTTGCAAAGATTCTTTAGACATCTCTCGATTGGATAGCAAGAACGGGCCTACATGGGCCCCCCTAATAGTGCCTCTGACGGGAGGTGCAAAATCAAATGCTACATCGACAAGAAGAAGCTGGGTGGAAAGATCTTCTCCAACTTACAGAGCAACAGAGGTGCCGCTTTCTCCAACTCTTCAACCACTTCCTTACATAACTCCTTGGCACAAAGCTAGCGGAAGAAAAAACTCAACTCTGCCAGCACTTGCTAGACATGCTTAGGGACGTAGCCTCGAACCATCGACGGAAGAAGCCGCTCAATCCATATGTGGTAGTCATGACTCTTCATCCCTAATACTCGGCCAGTAGATGGGTTCGCTCCCCTCCTCAGATTCACTGTATACCCATCAGGAAACATTAACGTCTGGATCCATTGTATCACTTCCGTCCTTTCCTTCTTTTCTAAGATGTAATCGGCCTTAGGCCTTTTCCATGGCTTGCCGTCTCTTGGCGGCAGCATCTCTAGCTTTGGTCTATCGCATATCATTGCCAAGTCCACTCTAGCCTTAGGGTTGTCCTTTGTCTTGTCAGGAATGTCCATGAGTGTTGCCCAAAGTGCTTCGGCGACATTCTTCTCAGTGTGCATTACATCTATGTTATGTGGAAGGAGAAGGTCATCAAAATAGGGAAGCCTGACTTATGAGTCCACATATGTTCCACACCATATCCCACAAAGCAATCTTTCTTTGGATTGACCATGAGAGCATCTATCTGAGCATGAACCTGGGCACCAGTCATCTTCTGAGGTTGAGGGTCGGTCACCCTAACACCTTTTGTAAAGTTCTTGGTGTCTTGTCTGAATGCATGGTTAGGAGGGAGGAACTGTCGATGCTTGTCAAAAGACGAAAACTTGCCACCCTTCTTCAACCAATTAAACTGCACAGCTGCCTTGCATACCGGGCATGGGAACTTCCCATGGACACACCAGGCGCTGAACATCCCATACGCCAGGAAGTCATGCATAGAGTACTAGTACCAAACGTGCATTTTAAAGTTTTTCTTTATAGCTCGATCGTATGTCCATACCCCATCCTTCTAGGCACTAATCAATTCATCATAAACAGGCTCCATGTACACACCCATTTTGTTTCCTGGGTGTCCAGGAATTATCAACGTCAAGAATACCTATTGCCGTTGAAGGAGTACCCGGGGGGAGATTGAGGGGGATAGCGAACATGGGCCAACAAGTGTATGGGGCCGATATCATTCCATAAGGATTGGACCCATCTGTTGCTAGCGCAACACGTACATTACGAGCCTCTGCATCTTTGTCAGGGTGCTTACGATTAAAGCTTTTCCATGCTTCACCATCGGCTGGATGTACCATCTTGTTAGGACTATATCAAATGCCATTCTTGTGCCATGTCATCTATTTCGTGGACTCCTCGATCATGAATAGCCGTTGGAGCCTCGGTATGAGCGAAAGGTGCCATAGGATTTTCATGGGGACCTGAAGCTGCTCCTTCTGGCCAGCACCTTTGTCTACCTCCACATACCTAGAGGATTTACACTTTGGACAGTACTTTGCATCCTTGTGTTCTTTCCTAAATAGGACGCATCCATTTGGACAAGCATGTATCTGCTCATACGGCATCTTAAGTGCACGAAGGAGTCTCTGTGATGCGTACAAGTTGTTAGGCAGATTGTGACCCTCCGGAAGCAGCCCCCAATAACTGCCAACATACCATCGAAGCAGGCTCGACTCATGTTGTACTGGGTCTTCAACCCCATTAGGTGTCCAATGGCATCCAGTTGAGAAACCGTTGCCTTCTCGTGTAGCAGCTTCTGTGCCGAAGACAACATGTCATAGAACGCCTTTGCGGTTGCCTCTAGCTCCTCCTCCTCCTCCTCCTCCTCCGTAGGTCTTTCAGTGAACGTCGCTTCATGAAAGTCACCTACCCATCCTGCTACCCTGCCATCACCATCAAAAGCCTCCAAGCATGGTCTCATCGCCTCCTCTCTAGTACGATGGGCGTCACCATGGTACACCCACCGGGTATAGTTTGGCGTAAATCCAAACTTGCAAAGATGTTCCGACTTGACCTTCCTTGTTTTTCTTTTCCTGTTTCCACACTCGCTGCAGGGACAGAACATGTCTCTCGCTCCTTTAGCAGCCTCGCCAAATGCTTGGTTCAAGAAGCCTCGGTCTTGTTCATCCATTCAGGCGTGATTTGAGCCTGACTTAGGCGGCCCGTGTACATCCACTCACGGTTATCCATCCTCTAGTATATACATAAGCAAGTAATATAACCATCAATTGCATCTACACGGCGTTCCTACTATCTAATGGGTGAGGATAGGTCCTAATCCCACCCGCAGATGAGTAGATGAGGTTAGTTTCCATGCTCTACTCCTATCCAAGACTGAATTTTGGCAGCACCTCCCCGCTGTTCTCCCGATACACGTCCTGGCAGGGAGAGTGTGTATCCAGAGAACAACAGGGAAGGGCTGCCGAAACTCGGTCTCGGATAGGAGCAGACCATGGAAACTAACCCATCTACGTATCTGCGGGCTGTCCAAAAAACATGGACAATCCAAAACAGATACGGTCGTAGATATGCAAAGTTCTGCATACCTCCAACTGTATCTGTTTCGAACGGGAGACGCCTAACTGGGTTACGCGATCTAAGACAATGATACAGGAGGAGGGGTTATTTATACCTAGGGTGGCGGTGGAGTCAGGCTAGCGAGGGAGTGGCGAGGCACGACCACACCACCACATCCACCACGACGACCACACCACCACCACCTCAACGAACACACTACCACAACCACCTTGTTCTCCACCTCCACATCCACCTACACCTCCACCATTGCACGCCACCACCACCTCGACCTCCACCTAGACCTCCTCCTCCACCAGCATTGCACACCATGAAGCGAGGGAAGGGCATACCTGGATGTCGGAGGCTGCGGATGGGGTGAGGGTCACGGATGGGGCGGCGTCGAGGGGCCGGGGAGGGGCACCTCCTCCTCCTCCTCTCTTCTCGGCCTCCTCTCTTCTCCTGTTCCCCTTCTCCTCTTCCTCCCTTTCTCCCACCTTTTGCTCGGAACGGGGGCGGGCACGACGGACAGCGTGGATGGGGTGGGCGGGTGGCGCGGGGTCCTCCTCCTCCTCGGCGGCCGACGGATGGCGTGGGGGTTCTCCTCCTCCTCGGGGCGGGCCGGCCGGCGGGCGTGGGCGGGTGGCGCGGCCAGGGCGGGGCACCTCCGTCGGGGCGAGGCGAGCGGCGGGGTGGGGCTCCTCTGGTGGCCTGCTCCTCCTCCCTCCTCCTCCGGTGGCCGGACGGGCGGGCGTGGAGGTCGTTGCAGCGGCGGGCGCCGGCGGGCGGCACGAGCGCAGGATGGTGGCGCGGTCGAGCGGCGCGGGTGAGCGGCGCGGGCGAGTGGCGGCATGCAGGGTGAGCGGCGGCGCGCGGTGGGATAGTGGCTACGGAAGGTGCGCGCGGGGGCGGGGTGGAAAGGATAGGGTTCGGCCGAAACGGGCCGAAAACGGCTAAGTTAATGGGCCGCGTCCTTTGCCGAGGGTCACATGCTCGCAATCGGCAAAGAATTTACTTTGCTGAGTGAAAAAAATTTATTTTTATTTTTTTTGCATTTTATATAATTTAAAAACACTTTTCCCGCAAGTTCCTGGTCATGTTCCGTGAACAAGATGGCCGAGATTTCGGGTGAGTTCCTGGATACGGCCTCAAAATACACTCAAAAACATGAATATAATTTTTCGAATCACTGAATTCCATTATTTCATGCACCTAAAGTTCAAAATTGAATTATCCGAAAAAATTCAATGAAATGAAATAAATTAAATAAATATATCCAAAAAACCTAAAAAAGTTCCAAATTTTAATATGGAGATGTAATTACAGTATTAGGGCCGCACAAAAAATGGGGTCCAAAAAACTAAAAAAACAAAAATATTTTGTCGAGTGCCTGGCCTGACACTCAGCAAAGAAATTCAGAAAAACAAAAATTCTTTGCCGAGTGCCCTCTACGGGGCACTCGGCAAAGGCCGAATCATAAAATGGGCTAGCCGGCCCACACGGTGAAACCCTATCGATCTCCCCAATCTCACCCCCACCCGCGCCCCGCCCCCAACGCGCCCGCCTGCACCGCGCCGCCCCAGGCCCCACGCCGCCCCGCCGCGGGCCAGCGCCGTGCCGGTGGCCCGGCCGTCCCCGTTCCACGCCCCCAGCCGCCCGGCGGCCCCCGCCCCTGGCCATCCACGCCCCGGCCGGCCGCGCCCCCGCCAGCGGTCCTTGCAGAGAGGAGGAGGAGGAGCAGGGGAGAAGAGAGGAGGAGGAGATGGCGAAGGAGAGGAGGAGAAGGAGTGCGCCGGTCGTCCCTCGCCACCGGCCGTCCGTGACCCTCACCCCGGTCGCCCTTTACCCTCGCCGGCCCTTCCCCGTCGTGTTCCCGCTGTTTTCCGGCGTCCCCACGGCCGTCCCCACCCTCTCACCGACACAGGTATGCCCTTCCCTTCCCCTTCCTCTCTTTGTGTTGAATGGTGCTGTGCAATGTGAAGTTAGTGGGATGGTGGTTGGCGGTGGTGGCAGCAGTGGTGGAGTATGTTGTGGTGTGGTGGTGGTGGTGGTGGCGGTGGCGACGTGGCGGCATGGTGGTGGCTGCAGTGGTGGTGGTGGTGGCGGCGTGGTGGTGGTGGTGGTGGTGGTGGTGGTGGTGGCGGCGGTGGCGGCGTGGTGGTGGTGGTGGTGGTCGAGTCGTGGTTGACAAATAATTTTATATATGCGTTGTTGTCGGCCATCGTGCCATTGATTTGTTGCAGGTTTTGGTAACCTCACCGTGCAGGGGAGGTGCTATCGAATTTTTGAATTGATAGTCTTTTGTTCCTTATTTTGCAGGAGGACAGCCCGGCGACCAACTGATGGCGCATTTCAACCGTGACCACCTCGCAATCTTTGACGATTATGAGGTCGCCTTCGATAATCCATCTTATGTAGGTGTCGTAGTACTTGTCAGGTACCTGTAGAAGCATACCCGCAGTGCCCTCAAGATGCCCCCTATCAGCTTACTCGCACCCAGATACAGGAAGCAATACAGCAGCAGTCTCAGATTACGGTTCCGATAGATAATATTATGAGACATCTTTTTGATTTCCTGGTGTTTGCATCTTCACACGCCGAAGCCACTCACATCATGAAATCAGCATACCTCAATATTCAGGGCCATCTCCTTCCTGTCTATCTATGGACGCCCTACCATGGTTCCACTACATTACACTTCGATGGTCGGATACCCCCACTCAGACACCAGCAAAACACCCACGATCACCAGAATTATTACTAGAAAATAACGAAGAACTCAGGCTTTTCGTATCTGGACTCTGGAGTAGGGTTGGATATCAAGCCAGCTTGGCTCGTTAGTGACTCGGCTCGTTATAGCTCGGCTCGTTATGGCTCGGCTCGTTATAGCTCGTTAGTGTAACGAACCAGAAGGCTGGCTCGGCTCGGCTCGTTAGCGAGCTCGAGCTAGCTCGTTTGGCTCGAGCCAAAGCAAAAAAATATTTGCACAAAGATTATAACCGCAAATCACCAAGAAACACATCACTGTATATAAAAAATGAAATAAAGAAAATACAATAAACTTTGCATTGAAAAATATAAGTATGCTATCATCCATGACCATAATCCGTCATCATCTGTTGAACAATTCCATTGATCCATACAATATTTGTCATTTATCTTGGCTCATTATGGCTCGCGAGCAGCTCGCGAGCCAGCTCGAGCTGACTCATTATAAAACGAGTTGGCTCATTACCAAACGAGCTGGCTCATTATAAAAAGAGTCGAGCTCGAGCCGAGCCAATAACGAGCGAGTCAAGCGAGCTGCAGTGCCACCGCATCTTTGCAAAAATGTCACCATACCTAGAGTCTTCACGAACATATGTCATGTTACTGGCGTGAGCTTGAGGAGATCTGATCTCACTTATACCATGAAGACATATGCACTAAGATCAGCTATACCTGGACTTGCACAGGTAGGCATCCGCAGAAAAGTTGCTGGTCAGTACTTCCTGCACATATGGCCACTTTGGATTCGTATAGAAGGCTGTCCACCGGTTGACCAATAGGCAATCCAGTGCCACACGAACGGTAACTGCAGTTACAACACAACCTTCCTCTATTAATGTTACACTATTCCCTCTAACAGTTGTCACTCTTACTGTAGCCGGGACCCACATGCTAGTCCGATACACATTGTACCCGCAACCCGAAGATGAGGCCGGTGCGGGGCCCTCTGGAGAAGCAGGTGGACAGGAAGGAGGTCGTCTGCAAATAGGTATGGTACAACCATCCTATACATCGCAACTAACTACATACTTGAGATATATCACAATCCAAATACTGAACTACCTCATGCGGATCATAATGCAGCCTGGGTTGAATCACCCTCCGATTCATCCTCCGACTCATCATCATCAGGTGGAAGCGTAGTACCGGACACACCACCAGATGCCACCCAACTCATCAACCAAGAAGTTTTCACACCAGATAGCGACTTCGAGGGTGCCACGCATAAAGTTTCCTCACAAGGGTATATTTAGTTGAACTTCAATCCATATCTATAACACTGTCCAATTAAAACAATAGAACTTGCCCAGCCGTCTCTTTGCTAACACAACTCCTTTACAGCTATGACGAAAACTAAATCCAAAGATGAGGAGACACTTGAAGCGGCAAGCACTCAAGAAAGCTGTGCCTGATGCCACGACTACCTGCCCATCCTCTGTGAACTTTATCGTGAACTTTGGTTGTCAATTCGCTGCGAGCAGTTCTGGTTGTGAACTTCGGTTGTAAATCTTGTGAACTTGTGATGTATTTGAACTTGTGGTTGTGAACTTAAGATATATTTGTGATGAATGGTTGTGATATATGTGCTTGTGGTGATATATATGTGGTGTTGGCAATATATATTGTATAAATATTCATGTTTGATTGGATAAAATGTGGAAAACAAAAAAAAATTAATTTTAGCACTGTTTTGCCGAGTGTCATGCCTCAGACACTTGGCAAAGCTGGCCAGCCCTGGGAACTGGCTGCTCTCGGGCAAAAAAATGGAATTATAAGTTTGCCGAGTGCTAAGTCTTTGCCGAGTGTCATGCCTCGGACACTCGGCAAAGCTGGCCAGCCCTGGGAACTGGCTGCTCTCGGGCAAAAAAATGGAATTATAAGTTTGCCGAGTGCTATGTTTTTGCCAAGTGCTAATGGCCGACACTCGGCAAACCTGGCAGGGGGGGGGGGGGGGGGGAGGGTGCATATTTGCCGAGAGTTGGACACTCGGCAAATAATGTGTTTACCGAGAGGCCTTCTTTGAGAGTCCGATTTGCCGAGTGCCCGACTTTTGGCTCTCGGCAAAGATCAAGCACTCAGCAACGATCCCGTCTGCCATAGTACATGTCTGTATCATGCATGTAGATGACCATTGCATTGATCCATTCCAGCTGGTGCATGCGCGCTGACTTTGCAGGATAAACGCGAACTAATCCTTGAGAACCTCCAGTTTACCAAAACTAAATTACCAGAGCTTAGGTTCCTTGTAGTAATTACACTCAAAATTATCAGTACCAACTTAGTTTAGGTGAGTATGCTTGTGTTTTCAATGCAACCCAAGCTTGCATGCACATTGTATCTTTTTTGAAAAGCTAGTAAAGCAAGCAGAAGTGTGCCAGCTTTGCTTAACCAAAGTACGGTTCCTAATTGATTAATTAATTAATTAATAATAAGGCCAGGATCGAACCGGCTGAGTAGCTTTACTTAACCGACCGTACGTGCAGTGTCGGCTTGCAGTTTGCTGTTGGGCACTACAAGCAGTTCAAGCAAGTGTTCTCATTCACACGGACCACAACGTACTGCATGCTAGCTACCTGCGTGTATTGTCCTGGACTACACGTGTGATATGATGACGATGATGACGCTTTTTCACAGTCAAGGCGGCCCGGCCGGCAAACAACTATCACTACTGGAGGCGCCCTCTTTGCCGAGGGCCCAGGGCACTCGGCAAAGGCTCAAAAACCCTCGGCAAAGGTTTTGCCGAGCGCCGCCCTCGGCAAAGAGCCCTCGGAAAAAAATTTAACGGCAAAAAGGCTCTTTGCCGAGGGCCATTTGTCGGGCACTCGGCAAAGCCTTTTTCGAGTGCCAACGGCGACACTCGGCAAAGAAAAGCAGCCGTCAACGGCGCTGCTCCGTTGACGGCGCCTTTGCCGAGTGCCGACAGTTAGGGCACTCAGCAAAGATATTTTTTATTTTTTTTTCAAAAACTCTTTGCCGAGTGCCACGGCGGCGCGCACTCGGCAAAGCCATTTTTTAATTTTTTTAAAAAGCTCTTTGCCGAGTGCCTCCCCAGCTTGGCACTCGGCAAAGATTTTTTGTTTTTTTTAAAAAAAATCTTTGCCGAGTGCAATGTCCTGGCACTCGGCAAAGTTTCCCAGCTTTGCCGAGTGCCATGACCATTGCACTCGGCAAATCAACCGAAATTGCAATTTTTTTTTGTTTTTTGCATTCCACTGACACAAACAGTTCAAATATATATCACATGTCACATATATATCACAATAATCACATATATATCACAACGAAACCATTTTCACACAGTATATCACAACCACAACTCAAATAACAACATATCGCAACCACAAGTCAAATATCACAACCACAAGTCACAAATTTACAACCACAGTCCATCAAGTCCAAGCACAAGTCACAACCACAAGTGAAGCTCAAGTCCAAGCACATGACGAAGCACAACTCCTCAAAAAAGCGGCCTATGACACGATGGTGAAGCAAATGCTCCATCATTCGGTGACGCATGAGCGGGGTTATTCGAACCCGCCGATGGAAGCTGCAAAAAGGATAAGAGGTTGCATGTATGAGATTCATCTAGTAAGTTTCTATGTGAAGCATTGATGTATGTCATAGCTAGTGCAAGCATCTAGTAAGTTTCTATGTCAAGCATCTAGTAAATTGAGAATGTCAAGCATGGTTGTATGTCATAGCTAGTGCAAGCATGTAGTAAGTTTCTATGTCAAGCATCTAGTAAGTTTCTATGTCAAGCATCTAGTAAGTTTGTATGTCAACCATGGTTGTATGTCAAGGAAGCATCTAGTAAGAGTGAACTTTAATACTTATAGGAGTGGCTGTAGGAGTAGGCGGTGGAGGAGCTGCCAACGGCAAAGGTACACCCCCTTGCTAGACACTCTGCATGAAGGCCTCCATTTCTTGCATCCTCCTCTCCTGGGCCGCGAACGCTTCCCTCTGGGCCTGCAGCTGCGCGCTCTGAGCCTCGACCACGAGCTTCTGGGCCTGCAGCTCGGCCTACAATACAAACTTCAATGTTTCAGTAATGCAAATGTAACTTAGGAGTGCAAAGATGAACGTACGACGAGTAAAACAGGACGTACCTCGAGAGCGTCGACCCGCTGCAGTGACGGAGTAGGCCGTGGGTGTATGGGCTGGCTGGAGCTCGTGCTCCGTGCTCGGAGCATGTCGAGAGAGGGAACATTGGTGGAGTCGATGGCGCCGTCTGCAATCCACAGCCGTCCATGCTTCTTGCATCCTCCTAGCCTCATGATGGTCTCCGCATCAATGGGCTCAATGCGCACATCGTAATCTTCCCCATGGACCTCCCTCACCTTTGAGGTGTACTCTTGGACCTTAGTGTGCACGGTCGGGTCGGAGTACACCTCGTGCGGGGTAGATGGGTCGAAGGAGACAGAGGAAGACGCCCTGCCCATGTGGGACATAGCCCACGCAGAGAACTCCGAGACCTCCACGCCCAGGTGTGCAGCCTCCTGCGAGTAAGACGACAAGATGGTGAGAAATAAGGAAGAACTCAGCGTCAAATAAGATAAAAGAAATCACTTACATATGCTTGTTTGTAGGCGGGGAGGCTGCGGCTGCCTTGATGGTGAGTAGCACCTCGCCTCAGCAGACGCTGGTCCCACTGCCTCGCGTGGTTCTCAGCAAAGTCGTTGGACAAACACCTGTCCACGATCATCTCCCAGCACACGGAGTGGGATCGGCACCACCAGGGAATCACCTACAAGTCATCGATTATTTGACATAGAAAAAGATAAAATTAAACCAACTTAATCTCAAAACGAATCATTATTAATGTTTTTCGTCTACCTCAAGGTACTGGGCCCGGGACAGCTCCACCTGTCTTGCATCAGGCTTGCTAATGGACTGCTTCAACACCACGGCATAGTAGTCTCTGTGGGCCTGCACGCAGGCCTCGTGGTGCATGTCGGTGACGTACTTCCTACAGGCGACGGCAGCCGCCTGATCTGCCCGGGCCTCAAGTCCTTCTTCTGGCTTAAAATACCTCTGCATACAAAACCGATGTATCCATTCATTATTTCAATAAAAGACTTGCCCAATGAAAATGTTGTGCGAGAGAGACTTACCCGAAACTCCGCCAGTACCCGCTCCTGCTTGTTGCGGTACCTGTCGTCAGGGGCCAACTGGTACCTGTCCCATGTGTAGGCCGGCTCCCGCACGTCCTCGGACACGTTCACAAGGCCGGGGTACCATTTCCTGCACAAAACACCAAGGATGCTCGCGGGGGAGCGTGCAGAAGTACCCAACAAAACCAACCAGGCCATGCACAAGTGATTAAGAAAATTTATCAGTTCCTCTTTTGATTTCCAACATTATCATATGAAGTAGTTGTGATAACATCTATAGTTACTTACCTCTTTGCCATAGGGCAAATCAGTGCCCGGTTGCAAGGAAGCGGAGGCTGAGGGAGGCTCGCGGGACCTCGCTGGTAGATAGTCGGGGTAGCGGAACTGTCGCCCTCGGCGGCCTTGTCCTCGGCCACCTCGTCCTCGGCCACCTCGTCCTTGGTCTGTCGGACGTACTCGTCCTTGACCTCGTCCTCGGGCGTGGCCATCACGTGCTCCTCCTCCATCACCTCGTCTGAAGGTGGTGGGGAAGGAGTCCGCTACCTCCTGCTGACCCTGGTCCTCCTCCTCTGACCTCCTGTGGACGCTACCCCTAACCTCGACCCCTTGTCTGAAATGGGAGGGCGTGGTCTCTCGTAACGGGAGGCCGTCTCACGTCGTGGACGGCTGCTCGCCATCACCTGCAATCACAAAGAATGAACAAGACTTATTAGTATATATATTAGAAATAGATTCAAAATAAATAAAGAAAACACAAACTAAAACAAATGTAGTATTACATGTATTAGGAATAATCTTCATGATTAGGATCATATGTGTCGTCATCACTGTCAAAATTGTCCAAATGGGCAACACTATCTGAAGGTTCTATGTTGTCTTCGTCGTCATTGCCTAGCCTTAATCGGTCAAACATTTCTATGTGCTTGGCATTTTGCACCACATCTCCATCAACCACGTCATCCTCCGTTTCGTTGTCTACTTCCATTTCGATCGCTTCGGGTAAGACTATCTCAAATGTGCCTAGTAGCTCATCTTCTTGATAGAACTGTCCATCATATGTGTTTGCGTTGAAGTTGTAATCGTCATCGTTTGGGGCAGGTAGTTTACCGTGTGGAGACACCTGGTGCACAATAGCCCTGTCGATGTTTTACCACCGATAGCCTGCCACGGGGGTACCCGGGGCAGTATGTTCGAGCTTCGGCGTATGCTGAACTCGATGGTTAACGCAAGAGACAGTCGGTTTATCCTGGTTCAGGCCCTCGATCACAGATCGAGTAATAGCCCTACGTCCAGTCGGTGTTAGCTTTTGCGTTGGATTGATTATGAAGTGTTGTGTCGTACAATTGCTCTGTTGAACTCCCGATCCAAGGTGCCCTGCCCTCCTTTATATAGTCAGGAGGCCAGAATCCAAGTTGGTTTACAATGAGAGTTCCTAGTAGGATTATAGAGTAATACTACTATTAAGATTACAGGAGAGAAAACCTAATTGGTCTAGGTCTTCTTCCTCCCTTGCGGGGTATCCTGTGGGTCCCGTATCGACAAGCCCCCGAGCACTTCATGGTTGAGTTCTAGAAGCCTCGTCTTGTTCCTTCAAATCTCGTTGAGCAGGAACAAGCATCATCCGAGTGCTTTCTTGAGCGAAACCATGTAGCGCTTCGTGAGATCTTTGCGTGGTGTGTACTTTTTGTACTTTTTAGAGAAAAAAGTACTCCCATTTGGATGTAGCCCCCGAGCCTCTTGCTGTTTGGCACAAGGAGCTTGAGGGTCTTTTCTTGAAATCTTCCTGATTCTTCGTTGAAAGGCTCCCCGACTTCCTTATTGAAAAGGAGCTCTGATGTTGTGTTTGGGTTCTTTTTGTCTTGTGGTCCTGACGCCGTCTGTCTTGAAGAAACATTCTGAGTGGTGTGCACTTTTTTGGAGAAAAAAGTGCACTCATTGAGTGTAGCCCCCGAGCCTCTTGCTATTTGGAACAAAAAGTTGGAGGGTCTTGAGTCTGAGTTGTTCGATAGAACCGTATACCTCTTCTTTTGCAGCCCCCGGGCATATATCCGGGTTGTTTTATTTAGGAAGAACTCAGAAGCAGGATTTTGGTATATTCTCTGGTAGTCTGCTGGTGTCAGATGTAGTTGTATGGTGGTGATTGAGTTTGAATGCCTTTTGTTCACGGGTTGTACTGTGTCGGTATATTCTTCCGAATATGCCCGTCTTCGAGTACTGTTCCCTCTCGCCTGAGTCTTCCATTATTGAGTCCCATCCTTTCACTGTGTCCTTTGTTAGTCTTATTTTGTTGGTACTCCTAGTCCATGTGCACCGCTCCTTTGATCTATAAATACCCTCCCGGAGTGCTTGCTTTCATCCATTGAACATTCTGTTGAAACCTTTGTGATCACTAATATGGTAGTTTGTGAAGTAGAGAAGCCCCCGGGCGTGTTTTGTAGTTCTTGTGCATCTTGTCATAGTTGGAGGAAGTCTTGTGATAGGGGTTAGAGGTTGGCTAATCTTGCGGCAGCAGTGTACCAGGATGTACGTGGCGGTAGTTGGAGGAAGTCTTGTGATGTGGACTTTGTTCCTTCATCTAGCAGTTCTGGGTTGATCCTCGTCGCCTGTCTTGAGACTGTCCGGTGCAGATCAACACCATATCCAGCATCACATTAGTCTTGGTTAGACAGATGCCTGCCAGCCTTCTTTGCTCCATGTTGTCCTGCCATGCTGCTGATTTCTGCCTTGGAAGCACTGCGTCCGTCCTTTGAAGAAAACAGTGTAGCGGATGGCGGTTTGTCCTTCCGAGTAGCAATTTGGGACACGTAGTCATTCCAGAATCCAGCCGTGTCCGTGTTCTTCTTTGCTACTTTGCTTTTCGTGGTACCGAATACGTTGGGTCTTGTAAGATTTGTAATCTTCTATTTTTGAAGTCGCTTGTAATGGAAAGAATCTTTGTCTTCTGAGTTGTTATTTACTTTTCTGCTGTAGTTCCGGTGGCTCATGATATTCCTGAGTTCTTTTCGTAAGAACCAAGTTCTTATGTTCCTTGTGAAGTTGCCCTCCTTTTCCTCTTTGTTGACGGGTTGTTCTTGCAGTTATCTGATAACTCCGCAGTATCTCTGGATGGATAAGTCTAAAATCTGCCCGTTGAATTGTACCATTGTGTGGATTTGTGCCCTCCGTCATTTTAGCTGTGTCGGTAAATGGACCGTTGCGTTCTCACACGGTGCTTTAACGGGCTTGATGGGCCGTTTTTAACGCTGTAAAATCTATTTAAAGACTCTTCGTCTTCTTTTTCTTTACTGCCTTTCTCTTGCCTTCAAACCCTAGCTCTCAGTCATCCGCCGTCACCATTGCCGCCGCCGTCTTTAGCGCCGCTGTCTAGGCTTTCTCTTCCCCTAGTCGCTTTTTTTTCCTTCGTTAGTATATGGGTAAGAAGAAAACCGCAAGCAAGTCCCAATCTTCCTTCATGGACGAGGAGTATTCACTCTCCGTGATTGAAAATCAGGAGTTTGTTGCCATGAGGGCCGCCCAAAAGTCCTGGTCGGCTCCGACAACCACCGAGGAGTAGCTCCGTGAGCTTGTCTGCGATGGCTTGATCCAGAGCAAGGCCATTGCTGAATGGAGAGTTCTAGGCGAGCATCGGGTCCCTGCTCCAGGTTCTGGTGAGATCGTCCTTTTTGTCTCTTTCATTCGTGCTGGACTTTGCCTTCCTGCCTCTACTTTTCTTCATCAGTTTCTCAGCTATTTTGGGATTTGCTTGAACCATCTTGCTCCTAATGCAGTCCTTCACCTTTCTGTCTTTGTTCATCTTTGCGACTTTCCTTGGAATTCCTCCCTCTCTTTCTCTGTTTCGTTACTTCTTTCGTCTGAAACCCCAACCCCGCCGTGAAGAAACCAGCGTTCTTGGTGGTTGTGGGATTCAATTTCGCTAGGGTCTTAAAAGCAAGTTCTTTGACTATGACCTGGTTGATTCTGTAAGAGATTGGCATGCCGACTGGTTTTATGCCGCCAATCTAATCCCTTCCCTTGCTGTCCACTCTGGGACTAGTCCTGTGGTTAATGACCGATGGGATAAGAACCCTGTGTCGCCCGCTGAGGTCCAGGCAATCCAGCCATTCCTTGATAGGATTAGTGTGCTGAAACAGTAGGGTTTAACCGGCTTTGGCATTGTTTCGAGTTTTCTTCATCGCCGAGTTCAGCCTTTGAAGGAGCGAGAGCACCTTGGCTTCGAGTACTCTGGGGCTGATGATCCTTCACGCATGGTCCCAGCTCTTGAGCTGACCGATGAGGAAGTACTCGAGCGTCTTCAGAAGATGCTGAAAGGAGCGAGCGTTGTCCCGCCTACCATCTCTGAGTTCTCTGCCAATAACCCTCCTCCAGCTGTAAGTTGTTTTTTCCTCGTTCGGGTGCTTTATGTATTCTTGGTGTATCTCTCTTTGTTTAACTTTTCCTTGTCTTGTTGTTTTATTCTTTTTTCGTAGGAATTTGGGCGCAACTTTGTTGACCCGATCCCTTCTCTTGTTGTTCCCCCTGTCGTGGCGAACACTGGGAAAAAACTCGCCGGAGCTTCCGCAACCAATAAGTCCCCAATCTCCACAATGTTTCCTAGAGTTTCTTCCGGATTTGTTGACATATATGAAGAATATGTTCCTCATCTAGTCCCCCGCGGTCCTCGTAGTGTCTCGAAGAGGGGGCTAACGGATGGGTCTTCATCTGGCCTGCCTGCTTCCAAGAAGTCTCACAAGCCAAGTACTCCTCCAGGTACTCCAGTTGTAGCTAGCATGCTCTTAGGTGAGCATATTTATACTCTTTGTCCCTTTGTTTTCTTGTTTTTGTCTTGAACCGAGTGCTTTTATTCTTTTTTCAGCGGGTGCCTTGGTGGCCTTGGTCGAGACCGAGGGGGAAGAGGATGATGAGGTACCCCTTATCATGTGGCGGTGAGTTGTTTTCATATTCCCCTTCTATTGAATTTGTCCTCTTTGTCTTGACTTTTAGTCTTGATCTTTTTGAAGTAACCGGACATCGGGTACGAGTTCTTCTGAGGGTCCCGCGCTGGCTTCTTCTGAAGCTCCGATGTTGAGTTCTTTGGTAGCCTTGGTACTGAGCTCTTCTGCACCTCCGCTGCCGAGTTCTTTTGTGGCTCCAGCCCCGGCTTCTTCTGGGGCTCCGGTATCGGCTATACCGCTCCTGTCGCCAAGTGGCGGGGATGTTTTTGCCACTGTGGTCCCCCTTGCGAGGTCTTCTTTTGGTTTTGCGAGGAAGAAGGTGGCCGGGTGAGTAGATTTTGGCTTTATCCTTTTGCTTCTGTTCTCCTGTTCTCATCAGAGATTTCTTTTATCAATTTTTAGTCCTTCGTCCTCTCTCGCTTCTTCATCGACTTCTTCTCAGCCCTCCGCCGTGCCATCGAGTACTGAGCCTCAGGACTCGTAGCGTACTATTGGTGAAGTGGCTGCGGGAGCTACAAAGCTTTCTGGCGATGGCGCCGCTGCAGACTTGGCCGCCCCGGAGGTGATCGTGACCATTGCGTCGGGTCCTTCTGAGGGATTGGCCTCGACTTCCCAGGAGGTCGCTCTGGTCGTTCCTTCTTCGCCTCGGCCGGCCTCTCCTTCTCCTTCTCTCGCTTCCAGCGATCCTCCTTTTGCTGATGATGTGGTGCAGCAGTTCGATGCCACTCATTGGCTATCAGAATTAACTGCTGCCTGTGGAAACTTGTCGTCCCTTGCGACTTCTTTTGGAGAAAAGCTCCAGGTAAGCTTTTTCATCGTTCCTTCTTTGGATGTTCGCTTTTCTTTGGTCCTTATTCTTTATTTTTCTTTGCATCTTTTTGCTCAGTCCTTCTCTCATGACCATACTGGCTTCTTTTTCTCGTCTAAAAACAAGAGAAAGTTTTCTTCAGAAGTGAGCACCCTGAAAGCTGATCTTGATCTCCTCCGAGCTGAGCTGGAGGCTGAGCGACAAAAGCATCAGGATGAAGAAAAATCTCTTCATGCCCGGGCTGTTGAAATTGAGAAGCAGAGGGATGCCGCTCTTCAGGAGGCCCGAAAGAACTCGGCGGCCGTGAAGGACTTGGAGGCCGTGAAGGAGTGCAACGGTATCGAGAGTTATTTTTGTTTCTTTTTGTAATGAAACTTTCCTTTCCGCTGACTTGTTGTCTGCTGCTTTGTCCAGTTCTCTGGGTTGAAAAGCAGAAACTCTCGGAGGGCGTTGAAGAAATGAAAACTCTTGTTCGTACAAGTCATAACAAGGCTGAGGAGGTAATTACTCATGCCGAAGAGGAACTTGCGCTTGCTAAGTTGATTATGCGTGGAGCTGATAGAGATCTTGTGCAGGCCCAAAAAACCATTGAAGACTTGTCTGGCAGGTTGGCGACGGCTATTGAAAACTGGAAGGCTTTGTGGAAATCCTTTCATTCAGTAGCCGACGTTCTTCGAACTCCAGCGGATGACGGGCAATCTTGGGCTCAGTTGATTCCTCAAATTCCGACTCGTTTCTAAGAGTTTGTGAAGAGGTGTGCTCAACTATGTACCAAGAATGTTCTGGCCCAAGTCCGGGTTCTTGCTCCAGCAGTCCCTTTGTCCAAGATAGCAGAGGAATCTGATAGTCAAGAATACATCGATGCTGTTGAGAGGATGGAGCCTGAAGTTGAAGACTTAGCTAGTAGGGTAGTAGATAATCTTAATATCGTCCTCCCTTCTCCTGATGAGGCTTGATGTATTTGACTTTTATGCCCGTGCCTTGTAATATGACATTATACTTCTTTTTTGAATGAAGGTCCTTTTTGTTGATGTCTTCTTTGCCAGAATGCCCAGCCTATCCCTCGGATGATTTGTCGAGTACTTTTCTGTTTAAGTAAACAACTTGTGTTAACGACCTTTCTTGATCTGTTGAGTGCTTGTTTGGCCTTATCTTGTGCCCTGTAAACAACTCGTTGTATGTAGATCTTTGTGTTGACGACCTTTCTTGATCTGTTGAGTGCTTGTCTGGCCTTCTTTTGTGCCCAGTAAACAACTCGTTGTATGTAGATCTTTGTGTTGACGACCTTTCTTGATCCGTCGCGTTGTAAACAACTTCGTTATATGTAGATCTTTACGTTCTTGGGTATCTTCCAGTGTAGCCCCCGAGCCTCTTGCTATTTGGTACAAGTAGCTAGAGGGTCCTGCTTTTGATATTGCTCTGGTCTATGCCCAGGCTTAGTTTCAGTCGTTTTGATTTTATTTCAGGTGTTAGCTTGTTAGCTACCCTCATCGGCGTGCTCAAGTGTCTTTTCAACTATTTTGCTCTCGGCCGGGATGCTCAGGCGTCTTTTCAGCCATTTTGCATTTTATTTCGGGTGTTGGCTTATTAGCTACCCTCATCGGCGGGCTCAAGTGTCTTTTCAACTATTTTGCTCTCGGTCGGGATGCTCAGGCATCTTTTCAGCCATTTTGCATTTTATTTTGGGTGTCAGCTCGTTAGCTACCCTCATCGGCGGGCTCAAGCGTTTTTCAGCTATTTTGCTCTCGGCCAGGATGCTCAAGCGTATTTTCAGCCATTTTGCATTTTATTTTGGGAGTCAGCTTGTTAGCTACCCTCATCGGCGGGCTCAAGCGTCTTTTCAGCTATTTTGCTCTCGGCCGGGATGCTCAGGCGTATTTTTAGTAATTTTGCATTTTATTTCGGGTGTCAGCTTGTTAGCTACCCTCATCGGCGGGCTCAAGCATCTTTTCAGCTATTTTGCTCTCGGCCGGGATGCTCAGGCGTATTTTCAGCCATTTTGCATTTTATTTCGGGTGTCAGCTTGTTAGCTACCCTCATCGGCGGGCTCAAGCATCTTTTCAGCTATTTTGCTCTCGGCCGGGATGCTCAGGCGTATTTTCAGCCATTTTGCATTTTATTTTGGGTGTCAGCTTGTTAGCTACCCTCATCGGCGGGCTCAAGCGTCTTTTCAGCTATTTTGCTCTCGGCCAGAATGCTCAGGCGTATTTTTAGCCATTTTGCATTTAAGAGATAACTCGGATAGAGCCATGAGATGTATGTTTGTCGAGAGATAATCATCTTTTTTGATCATGAATATTGATGTGTTACAATGATATATTGCGGCATCTTTGTTGATCATGAACGTTGATCTCTTCCGTCTTGTATACATATTCTCTCTTGATTTGTTTTTATGCGTAGAATCTCTGTAGCTGACTGATGTGCCATGTATTGTTGACTTCTTTTCCATCTTCAGTTATGAGCTTGTATGTGCCTGGTCCGATGACTTTTGTGACGATAAAAGGACCTTCCCATGGACTGAGTAGTTTGTGGCGTCCGTCGGTTTTTTGTATTCTTCTTAGTGCTAAGTCTCCGACTTGTAATGATCGAGACTGAGTATTCTTGTTGTAGTGGCGCCTTAGTCCTTGGAGGTATTTTGCTAATTGCAGGGTAGTATTTACTCTGACTTCTTCTATGCTGTCGAGTTCTAATCTTCGGGTGTGTTCTGCTTCTCCTTCGTCAAATTGTTCTATCCTTGATGACGTCCAGATCAGGTCTGTGGGTAGTACGGCTTCTGATCCGTATACCAGGAAGAAAGGTGAGTATCCAGTAGCTCTGCTTACTTGAGTCCTTAGCCCCCATACAACTTTAGGTAATTCTTCGATCTATTTTGCCCCATAGTCTACTAGTTCTTCATATAATCTTGGTTTTAATCCGGCTAGTATGAGTCCATTGGCCCTTTCTACCTGTCCGTTGGCTTCTGGATGTGCGATTGATGCATAATCTATACTGAAGCCGCAATCCTGTGCCCAACTTTTGAATTCTATAGCTGTGAAGGGAGAACTCAAATCTGTGATGATTCGATTAGGCATGCCGAAGCGGTGCATAATATCTTGGATGAACTTGACCGCTTTGGCTGCGCTGTATTTTGCGAGTGGTTTGTATTCGATCCACTTGGTGAACTTGTCGATTGCTACAAAGATGTACTTGAAACCGCCTTTTGCTTTCTTGAGAGGTCCCACTTGATCCAGCCCCCAGCAGGAGAAAGGCCAAGCGGGTGGAATTCAGATGAGGTTGTGGGCTGGCACATGAGCTTGTCTTGTGAACATCTGACAACTTCTGCATCTTCTGACGAGTTCTTCTGCGTCTTCAAAGCGGTTGGCCAGTAGAAACCAGTGCGGAATGCTTTGCCGACTAGTGTTCTTGAAGCGGCATGATTTCCACAGCAGCCTGAGTGTATTTCGTCTAGGATTTGTTTGCCTTCTTCAAATGAGACGCATTTTAGGAGTACTCCTGATGATGCGGCTCTTCTGTATAGCTTGTCTCCTACTAGGACGTAATTCTTGCTTCTGTGGACGACTTGTGTGGCTTGCTGTTTTTCTGCTGGCAACTTATTCTCTTTGATGTAATCAATAAAAACCTATGTCCATGATGTGTTGATCACCAGAATCTGGTTGCTTTTTTCTATGAGTTCTGTGGTTGTCTCACCGGGTTTTTTGATAGAATGAGCTGATAACTCCTCTATGAATACGCCGGGTGGGACTTCTGCCCTGTCGGATCCAAGCTTGGCAAGAACATCTGCTGCAATGTTGGAGTCTCGCAGGACATGTAGAAGTTCTAGTCCTTGGAAGTGTTTTTTGAGTTTTTGGATTTCAGCGCAGTAGGCACCCATGTTCTCTTTGGTGCAATCCCAATCTTTGTTGACTTGGTTGATGACTACTGCCGAATCGTTGTATACGAGTAGTCGCTTAATTCCGAGTGTAATAGCCACTCTTAGCCCGTGTATGAGAGCTTCACATTCCGCTTCGTTGTTGGTGGCTTGCCATAATATCTGAAGGACATACTTTAGTTGTCTTCCGTCTAGAGAAATTAGGAGGACGCCTACACCAGCTCCGCCTAGCTTAAGTGATCCATCAAAGTACATCTTCCAATGATCAAGAATGGCGCTTGATACGGGTTGTTGAATTTCTGTCCATTCGGCAACAAAATCAGCAAGGGCTTGAGATTTAATTGCTTTCCACGGGGTGAAATCGATGTTGAGAGCACCGAGTTCAACTGCCCACTTGGATATGCGTCCTGTTGCGTCTTTGTTGTGTAAGATGTCTCCTAGTGGGAAATCTGTCACCACGGTAATCTTGTGGCTCTCAAAGTAGTGACGAAGCTTGCATGAAGTAATCAGTAGGGCGTAGAGTAGTTTTTGCACATGCGGATACCGGATTTTTGATTCTGATAGCACTTCGCTGATATAGTATACTGGGTATTGTACTTTATATACGCGCCCTTCTTCTTCTCTTTCCACTACTATTGCTGTGCTGATTATAGTAGTAGTTGCTGCAATGTATAGCATCATGTCTTCGTCTTTCTTTGGAGGTGTGAGGACTGGTGAGGAGGTGAGGTATGCTTTAAGTTTCTTGAAAGCTTCATTGGCTTCTTCTGTCCACTCGAACTTGTCTGTCTTCTTTAGTAGTTTAAAGAAAGGCAACCCTTTTTTGCCGAGTCTTGATATGAAACGGTTGAGTGCCGCCATGTAACCTGTTAGTTTTTGTACTTCTTTGATGTTTCGAGGAGGTCCCATCTCTGTTATTGCTCGAATTTGCTTGGTGCTTGCTTTGATTCCACGATGACTGACCAAGAATCTGAGTAGTTGTCCTAAGGGAACTCCGAATATGCACTTGTTTGGGTTCAATTTCCACCTCCACCTCTTCAGGTTCTCGAAGGTTTGTTTTAAGTCTTCAATTAGTGTATCCGGGTTCTTTGTTTTTACAACCACGTCGTCCACGTATGCTTCTACGTTTTCGATGATCTGATCACCGAGGCATGTTTGGATGGCTCTTTGGTAAGTGGCTCCAGCATTCTTGAGTCCAAACGACATTGTCCTATAGCAGGTAGGCGCCGAACGGAGTGATGAAAGATGTCTTGCTTTGGTCTTTTTCTTTTAATGCGATCTGGAGATACCCGGAATAGCAATCGAGAAAAGATAATAGGGCAGATCCTGCTGTTGAATCAACTATCTGATCAATGCGTGGTAGCCTGAACGGATCTTTTGGGTAGTGTTTGTTGAGATCTGTGTAGTCAACACACATGCGCCACTCATCTGTGTTCTTTTTCTGTACCAGAACTGGATTTGCTAGCCAATCCGGATGGAGAATTTCCCTGATGAATCCAGCTGCCATTAGTTTTGTAATTTCCTTTTTAATTGCTACCTTTTTGTCAGGAGAGAATCGTCATAGTCATTGTTTTACAGGCTTGGAGCCTTCATTGATATCAATTCCATGCTCAGCCAACTCTCTTGGGACCCCTGGCATGTCGGCCGGCTTCCAAGCGAAGATATCTTTGTTGTCCCGAAGAAAGTTGGTGAGCGCGAGTTCCTATTTTGCCGATAGGTGGGCACTAATGGTTGTTGTTTTTGTGGGATTACCGGTGCCTAGGTCGATTTGCTTTACGTTGGCTTCTTTTGGTGGTGCTAGGATGCTTGGTCTCTTAGCCGGTATCTCTAGTTCTTCTTGGCTTGTTTCTGCAACGATAGTGGCTATTTCTTTTCTTCCATCGTTTGCCTATGCCTTTGCTGCAATTTGGATCGCCTGTACGTCGCAGTCAAATGCGCGTTTTAAGTCGCTCCGAAGAGAAAGAACTCCATTAGGCCTTGGCATCTTGAGCAACAGGTACGGATAATGCGGTATTGCCATGAATTTGAAGCTCTCATACACGGGCTAAGAGTGGCTATTACACTCGGAATGAAGCGACTACTCATATACGGCGATTCGGCAGTAGTCATCAACCAAGTCAACAAAGATTGGGATTGCACCAAAGAGAACATGGGTGCCTACTGCGCTGAAATCTGAAAACTCAAAAATCACTTCCAAGGACTAGAAATTCTACATGTCCTGCAGGACTCCAACATTGCAGCAGATGTTCTTGCCAAGCTTGGATCCGACAGGGCAGAAGTCCCACCCGGCGTATTCATAGAGGAGTTATTAGCTCCTTCTATCAAAAAACCCGGTGAGACAACCACAGAACTCACAGCAAAAAGCAACCAGATTCTGGTGATCAACACATCATGGACACAGGTTTTTATTGATTACATCAAAGAGAATAAGTTGCCAGCAGAAAAACAGCAAACCACACAAGTCATCCGCAGAAGCAAGAATTACGTCCTAGTAGGAGACAACGTATACAGAAGAGCCACATCATCAGGAGTACTCCTAAAATGCGTCTCATTTGAAGAAGGCAAAAAAATCCTAGATGAAATACACTCAGGCTGCTGTGGAAATCACACCGCTTCAAGAACACTAGTCGGCAAAGCATTCCGCACTGGTTTCTACTGGCCAACCGCTTTGAAAGACGTAGAAGAACTCGTCAGAAGATGTAGAAGTTGTCAGATGTTCGCAAGACAAGCTCATGTGCCAGCCCACAACCTCATCTGCATTCCACCCGCTTGGCCTTTCTCCTGCTGGGGGCTGGATCAAGTGGGACCTCTCAAGAAAGCAAAAGGTGGTTTCGAGTACATCTTTGTAGCAATCGACAAGATCACCAAGTGGATCGAATACAAACCACTCGCAAAATACAGCGCAACCAAAGCGGTCGAGTTCATCCAAGATATTATGCACCACTTTGGCATGCCCAATCGAATCATCATAGATTTGGGTTCTCCCTTCACAGCTATAGAATTCAAAAGTTGGGCACAGGATTGCGGCTTCAGTATAGATTATGCATCAGTCGCACATCCAGAAGCCAACGGACAGGTAGAAAGGGCCAATGGACTCATACTAGCCGGACTAAAACCAAGATTATATGAAGAACTAGTAGACTATGGGGCAAAATGGATCGAAGAATTACCCAAAGTTGTATGGGGGCTGAGGACTCAAGTAAGCAGAGCCACCGGATACTCACCTTTCTTCCTGGTATATGGATCAGAAGCCGTACTACCCGTAGACCTGATCTGGACGTCACCAAGGATAGAACAATACAACGAAGGAGAAGCAGAACACACCCGAAGATTAGAACTCGACAGCACAGAAGAAGTCAGAGTAAATGCTACCCTGCAATCAGCAAAATACCTCCAAGGACTAATGCGCCACTACAACAAGAATACTCAGTCTCGATCATTACAAGTCTGAGACTTAGCACTAAGAAGAATACAAAAAACCGATGGACGCCACAAACTACTCAGTCCATAGGAATGTCCTTTTATCATCACAAAAGTCATCGGACCAGGCACATACAAGCTCATAACTGAAGATGGAAAAGAAGTCAACAATACATGACACATCAGTCAGCTATGGAGATTCTACGCATAAAAACAAATCAAGAGAGAATATGTATACAAGACGCAAGAGATCAACGTTCATGATCAACAAAGATGCCGCAATATATCATTGTAACACATCAATATTCATGATCAATAAAGATGATTATCTCTCGACAAACATACGTCTCATGGCTCTATCCAAGTTGTCTCTTAAATGCAAAATGGTTGAAAATACGCCTGAGCATCCCGGCCGAGAGCAAAATAGCTGAAAAGACGCTTGAGCCCGCCGATGAGGGTAGCTAACAAGCTGACACCCGAAATAAAATGCAAAATGGCTGAAAATACGCCTGAGCATCTCGGCCGAGAGCAAAATAGCTGAAAAGACGCTTGAGCCCGCCGATGAGGGTAGCTAACAAGCTGACACCCGAAATAAAATGCAAAATGGCTGAAAATACGCCTGAGCATGCCGACCGAGAGCAAAATAGCTAAAAAGACGCTTGAGCCCACCGATGAGGGTAGCTAACAAGCTGACACCCGAAATAAAATGCAAAATGGCTGAAAATACGCCTGAGCATCCCGGCCGAGAGCAAAATAGCTGAAAAGACGCTTGAGCCCACCGATGAGGGTAGCTAACAAGCTGACACCCGAAATAAAATGCAAAATGGCTGAAAGTACGCCTGAGCATCCCGGTCGAGAGCAAAATAGCTAAAAAAACGCTTGAGCCCGCCGATGAGGGTAGCTAATAAGCTGACACCCGAAATAAAATGCAAAATGGCTGAAAAGACGCCTGAGCATCCCGGCCAAGAGCAAAATAGTTGAAAAGACACTTGAGCCCACCGATGAGGGTAGCTAACAAGCCAACACCCGAAATAAAATGCAAAATGACTGAAAAGACGCCTGAGCATCCCGGCCGAGAGCAAAATAGTTGAAAAGACACTTGAGCACGCCGATAAGGGTAGCTCACAAGCTAACACCCGAAATAAAATCAAAACGACTGAAACTAAGCCTAGGCATAGACCAGAGCAATATCAAAAGCAGGACCCTCCAGCTACTTGTACCAAATAGCAAGAGGCTTGGGGGCTACACTGGAAGATACCAAAGAACGTAAAGATCTACATATAACGAAGTTGTTTACAACGCGACGGATCAAGAAAGGTCGTCAACACAAAGATCTACATACAACGAGTTGTTTACAGGCCACAAGAGAAGGCCAGACAAGCACTCAACAGATCAAGAAAGGTTGTCAACACAAAGATCTACATACAACGAGTTGTTTACAGGGCACAAGAGAAGGCCGGACAAGCACTCAATAGATCAAGAAAGGTCGTTAACACAAGTTGTTTACTTAAATAGAAAAGTACTCGACAAATCATCCGAGGGATAGGCAGGGCATTTAGGCAAAGAAGACATCAACAAAAAGGACCTTCATTCAAAAAAGAAGTATAATGTCATATTACAAGACACGGGCATAAAAGTCAAATACATCAAGCCTCATCGGGAGAAGGGAGGACGATATTAAGATTATCTACTACCCTACTAGCTAAGTCTTCAACTTCAGGCTCCATCCTCTCAACAACATCGATGTATTCTTGACTATCAGATTCCTCTGCTATCTTGGACAAAGGGACCGCTGGAGCAAGAACCCAGACTTGGGCCAGAACATTCTTGGTACACAGTTGAGCGCACCTCTTCACAAACTCTTGGAAACGAGTCGGAATTCGAGGAATCAACAGAGCCCAAGATTGCCCATCATCTACTGGAGTTCGAAGAACGTCGGCTACTGAACGAAAGGATTTCCACAAAGCCTTTCAGGTTTCAGTAGCCGTCGCCAACCTGCCAGACAAGTCTTCAATGGTTTTCTGGGCCTACACAAGATCTCTATCAGCTCCATGCCTAATCAACTTAGCAAGCGCAAGTTCCTCTTCGGCACGAGTAATTACCTCCCCAGCCTTGTTATGACTTGTACGAACAAGAGTTTTCATTTCTTCAACGCCCTCCGAGAGTTTCTGCTTTTCAACCCGGAGAGCTAGACGAAGCAGCAGACAACAAGTCAGTGGAAAGGAAAGTTTCATTACAAAAAGAAACAAAAATAACTCTCAATACCATTGCACTCCTTCACGGCCTCCAAGTCCTTCACGGTCGCCGAGTTCTTTCGGGCCTCCTGAAGAGCAGCATCCCTCTGCTTCTCGATTTCAACAGCCTGGGCACGAAGAGATTTTTCTTCATCCTGATGCGTTCGTCGCTCAGCCTCCAGCTCAGCTCAGAGGAGATCAAGATCAGCTTTCAGGGTGCTCACTTCTGAAGACAACTTTCTCTCGTTTTCAGATGAGAAAAAGAAGCTAGTATGGTCATGAGAGAAGGACTGAGCAAAAAGATACAAAGAAAAAAAATGAATAAGGACCAAAGAAAAGCGAACATCCAAAGAAGGAACGATGAAAAAGCTTACCTAGAGCTTTTCTCCAAAAGAAGTCGCAAGGGACGACAAGTTTCCCCAGGCAGCAGTTAATTCCGATAGCCGATGAGTGGCATCGAACTGCTGCACCACATCATCGGCAAAAGGAGGACCGTCGGAAGCGAAAGAAGGAGGAGAGGCCGGCCGAGGCGAAGAAGGAACGACCACAGAGACCTCCTGGGAAGCCGAGGCCAATCCCTCAGAAGGACCCGACGCAATGGTCACGATCAACTCCGAGGCGGCCAAGTCTGCAGCGGCGCCATCGCTAGAAAGCTTCGTAGCCCCCGCAGCCACTTCACCAACAGTACGCTATGAGTCCTGAGGCTCGGTACTCGATGGCGGGACAACGCTCACTCCTTTCAGCATCTTCTGAAGACGCTCGAGTACTTCCTCATCGGTCAGCTCAAGAGCTAGGACCATGCGTGAAGGATCCTCAGCCCTAGAGTACTCGAAGCCAAGGTGCTCTCGCTCCTTCAAAGGCTGAACTCGGCGATGAAGAAAACTCGAAACAATGCCGAAGTCGGTTAAACCCTACTGTTTCAGCACACTAATCCTATCAAGGAATGGCTGGATTGCGTGGACCTCAGCGGGCGACACAAGGTTCTTATCCCATCGGTCATTAACCACGGGTCCAGTCCTAGAGTGGATAGCAAGGGAAGGGATCAGATTAGCGGCATAAAACCAGTCAGCACGCCAATCTCTTACAGAATCAACCAGGTCATAGTCAAAGAACTTGCTCTTAAGACCCTGGCGAAATTGAATCCCACAACCACCAAGAACGCTGATTTCTTCGCGGCAGGGTAGGGGTTTCAGATGAAAGAAGTAACGAAACAGAGAAAGAGAGGGAGGAATTCCAAGGAAAGTTTGCAAAGATGAACAAAGACAGAAAGGTGAAGGACTGCATTAGGAGCAAGATGGTTCAAGCAAATCCCAAAATAGCTGAGAAACTGATGAAGAAAAGTGGAGGCAGGAAGGCAAAGTCCAGCACGAATGAAAGAGACAAAAAGGACGATCTCACCAGAACCTGGAGCAGGGACCCGATGCTCGCCTAGAACTCTCCATTCAGTAATGGCCTTGCTCTGGATCAAGCCATCGCTGACAAGCTCACGGAGCTGCTCCTCGGTGGTTGTCGGAGCCGGCCAGGACTTCTACGCGGCCCTCATGGCAACAAACTCTTGATTTTCAATCACGGAGAGTGAAGACTCCTCGTCCACAAAGGAAGATTGGGACTTGCTTGCGGTTTTCTTCTTACCCATATACTAACGAAGGGAAAAAAGGCGACTAGGGGAAGAGAAAGCCTAGACAGCGGCGCTAAAGACGGCGGCGGCAATGGCGACGGCGGATGACTTAGAGCTAGGGTTTGAAGGCAAGAGAAAGACAGTAAAGAAAAAGAAGACGAAGAGTCTTTAAATAGATTTTACAGCGTTAAAAACGGCCCACCAAGCCCGTTAAAGCACCGTGTGAGAACGCAACGGTCCATTTACCGACACAGCTAAAATGACAGAGGGCACAAATCCACACAACGGTACAATTCAACGGGCAGATTTCAGACTTATCCATCCAGCGATACTGTGGAGTTATCAGATAACTGCAAGAACAACCTGTCAACAAAGAAGAAAAGAAGGGCAACTTCACAAGGAACATAAGAACTCAGTTCTTACGAAAAGAACTCAGGAATATCATGAGCCACCGGAACTACAGCAGAAAAGTAAATAATAACTCAGAAGACAAAGATTCTTTCCATTACAAGCGACTTCAAAAATAGAAGATTACAAATCTTACAAGACCCAACGTATTCGGTACCACGAAAAGCAAAGTAGCAAAGAAGAACACGGACACGGCTGGATTCTGGAATGACTACGTGTCCCAAATTGCTACTCGGAAGGACAAACCGCCATCGGCTACACTGTTTTCTTCAAAGGACGGACGCAGTGCTTCCTAGGCAGAAATCAGTAGCACGGCAGGACAACATGGAGCAAAGAAGGTTGGCAGGCATCTGTCTAACCAAGACTAATGTGATGCTAGATATGGTGTTGATCTGCACCGGACAGTCTCAAGACAGGCGACGAGGATCAACCCAGAACTGCCAGATGAAGGAACGAAGTCCACATCACAAGACTTCCTCCGACTACCGCCACGTACATCCTGGTACACTACTGCCGCGGGATTAGCCAACCTCTAACCCCTATCACAAGACTTCCTCCAACTACGACAAGATGCACAAGAACTACAAAACACGCCCGGGGGCTTCTCTACTTCACAAACTACCATATTAGTGATCACAAAGGTTTCAACAGAATGTTCAATGGATGAAAGCAAGCACTCAGGGAGGGTATTTATAGATCAAAGGAGCGGTGCACATGGACTAGGAGTACCCACAAAATAAGACTAACAAAGGACACAATGAAAGGATAGGACTCAATAATGAAAGACTCAGGCGAGAGGGAACAATACTCGAAGACGGGCATATTCGGAAGAATATACCGACACAGTACAACCCGTGAACAAAAGGCATTCAAACTCAACCACCACCATACAACTACATCTGACAACAGCAGACTACTAGAGAATATACCAAAATCCTGCTTCCGAGTTCTTCCTGAATAAAACAACCTGGATATATGCCCGGGGGCTGTAAAAGAAGAGGTATACGGTTCTATCAAACAACTCAGACTCAAGACCCTCCAACTTTTTATTCCAAATAGCAAGAGGCTCGGGGGCAACACTCAATGTCGATGTTTTACCATCGGCAACCCGTCACGGGGTACCCGGGACGGTGATTTGTTCGGAGGGGTATCGGCGTTTGCAGGAACTTGATGGTAAACGCAGGGAGACAATGATTTATACTGGTTTGGCACGCCGGAAAGTCACGGCACCCTACGTCCAGTCTGGTGTGGATAGTATATTGCGCCCTGTGCTATTTGTTGTGTTGTGAGGTATGTTGTGGTTGTGAGTTCTGTCAGTTATGTGTGTGTTGATCTAGGGACTCCTGCCCTCCTTTATATAGTCCAGGAGAGGCAGGAGTCCTAGTCGGTTACAAAGTAGAGATCCTAGTAGGATTACATGTAACTAGTCCTAGTAGGATTACATGTAGGGAATCCTAGTTGGACTAGGTCTTCTTCTCTCTTCTCCGCGGGAAACCCCATGGGTCTGGCATCGACAAGCCCCCGAGCATTTCACGGATGAGCTTCAGAAGCCTTCTTGTTCTTCTTGGTCTTCATTGAGTTGTTGTAAATCCGTTCCAGGTTCTTCTGAAGTGAAACCTTGAGATGGTCTTCTTTGTCCTTTCTTCGGCTAATGTGCACTTTTGGACAAAAGTGCACTCAGTGAGTGTAGCCCCCGAGCCTCTTGCTTGTTGGGACAAGAAGCTAGAGGGTCCCTTTAGTCTTCTTGGTTGCTCCGAGTTCTTTTTCGGTGGGTGCAATTTTTCGTAAAAATTGCACTCACTGAGTATAGCCCCCGAGCCTCTTGCTTTTGCTTGCAAAAGTTGGAGGGTCCAGATTCTTGTCTTAAAAAAATTTTGGGGTTATGTATCCCGCAGCCCCCAAGCCTTCTCCGAGTACTTTTCTTTAGAATAGAAATCAGATGAAGGGTCTTGATGTGGTGTCTTTGTTGTAGTCTTGAGTACTTGTATTCTTGGTCTTTCATCCTTGAAGTTTTAGCCCCCGAGCATCAGCTTGCGAGTACTTGGACATGAGCTGTCAAGTAGTTGGTCACCGTAGCCAAAGTAGTCAGAAACTGTGACGAGTAGTTTTTGCGGTGTCCGCCCCTGAGCTTATGCGCCAGGTGAGCAAGAGGAACCACGTCGAGTACTTATTGGCACTTAGCCCCCGAGCTTGGAAGCTAGCAGGGCCACTGGAGATGTTCCGAGTAGTAATTGGTGCTTAGCCCCTGATTTCGGGAACTAGTCTGTGCCTTTGGAAGTATGCTTAGCGTCCTGGAGCGTTGTCGCCGAATCTTGTTCTGAAAAGAAAAGATGCATACATTATGTAGCATATTTGTAGAATATTGAAACTACTGAAATTTATTCAGTGATCAATATAAACATTTTGTGTCCTGCTCTTAGTTCGGCCATATCTCTCCCGAGTAGTTAGCCTGTTACGTTTAGGTCCTCAGTCCCCATTTAGCCACAGCCACTGCGTGTGTGAGATCTTTGTCTCGTATACGCGTACGGGCACTGCCATTTGCACAGCTGAGAGCTTTGTCTCATGTATGTGTGCTGGCACTTAGCCGTAACAGGTGCACCTGAGGCTTTCATGAATTAAGGCGTGTTCAACTCAAGGAGATTATCAATGGCTAAGAGAAGACAAAAGTGAGTAGTCGGTGAGAGCGCAATTGCGCGCTAGAGTTTGCTGCCCTCCGGTAGATTAGTCAGCGAAGTGTAGCTCTGCATGCGGAGAACAAGCCGGAAAATTAATTAGAAAAGTAACTTAGCTTATTCGTGGACGATTGTCGACGAAGCCGTGGCGGTCGTCGATGAAGCTGACTAGTCGGAGTCGATTCCGACTAGTTGCCGATGGTGTCAAGCGTGCCCCCGGCTAGTTTTCTAGTCGAGATGAGTAGTCGAGGTCGTTGTCGGTGGGCGTCACGGCGTAGTCGAAGTAGTCCGTCTTCGACTAGTATTTTAGTTGAGACGAGTAGTCATCGGCAAGTCCGTGCCATAGTCGAAGAAGTCGTCGGCGAGCCGCTCGTAGCCGTTGGTGAGCCCGCGATGTGATCGAAGAAGTTGTTGGCGAGCCGCCCGTCGAAGTAGTCAGGATGAGTAGTCATAGTAGTCATCCTTGACTAGTCGAGATGAGTAGTCGACGAGTTGTCTTCGCGAAATCGAAGTAGTCGTTGACGAGATAGTTTGCGGTCGGATGTCGATGCTGCCGATTTGATGCAAATTTCTAGTAGAGCAGCCTTTAGTTGCTTGATTGCTTGAACATGTTGTGGCAGTGTAGCTCGTGGCTTTGATCCCGCAGGCCTGGATGATTCGTAACCTTCTGGTGCCTTTTTAAAGTGTACCGTAGTCGAATTCTATTAATTTGACCTGCAGCGGTGGGGAACAGCTGGTTGCCATGGTCTTGATGGCTCCCTTTTGGATTGCGGCAACACACTTTCTGACAGATACAACAGGCCAGCTGACACCACCACCTTGATCTTGAGTTGTTCTCCGCTTCGGACTGCTGAGCTACTGTCCGCTTGCGACACGCTTTTCAGCGCTTGGCCTCGAGCAAAAAGCGGACTGCCTCAATAGATGCCTTTGAACTCGACGGACAAGCGAGCGCGGAAGACCGTGACTTGAAATCGACGCAGACATGCGCTGATCCACCGATCGATCTCGTACGGAGCATCATTACGCTGGATTCAACTTGTACAGGGACCCGCGACTTCTGTCGTTGAGTAGATCGATCTTGTATTTTGGAGAACCTTGCCGAGCCGGCGAGTTGTGATTGTCGGCAGATAACAGCAACCATGCCGTGCCAAGTAGATTGATCTTGGTGACGAGGTCCGTCGAGCTCCCGGATGTAAATTCGTCGAAAGCCTCTACCTGGCGCGTCAGCTGTCGATGTTTTACCACCGGTAACCCGTCACGGGGTACCCGGGACGGTGATTTGTTCGGAGGGGTATCGGCGTTTGTAGGAACTTGATGGTAAACGCAGGGAGACAATGATTTATACTGGTTCGGCACGCCGGAAAGTCACGACGCCCTACGTCCAGTTTGGTGTGGATAGTATATTGTGCCCTGCGCTATTTGTTGTGTTGCGAGGTATGTTGTGGTTGTGAGTTCTGTCGGTTATGTGTGTGTTGATCTAGGGACCCCTGCCCTCCTTTATATAGTCCAGGAGAGGCAGGAGTCCTAGTCGGTTACAAAGGAGAGATCCTAGTAGGATTACATGTAACTAGTCCTAGTAGGATTACATGTAGAGAATCCTAGTTGGACTAGGTCTTCTTCTCTCTTCTCCGTGGGAAACCCCATGGGTCCGGCATCGACAAGCCCCCAAGCATTTCATGGATGAGCTTCAGAAGCCTTCTTGTTCTTCTTGGTCTTCATTGAGTTGTTGTAAATCCGTTCCAGGTTCTTCTGAAGTGAAACCTTGAGATGGTCTTCTTTGTCTTTTTGTCGATGTTTTACCACCGATAGCCTGCCACGGGGGTACCCGTGGAAGTATGTTCAGGCTTCGGCGTATGCTGAACTCGATGGTTAATGCAAGAGACAGTCGGTTTATCCTGGTTTAGGCCCTCGATCACAGATCGAGTAATAGCCCTACGTCCAGTCGGTGTTAGATTTTGTGTTAGATTGATTATGAAGTGTTGTGTCGTACAATTGCTCTGTTGAACTCCCGATCCAAGGTGCCCTGCCCTCCTTTATATAGTCAGGAGTCCAGAATCCTAGTCGGTTTACAATGAGAGTTCCTAGTAGGATTATAGAGTAATACTACTACTAAGATTACAGGAGAGAAAACCTAATTGGTCTAGGTCTTCTTCCTCCCTTGCGGGGTATCCTGTGGGTCCCGTACCGACAAGCCCAACCCTTAAGATCCGCTTTGTCTTGGTTGGCATATCGCGTATAGTACACCTGCACGGCCTGTTGAGCCACAATGTAGACATCTTTTCCTGGATAGACAGAATCTTCTTGAATCTCGACTAGCCCAAGATGAGGGGTCCGTCTCGTTTCTCGAGGATTAAACCAATGGCATTTGAACATGACAGGTATATGTTTGTGACCATGAAATGAGAGTTCATAGATTTCCTCAACTCTACCATGATAGTCAAGGCCATCAGTGCCGGGCGTGCAAACTCCGCTATTTGTGGTTTTCCATTTGGGCCGAGTCTGCTCATATCTTGTTGTGTGGAAGCGATATCCGTTCATGTCATAACCGGTAAATGACTGCACCCTAATGTCATAGCCGCCTGCAACCTATCTCAACTCCTCACTCATGGACGAGTCAGTCTGGGCCTGCAAGCTCAAGCATGATAGGTCGTTATATTAATCGAACGAACGAGAAACTTGGAATATGGAACGTGGGAGCAAAATTGGACATTACCTTTTGTTTGAACCAAGAAATGAAATTAGGCCTCCCCGCACCCGCACCCCGAGAAAGAAGGGTGTCATGTTCCTGCGAGGTAGGATCCCTTGATTGATGCCAGGACTCATGAACAAATTCCCTGTCCGAATGAGAATCAGTGGGGTTTCATGAAATATTCAGGGCGTATTGAAACAAGTTCGTTGAGAACTTACTCGACGAACGGCTGCACCTCGGGAAGGTTGGTCAACACATATAGCATGACACTTCGCCACTCTTCATTTCCTAATATCTTATTGGTCGCTCCACTTGCGCTGCCGAGTTGGCCTTGGAACAGGCTGTGGGTCCATTCATTTTCGCCAACATTGTAACGAGGGAGTGGATTATGATTGCTAGGAAGTTTCGGCTTGTAGTATAGTGTTGTGAAGTTTGCCACCTCCTCCCTTAGACTTGCCTCTGCAATGGAAGCCTCAATTCTGGCTTTATTTGTACATTTCTTGCGAAGAGTCTTTAGACATCTCTCGATTGGATAGCACCACCGGGCTTGCACGGGCCCCCCAAACGTGCCTTGGACGGGAGGTGCACAATCAGATGCTGCATGGGCAAGAAGGAGCCGGGTGGAAAGATCTTCTCCAGCTTACAGAGCAACACAGGTGCCGCTTTTTCTAAGTCCTGAGCGACGGTCCGAGATATCTCCTTGGCACAAAGCTGACGAAAGAAAAAGCTCAACTCTGCCAGCACTTGCCAGACATGTTCAGGGACATAGCCTCGGACCATCGCCGGAAGAAGCCGCTCAATCCATATGTGGTAGTCATGACTCTTCATCCCGTTGACTCGTAAAGTGCCTAAGTTCACTCCCCTGCTCAGATTCGCTACATATCCATCTGGGAACATTAATGTCTTGATCCATTTTAGTACTTCCCTCCTTTGATCGGGTTCCAAGATGAAATCGACCTTAGGTCTTTTCCATTGTTTGTTTCGGCCACTAGGATACCGCATCTCTTGCTTCGATCTATCACACAACGTCGCTAGGTCCACTCTAGCCTTAACATTGTCCTTAGACTTGTCAGTGTTCATGAGAGTTCCCCAAAGTGCCTCGGCGATATTCTTTTCGGTGTGCATTACATCAATGTTGTGTGGCAGAAGAAGGTCATCGAAATAGGGGAGCCTCGTCAAGCCAGACTTATGAGTCCACATATGTTCCTCACCATATCCCACAAAACCACCTCCTTCATTAGGCACGAGAGCATCTATCTGAGCACGCACCTCAGCACCACTCTTCATGCGCGGTTTAGGGTCTATCACTGCAACACCTTTCATAAAGTTCTTGATGTCTTGTCTGAATGGATGGTTAGAAGGGAGGAATTGACGATGCCTGTCGAACGACAAATACTTGCCACCCTTCTTCAACCAAATGAACCTCACAGCTTCCTTGCATATTGGGCACGGGAACTTCCCGTGGACACACTAGGCGGCGAATAACCCATACGCCAGGAAGTCATGCAGGGAGTAGTGGTACCAAACATGCATCTTGAAGGATGATTTTGTAGCTCGGTCGTATGTCCATACCCCCTTCTCCCAAGCGTCGATCAATTCATCAATCATAGGCTCCATGTACACACCCATATTACTCCCCGGGTGTCCAGGAATTATCAACGACAAGAAGACGTTATGCCGTTGAAAGGAGATGCCGGGGGGGGGGGGAGATTCAGGGGGATAACAAACACGGGCCAACATGTGTATGGGGCAGACAACTATCCATAAGGACTGAATCCATCTGTTGCCAGCGCGACACGTACATTACGAGCCTCAGCTGCTTTGTCAGGATGTTTGTCATTAAAGTACGTCCATGCTTCGGCATTGGATGGATGCACCATCGTCCATGGCTTGTACCGTACACCTTCTTTATGCCATGTCATCTGTTTCATGGATTCCTCGGTCATGAAAAGCCATTTGATCCTCGGCACAAACGGAAGGTGTCGTAGGACTTTCGCAAGGATCGTAAGCTGCCTCTTCTGGCCATCTCCAGAGTCTACCTCCAGGTACCTTGAGGATTTACACTTCGAATAGTACTTTGCATCCTTGTGATCTTTTCTAAATAAGACGCACCCCTTCTGACAAACATGTATCTTGTCATATGGCATCTTAAGCATACGAAGTAGTTTCTATGACTCGTGCAAGTTCTTCGGCAGAATGTGCTTCTCCGGTAGCATGCTGCCAAACACGGCCAACATCTTATCAAAGCCTTCGCAACTCAGATTTAACTCGGCCTTCAACCCCATAACATGTCCAATGGCATCCAGCTGAGAAACCATTGTACTCTCATGAAGGGGTTTCTATGCCGAGTCCAACATTTCGTAGAAGGCCTTAGCGGCTTCCTCCATCTCCTCCTTCTCACGTCCTTCTGCGAAGTGAGCTTGGTGAGTGTCATCTAGCATGTCTGCTACTCCGGCATCATCATCAAAAGCCTCGAGGCGTGGTCTCACCACCTCCGCTCTTATACGATCTGCTTCACCATGGTGGATCCACCGGTGGTAACCAGCCGTATAACCATTGTACACAAGATGTTTACCCATGGTCACCTTGTCTACCCTTCTGTTATTGTCACATTTGCTACAGGGACACCAAAGTTTAGAATGTCCTTTAGCTACACCCGAGCTCCATGCATGTTCCAAGAAAGCATCTGTCCCATTCACCCACTCAAAGTCAAAGTCACTCCTGCTTCTCCGGCCCGTGTACATCCACTGACGGTCTTCCATCCTTCTACATATATAGCACATAGTAATGTAACCATCAATTGCATCTACGCGGTGTTCCTACTCTCTAATAGGTGCGGATAGGTCCTAATCCCACACGCGGATGCGTAGATGAGGTTAGTTTCCATGCTCCGCTCCCTATCTGAGATAGAATTTCGGCAGCACCTCCCCGCTGTTCTCCCGATGCACGTCCTGCAAGGGAGAGTGTGTATCCGGAGAACAACAAGGGGTGATGCCGAAACACCATCTCGGACCAGAGCGGACCATGGAAACTAACCCATCTACGCATCCGCGGGCTGTCCAAAAAATGTGGACAATCCGAAACAGATACGGTCGCAGATATACAAAGATCTGTATACCTCCAACCGTATCTCTTTCGGACGGGAGGCACCTAACTAGGTTACGCGACCAAAGACCACATACGGATAGAGGGGTTATACCTAGGGTGCCGGTGAGGTCAGGGTAGCGGGGCGGTGGAGAGTCGGTGTAGTGGCGAGTCAACGCGGTGCAGGAAGACCCGCAGCGCCGACGAAGCATTCTCAATTTTTTACCACAGCCTACACATGCGATAACATGACACCTCGACAAGTTTCGTGATTTTCGGACTTCATATGGACTTTATATAATTTTAAAACACTTTTCCGGCAAGTGGCTCGTCACATTACATGAAGAAGATGCGCGAAATTTGATGCGAGTTCGTGGATAGAGACTCAACATACATCAAATACCATGAATAACATTTTTCGAAGTACTAGATTACAATATTCCATGCACTTGCAGTTCAAATTTGAATTATATATAAAAATTCAACATAATCAAATTAATCAACCAAATATAACAAAAAAACTAGAAAAAGCACCAAATTTGAACATGAAGTTGTAAACAATGTAGGCGGGCCCAACAAAAAATTTGGGGTAAAAAAACAAAAAAAATGAAAATTTGCCAAGTGCCAGCTTGGCACTCAGCAAAGACTGTCTTTGCCGAGTGCTGGTCCAGGGGCACTCGGCAAAGAATTTTTTAAAAGAAAATTTTCAAAAACGGTTAAAAAGTCTTTGCCGAGGGCCTAACGGTGATGCCCTCAGCAAAGATTAACGGTAGGGGATGGACATCGTGTCAGGCGGTGTTGCCGAGGGCCGACCCTTTGCCGAGGGTTTAGCCCTTGGCAAATAATTATTGTTGCCGTGTGCTTGTCTTTGCCGAGGGTCTGGCCCTCGGCAAAGAGTCTTTGCCGAGGGCTGTTCTTTGCCGAGTGCCCGAGCATTTGCCCTCGACAAATCCTCAGGCCCTCGACAAAGATGCTCTGTCCGGTAGTGTATAGCATCAACACGAAACTAGCTAGCTAGTAGTTGGCTCAGCTGCTTCGCTACTACCATAGCCTGCACCCAGTTGTACGTGCTTCAAGTACTCTACAACATTAGGTATGATGATGTACGTACTCTCATTCTTTTTCTCAAATACGCAAAAAATTTGAGCATCATTGTATCAAGTTGAAGAATTTAGAAAAACAAACAACACACGCTTCTATCGAATGCCTAATGAGGTCAACCTAACATAGCCATAGTTGGACCATCCTAGCAAATTAAAAGACCTCTTGATTCGATATTACATAAAAAGAAACAACCAATACCGACATGGTGGTGCGACCTAGGAGGAAGTCTTGGGTGCTTTGTGGCTTCCCGAATTAACCCTTTTAAAGGGACAGGAAGAGCTCGTCCAGCGCTTCGGCTTCGTACGCAGTCAGGTTGCCATGGTACGTAGAGCTTGTCATATATATAGGCCTTCAGCTCCGACGCGGATGGCGCTGATGGACCCTTGGTACGGTGAAGCTCATACGCTGCATGATCAGTATCTCATCTTGCTTGGAAGTAGGTACTCAAGAAAGAGATTGAGCCGCGACAGCATCACTGGATTAGAAGGAGGTTGCTTTGCAAGCTCACGCAAAGAGTCCCTCTTACGTGTCACTTTCTCAACCAAACTGTCTCGACAATGTTTGGCGGAGTCGATGTCTGGATTCATTGGAAAACAATATTTTTTTTAGCTTAGGATGGAGGGAGTATACCACGAAACCAGCCAGTTGAGCTAGATAGGATGTAGGTGAAAACGCGTGATCCCTGGTGTGGCCAACACCAACACGGAAGATCTATACGCCTTTGATCGTCGATGGATTGCTTTTCAACTCAAAGTCCAACACAACGGAAGGAGTAGGTGAGGAGATGATAGATGTACATATACTATTACTATATATAAATCCATCATGACGCAATCTAATCATGCATATTTGATTCAGACATACATACAATACTGTAGTCGTCTATACAAGCTAAGTCCAGGCCGTTTTTTCTGCTATAAATATCACACTGTCCTCCAGGCTACACAAGCTAGCTCCAGGGACACTCTGCTCGGCATATCTCTTGCTGCGCGTGGCTAGCTAGCAGTGTAATACACGTCTGTCTAGCTACCTCATCACCGGCCGGCCACCACCATGGCTGCGCATGCTCGCAGCACAGCTCTCCGCCACCTCTTGGTCCTGACGACGCTGATCATCATGGCCATGGCCGGCACCACGTCGGCGCAGCTGTCGACGGGCTTCTACTCCACCTCGTGCCCGGGCTGTGCCACATGTGGAGATGTCCAGGTTTTAGCCACCCGACGTCGCCACTTGCTCGAAACTTTCTCAAATTTTTACCACAGCCTCCGCATGCGATGACAAGACACGTCGTCAAGTTTCGTCATTTTCGGACTCCGTTTCGATTTTATAAAATTTAAAAACACTTTTCACGCGCGTGGCTCGGCGTGTTCCGACACCAACACGGTCGAAATTTCACGCGAGGCCCCGCACACGGCCTCAACATGCTCCAAACATCATGAATATCATTTTCTGAATGGCCGGATTCCATTATTTCATGTACCTGCAGTTCAAATCTGGAGCTGTCGGAAAAAATCAAAGAAACAGAAAAAATCTACGGAATATAGCAAAATAAATCAAAATGACCCCAAACTTGGAATATATCATGTACTTACTGTAGCAAGGCAACACAAAAAAACTGGGATCGAAAATCGAAAAAAAAATTAATTCTTTGCCGACTGCCATCAGTGGCAGTTGGCAAAGAGCCTTTGCCGACTGCCAGGGAGGATGGCAGTCGGCAAAGAATTTCTGAGAAAAAAATCAAAAATAACCTTTGCCGACTGCCAGGGAGCAGAGCAGTCGGCAAAGTATTTTTAAAAAAAATTAAAAAAAATAATTTTTTGAAAAAAAAAATAATAGACCTTTGCCGACTGCGTCACATGCTGGCAGTCGGCAAAGGGAAAAAAATAATAAAAAAAGGAAAACGTCGCCTTATCCGCTCGGCCCGCCCTCCCCTCCCCAAAATCCCGCTCGCCCGCCGCCGCCACCCAGGCCGCCCCCGCGCCCCCCTCCCCCGCGCCCTCCCCTCCCCCTCCCCCTCCGCCGCCCCTCGCACCGGCCGACCCTCAGCGGGCGGTCGGCGCTGAGAACAGCATCCTCCCCCTCCCCCTTCCTCTCTCCCCCTCCCTTCTCCTCTTCATCCCCCTCACTCACCTCTTCTTCCTCTCTCCCCCTCCCCTTCTTCTTCTCCCTCCCCCGTCCCCCTCCCCCCCCCTCTCTCCCTCCCCTTCTCCCCCGTCCCCCCCCCCCCCCTCTCTTTCCCCCCCCCTCGTCTCTTCCATGCCCCTCCCCCCTTCTTCTCCCCCGCCCCTCCCCCCGCCCCCCTCTCTTTTCCACCCCCCCTTCCCTTCCCCCCCCCCTTCTCTTTCCCCCCCCCTCTTCCCCTCCCTTCTCCTTCCCCATCCCCTCCCATTCCCCTCACCTCCGGCGCTGCCCCGCCCCTGATCCTTCCCGCCAGGCCTTCCTCCTCTTTCAGCTCCTTCTTCCTTCGGCCCCTCTTCCCTCTGTCCTCTCCCCTACCCTCCCCTTCTCCTTCTCTTCCGGCGCGCGCGCCCTCCCGGCGGCCGCGCGCACGCCCTCCCAGGCGCGACGCGCCCCCTCCCGGCGGCCGGCGCCCCCTCCCCGGCGGCCGCGCACGCCCTCCCCGGCGGCCGCGCGCCCCCTCCCAGGCGGCGCGGCGCCCTCCCCCGCGCGGCGCGGCCCTCCCCGGCGGCCCCCCCCCCCCCCCGCGCTAGTCCCTCCCCAGCGGCGCGGCCATCCCCGGCGGCGCCCCCCCTCCCCCCCGCGCTGGGCCACCCCCCGGCGCGTCCCCCCCCCCTGCGCTGGCCCCCCCACGATGGGCCCCTCCCGGCGCCGGCCGCCCCGCCCAGGCCCCTCACCGGCGCTGCCCCGCCCCGATCCGGCCCCGGCAGGCGCGCCGCCGCGTGCAGCTCCGGCGTCGGCCCCGCAGCGGCCGCGGCCTCGCCCCGACCCGCCCCCGGCGCCGTCGCTGCCCCGCCCCGATCCGGCGTGCCCCGCTCCGTCCGCCGTCCGCCGTCCGCGCGCCGTTCACCGTCCGCCGGCCCTGCGTCGCCGTCCTCGCCGCGCCGTCCTCGCCTCGCCGCGCCGTCCCCGCCTCGCCGTCCTCGCACGCGCCTCTGCTCCACGCGCCGGTGACGCCGTCCGTGACGACGAGGTAGTAGTACTACTAGTAGTAGTAGTTTACTTTATTAATACCTGCTTATATACTTCTGCATGGATTGGAAATACATTTGTGGTTGTCGGCCATCGTGCCTGACATGTATATGTGTTTGTCGGCCATCGTGCCGTCTTTTCTTGCAGGTTTGGTAACCTTCCCGTACAGGGGAGGTGCTGCCGAAATTTTTCGTTCTCACTAATTGTTTTTCTTTTTCAGGAGGGCTCCCATTGGAGGCTAGCCGGAGGAGCACGACTCGGCACTGCCCCGCTAGCCTTTCTTCACCGGCACCTGCGGTATGACCCCTCTTTCCGCCACATGTAGTCGTAGGTCGCGTTACCCAGTTAGGCGTCTCCCGTCCGAAACGGATACGGTTGGAAGTATGCGTTCTTCGCATATGTATAACCGTATCCGTTTCGGATTGTCCACGTTATTTGGACAGCCCGAGGATGCGCAGACGAGGTTAGCTCCCATGTTCCGCTCCCGTCCGAGTCGGAGTTTCGGCAGGACCTCCCCGTTGTTCTCTGGATACACACTCTCCCCGCCGGGACGTGTATCGGGAGAACAGCGGGGAGGTGCTGCCGAAATTCTGTCTCGGACGGGAGCGGAGCATGGAAGCTAACCTCGTCTGCGCATGCTCGGGTGGGATTAGGACCTATCCTTCACCTATTAGATGGTAGGAGCGCGTTGTAGATGCACTTGCTGGTTTTATCACATGTTAACATTGCCGCATGACAGAGCATGGGTGACCGTGAGTGGATGTACTCGGGCTTCGCAAGTAAGAGCCACGAATGGATCAGGGGGACGACTGAGTTCCTGGAGCATGCATTTGGCCCAGCTGCTAAAGGGTCGATTCGGATGCCGTGTCCCTGCAGCGAGTGCAGGAACAAGAAGAAGAAAGTAAAGGCTCAGGTGTTGAGAGATCTGTTCAAGCACGGGTTCGTTCCAAACTATACCCGTTGGCGCCACCATGGTGAATACCATCCTATTAGGGACGAGGTGGTGCGACCCGTCCTCGAGGAGTATGATGGCGATGCCGGGATGGCAGACATGATGGCAGACTTCCACGAAGCACGGTTTGGCGAAGGAATGGATGTGGAGGAAGATCCGGAGGAAACCGCGAAGGCCTTCTACGACATGATGGAGTCGGCACAGAAGCCCCTTCACGAGAAGACAAAGCTTACGCAACTGGATGCCGTCTCACGCCTGATAGGGTTGAAGTCGCAGCTGGGCATTAGTCGAAACGGCTTCGATCTCGTGTTGAGCATTGTTGGGGGACTGCTTCCGGCAGATCATGTCCTGCCGACGAACACCTACGCTACACAGAAGCTCCTTCGTGCACTTAAGATGCCGTATGAGGGGATCCATGCTTGTCCGAAGGGGTGCGTCCTGTTCAGGGGAGACCTCGAGGAAGCAAAAACCTGTCCGAAGTGCGATGCCTCTAGGTTCGTGTTGGTAGAAGGCTCTGATGGCAGCATGAAACAGTCAAAGGTCCCCGAGAAGGTCGTACGGCACCTTCCTTTCGTACCGAGGCTGCAACGGCTGTATATGACGGAGGAGTCCTGCGAAACAGATGACGTGGCACAAGAATGGAAAAAGATACCATCCTGACAAGATGGTACACCCGGCGGACGGTGATGCATGGAAGCACTTCGATAACATGAATCCTGTCAAGGCTATGGAGGCTCGGAATGTACGCGTAGCGCTGGCAACAGATGGGTTCAACCCGTTTGGAATGATGGCGGCCCCGTACACTTGCTGGCCCGTGTTTGTGATCCCCCTCAATCTCCCCCCCGGCGTCATGTTTGAACCTAAGAACGTGCTCTTGACGCTGATAATACCTGGACACCCGGGCGACAATATGGGTGTGTTCATGCAGCCGGTGTGGGATGAATTGGAACTTGCTTGGGAAGAGGGGGTACTCACGTACGACCGGGCTACGAAGAGGAACTTTAGAATGCATGTGTGGTACCAGTATTCAATGCATGACTTCCTGGCGTATGGCTTATTCAGCGGGTGGTGTGTTCACGGGAAGTTCCCTTGCCCGACATGCAAGGCAGATGTGATGTTCACCTGGCTAGCCAAGGGCGGCAAGTTTTCTTCTTTCGACAAGCATCGCCAATTCCTGCCTGAGAACCATGAATTCAGGCTAGATGTAAAGCACTTCACGAAAGGCGTTCAAGTCACCGGCCCCATTCCGCAGGTTAAGAGCCCTGCCGCCGTCCTTGCCGACATACAGGCTCTCGAACCTGAGGAAACAGGTGGGTTTAAGGGATATGCTCGGGACCACATGTGGACTCATATATCGGGCTTGACTAGGCTCCCCTACTTTAAGGACCTTCTTCTTCCACACAACATCGATGTAATGCACACAGAAAAGAATGTGGCCGAGGCACTCTGGGCAACACTCATGGACGTTGGCAAAAAGTCGAAGGACAACGTCAAGGCTAGACTGGACCTGGAGATGATCTATGATAGACCAAACCTGGTGATGAAGACCCCTGTGCCCGGCAGGAAATGGAAAAGGGGGCCGGCCGATTACATCCTGAAAAGGGCAGATAGGAAGGAAGTTCTGCAGTGGATCAAGACATTAAAGTTCCCCGATGGGTATGCGGCGAATCTGAGCAGGGGTGTGAACTTGCAGACTATGAAAGTCTTAGGGATGAAGAGCCATGACTTCCACATATGGATTGAGCGGATCCTTCCTGCGATGACCCGGGGATACCTCCCAGAGCATGTGTGGCGCGTCCTGGCAGAGTTGAGCTTCTTCTTCCGCCAGCTTTGTGCCAAGGAGTTGTCTCGAGATGTTTGTGTTGAACTGGAGAAGGCTGCACCTCTGTTGCTCTGCAAGTTGGAGATGATATTTCCACCCGGCTTCTTTCTGTCCATGCAGCATCTGATCTTGCACCTACCGCGCGAGGCACGGTTGGGGGGTCCCGTGCAGGCCTATTGGTGCTATCCAATCGAGAGGTGTCTAAAGCTTCTTCGGAAAAATTGTAGAAATAAAGCCAAGATTGAGGCTTCCGTGGGAGAGGCCTCCGTTCTAGAGGAGGTGTCGACCTTCACACAGGCATACTATACTGAGAAGCTTCCCAGCATGCACAATCCAACCCCTCGTTACAACGCTGACGAGAACTCATCGATACTCAGCCTTTTCCAAGGGGATCTCGGGAGTGGAAGCGCAGGTACCAACAAGCAGTTGAACCATCAGGAGTGGCAGACTATCATGTTCACATTGTTGATCAACCTTGATGAAGTGATTCCTTATCAGAAGTAAGTTCTCAATGAGCTTGTTACCTACGCCGTCACTATCCTCCATCTATCATGGTCTGACCCTCTAGTTTCTTCCTTCTTTCAGGGAATTTATTAGTCAATACTGGAGAGGCAATAGGGCTCCTACCGAGCAAGAAGAAGACAATCTTCTTAGACACGGTGTGCCCGATTTCATCTCCTGGTTCTGTACAAAGGTACCAACCAACTAACCTCTTTCCGACTTTGTGATTCCACTTTGCTCCCCGGAGCGAGTTATGTAACGATCTCCTACCCTTGCAGGCCCGAACGGATGCAGAAATGAGCGATGAATTGAAACAGGTGGGTCGTGGCTTCTCCCGTAGGGTGAAGTCATTCACCGTTTATGATGTGAATGGCTATCGCTTTCGCACGAGAAGCTACGAGGAGAGTCGACCCAACCTAAAAACCATGTGCTGCGGAGTTCGTACGCCCGGCACGGATGGGAAGGACTACTACGGCATAGTCGAAGAGATATACGAGCTCAACTTTAAGGGTGCCGGGACTTTAGCGCCGGTGGTATTCAAATGCCATTGGTTCGATCCTGATATCACGAGGAAAGACCTTACGATAGGTCAAGTCGAGATTCGACAGGACTCCAGCTATAAAGGAGACGATGTCTACATTGTGGCCAACCGAGACGCCACGCAAGTTTATTACCTCCCATGGGCGTGCCAAAAAGACGAGAAGCTTGCGGGGTGGAGCCTTGTGCATTTGGTGTCGCCGCGCGGCAAAGCGCCTCTCCCAAACGACGACGATTACAACTTTGACCCAAGCACCGATGAGTTCTATCAACCTGAGGGGCTAGAAGGTACCTTGGAGATCGACATTGGTTCGCTCATGGGCATGGAAGTAGACAACGAAATCGATGAGGACGAGGGTGAGGAGGTGCAGGATGCCAGGGACTTAAGAATGCTTGACCGATGGCAGATGCAGCGCGATGGAGTTGTCCAGGAGGAGGTACATGATGATGACTATGGAGACAATGAGGATGATGATGACAGTGATGACTTAAGGGAGCTCGACAATATTGATAGCGATGACGACGATAGTGATAGAGATGACGACTCCACGCCCGAGATATTACCGTTCGCGGAGATAATTACGAGGCCATGTAATACTATATTGTTATTATTATGTTCCTTTACAAGTACTTGTCATTTATTTATGCTAACAGTTTTGTTCTTTGTCATTGCAGGCACTCGACAAAATGCCAGGCGGACGGCGGCAGCGGCCGCATCGAGCAGTACGCTCGGCGTACCAGGTCCCCCCGCAGGAGACCACCGACGACGACGAGGAGGAGGAGGAGGTGTTGGTGCGCGGGTCGTCCAGTAGGGGGTCCCAGCCCCCCAGCGGACGTCGCCAGGCGACCAGGAGGCTGCCGTTCTCGTCCTCGCAAGGGGGGACGACGTCGCGTGACGATGAGCGCGGCGGCGACGACGACGACGACGATGACGACGACGACGGCGACGACGCGCCTACACCAGGCGAGACGGCTTCGACTTCGTCAGGCGTGGCCAAGGTGTACTCGCGCGGGCCCACGCAGCTTCCTAGGGTGCGGCCGCAATTCCACCAGCGCCCGGTGATCACACCCGTGGGCCAGACGTAAGTAACCATTATTGATTTCACTACTTGTTCATATGACATGTCAAAAATCAAACTGAAGACTAATAATTGTTCTTAATGACTCGTGCAGTTCCTGGAAGATTGTGAGTGGAGCAGGTCAAGCACGCCATATCAATGGCATCCAGGGCCTCCTGATTAAGGAGTACTACCCTGGCCTTGTCAACGTCAACGGCGAGATGAAGGTGCCCACCAAGTGGTCCCACTTCTACCTCGTCGAGGAGGGTGGCGAGACCATCGCGGCAAAGATAAAGATGGAGTTTTGGGTGACCCAGGTTTGATCCACGCCCACGAGCTCCAGCAACATCCCCGTAGCGCCCCGGCGGCAGTCAGCGTCACAGGTAAGTGCCGTTTCGTTCGTCGTTCACTCGTTTCGCACCTGTACATACAATCAACACTGCGGATGTAATATTGCAGGCCCAGATGGAGGCCAAGATGGAGGAGAGGATCGTCACGTTGCACGCGCAGATGATGGCGCAACAGATGGCTTACCAGCAAAGCCTGCAGCAGCACTACAACACTCAGATGCAGAACATGGCCAGCTTCTTCTAGTCCATGCAGACGCCCGGGGCGTCTACACCGCCTCCTCTTCCAATGTTCGCTCCACCGCCTCCTCCTTCAGAGTTTTTTCCTGTGCCTGCTCTTGTCGCTCCTGGAGGGACCCCGGTGAGTATATTGACTCTTGCTTTAACTTGTGCGTCCATGCTGCAGATACTAATGACATCACTTGGCGTTTAACTTGTGCAGGTACAGTTGGCGGGTTCGAACCCGTCTCCTGGAGGTCCCGGCCATCAGATGATGTCGTATCCACCACCTGCACCCTATCCACCGTATCCACCTCCACGTGGCCCTCCTCCGACGTACTCGTGGCCGCCGGTGCGCGGAGGGTGGCAGTACGCGCAGGCGCCTCAGTTTGGTCCAAGGGGGTTTCCGTGGGCAAACCCTGGGGGCTCTGGGGGCGGAGCGGACGACGAGACCGGGGACGGCGCGACGAACTAGGTATTTGTCGATTCTGTTATCATGTATCCACCGTATCGTCGAAGTTGTTGTCATGTATTTCTTTTCTTCGTTATGGACCTAGACTTGTTATGTTGAACTTCGTGTGATGGACGTCGACTTGTGGTGTTCGACGTGTTGGACTTCATGTGATGGTTGTAATGCACTTGTGTGGTTGTTATTGTGACATATATGTGAGATATATGTGATGTTGTGCGTTATTGTGATATATGTGGTGATGTTGGCGACAAATGTGATGAAATTGTGATATAAATGGTGCTACCGGTGCTTCTGGTGAAATTGGATTATAATTTGTGATTTTGCAGGGTTTTGATGCGAGAAAACAGAAAACAAAAGCAAAAAAAAAATTCCAGCTTTGCCGGTAAAGCTGGGCAAAAAAAACCCAGGACAGAGTCTTTGCCGACTGCAATGGGAGGCAGTCGGCAAAGAGGTCAAACCTTTGCCGACTGCAACTCCGAAAGCAGTCGGCAAAGAACATTTCAAAAAAAAAATTTTCTTTCTTTGCCGACTGCCGAGCTGGCGGCCAGTCGGCAAACAATTTTTGAAAAAAAAATTCTTTGCCGACTGCCGAGGAAACAGCAGTCGGCAAAGCCTGCCGTCAGGGCTGACGGCGCCACGTGGCTATGCCGACTGCTGGCGTGGCAGTTGGCAAAGGATTTGCCGACTGTGTGCCACGTGGCAGTCGGCAAATCCGCCTTTGCCGACCCAGGCTTTGCCGACTGCTCTTTGCCGACTGCCACGTGGCTTTGCGGTCGGCAAAGCCTTTGCCGACTGGGTTTATGCCTTTGCCGACCGGGGCAAGCAGTCGGCAAAGAGGCGTTTTCCTGTAGTGCATCATGGATGCGCCGCCAACGATAGTGGAGGTGAAACAGTGTACCCTGAGGAAAAAATTCATAGTATTACTGTATCATATTATGCATTCATTTTTTACTAATATATAGTTACTTAATAACTGTGTACAAAAATATATAAAAACATATAAAATTTTAAATATCTGAATAAATTAAACAAGTAATTAATAGTAAAAAATTGGTACTTACATCCACATTTGCTTCCAACAGCCACTAGGTTGCCACACTCTCGTGATAGTCGGACCAGTTTAACAACACTTACTTTCTGAAGCACCTCTTGAGGCTCAAGGGCATGACAAACGCAAGTCATGTCAGAAGCTCGCACAGTTTTACAATATATTTCGCTTGGTTTCACATAATCAGTGATGATATTTAATGCTTTCATGCATTTGGACTTAACTTTCTCTTTCTGCTGATAACAATCAACCTCACCGCAATTAAGCTGGATGTGTCGTATGCATTGTAAAAGCCAAGGCAAAAACCAAGAGTCGAAGGACTACTTTTGTAGTCATTGTATGGTCGATGACAATCGGTGCCGATGTTTCCAAGTCTTAAAGAAGTGCTTCCTCTCTGCTAACCTACCGATTGTGAATGTTAATTCTTATGTATACTTGTTTGTGATAAGTTAGTGCCAAGGAATCCTCTTATTGATTGTACCAAAAAAAGTTCGACTCATATAGCTAAAAATAAATACCTACAAATCTTTGAACAAACCAAAAACAATACTACATGAAAATGTGAGTGTCGAAACAATGATTAATGTTAAGAAATCTTGCTGATAGATATATAGACAACATGGATATGGTTCATTTATTTTTAATACTACTTTGACGGCCAATAATATAATTCCAAGGAATGCTCCTACTGATAACAAAAAAAGTACAAGACATATAGCAAAAAATAATACCTGGAAATCTTTGAACAAACCATATAGTACTACATTAAAACATGTGTCACGAAACAAAGATTAATGTCGTTAAAATAATACTTCCTAGAAGCTCAATTTGGACGTATCCCGCCAACCAATATCCATTATATTCATGCAAATTTGCATCCGCCCATATAGGTATATATGCAGCTAGCCAACCAAACACACTCTAACACTCTGACATAGAAAGTCAGAGAGAAAATGACTTGACCAGATGATCCGAAACCGTGCTTCTTCCCGGATTACACATTGTGAATTCTATTGGTCCTGAATTTTCCAAGAACTTGTTCAGATCAACTCCAAACCTCACCACTGAACCTCAACAAGAGTTTCCTTGTGATATGGTTAGTCTAGACCCAAGATCCTGGAGAAAGGATCAAGAAGATTCCACTTTCGATTTCATGAGTTGTCCACAACACCAACCACGACGAGCAGGGGTGCAGATCTACCAATATGACGAGGTGCGACCACGGCTTGGTTAGGTTCTGTTTTTCATGGAGGTAGTGAGTGGAAGACCAATATAATTGTATATTTGGCCTTTGAATCACGTCTGGGCCTATTGGGCCATATAGGGAGTCTGCTCAGATAAGCCCATGTTCAAGTGGAAAAGGCAAATTCTTCTGCCCTTTTGGCAGCGTTCTTTGTTTGCTGTATATTGGGCTAGAGTGGTGACTCTCTAATACTAAGTAGTATCAGTATAGGAGGGAGAAAAAAAAAAGGAAAGGTAAGTGCAATTCATGTATTCATCACCCAACTGGGTATTTATAACCGACGGTTAGAATTAGATGTTTGATACAGTGAATGATTGAAGAAGTGGACCATTCTTTGATTGAAGTAGTCAATGTTTGTTTTAGGTGGATTTTTATATCTACATCTGCCACCGACCATGAGACAGTTATGCAAGATCCATGAAGTTTGTGGCGCGCCTATGAATTGGTGGGTTCTTTACACATCCTAGGAACTCCCCACACCACTAATTGGATTATTCTATTTTCTAAAAGTTACCCACACCTGCCATTATAAAAAAATAGTCTAAAGAAACCACATCATATATCTGAATTGTTCACCTCCGTCATTATGAAAAATAATATAAAGTAACTTCTAAGTCCATATACAAATTACACACACCCTTTATATTATAAAAATACCCTAAATAACCTTAGTTTGCATCTAAACTATCTAATCCACCATTATATAAAATCCTAAAATGTTCATATTTATACTCGTAAATTACCTAGTAGAAATTTTTATACTCGCTTTATTTAGAAGCAAGATGGAGAACATAGCTAGAACTGCTGAAATGAAATTTTTTATTTGGTACTCGTATGACTTGGGTCGCACTGGGTTGTTGGATGCGTGAACAGCCTGCCTGCCTCCTTGTAGCATGGAAAATTCAGTGGACTCTTGCCGGTATTCTTGTAAAATTATTGTGGAAGTATAGTAATTCAAAAGTCAAACCACAGAAGTCCTCGTCCAGGCAATATATACATATGCCACAACACCAACTGCTCTGTGACCTTGAGGCCTTGATCAGGGCTTGACCTATTCACATCATCATGCATGCTTCTCTGAGGGTCGGGGCTGTTGACTCCTTCACATAGATTTAGTCCGACAGACAAAATAAATGAGGGCAACAAAACATAGCGACTTTATTTTTTAGAACAAACAGATATTCCATATTTACAGTACCAGAGAGAGTTGTTTGGGAATGTACTTATATATTATATGTGATTTTTTTTGTGAGAACCCATTATAGACATAGACACTCACATACACGAGTGCACACTCATTCCTATGAACGCACGCATGCATACCCTACCCCTATGAGCACATCCGAAGAACTGAATTGGACCGGCAAATCTCGATATTCACGAATTTATTACCACATGTGTCTCGCGATGTCGATGGACACGTCGTGTACCAATGAAAGAATAATATCATTAATTAAATCTTGGAATAAATCCAGAAAAATACGAGCACATGTGTCAAGTTGGGGACTTAGCATTTCATAAAAAAAGTTGGGGGCTTAGGCTAGGTGGACAGGATCCACTGCAAGGAACTCATCCAGCTGAACCACACTCGGTTTGGATAGGATATGTGATCTTGATGGATAGCGTAGTCAAATTGTACAGTTTACCAAATTGTTTTTTTTAATACAAGTATATGACCAATGTTCTCCCAAGGCAGCAGCCACTACCAGTGACAGGCTTGTCTCTGAATTATTTCCATGATGGTGATGTGAGTAGTTATGTGTAGCCTGGGCCTCGATCTGAATGTTTCCGACAACATATGAACTATGCATGGTAGCATAGTGTGCAGAAGGAGCCCCTGATGAATGCTGATGTGAGCACATATGTAATTCTCACTAGTACACAAATGGCTTATAGTCCCGGTTGGGAACCGGCTCTAGTCCCGGTTTCCCAACCGGGACTACGAATCCGGGACTAAAGGTCCTCTGCATGCTTCCAGGTATATCTGGTCTTTCGATCTCTGTGAAGAGAGAATCCAACCATATATCTGCAACTGCAACTGCAACTGTTGATGATCAAAATCTTGATCAGTTCAGCAGAAATAAATAAATACGGGGTAGGAGTCGTAGCTTCGCCGAACCGTGTTTCCCTAGTATAGGATTCTATTTTAAAAAAAAATGGCAGCCATTCACGGGTAGGGTGCTAGATAGGGTAATTTTTATCCATCAAGAAAAAGATAGGGTAATTTTTTATCAAACCGTGTTTCTCTGTTGCATTGCTTTTATACAATACATACGTTGCTTGCACGCTTTCCTAAAGTACAGACACAGTCTATAGCTGCATACACAGTAGCAGTGTGAAAGGCTAGCCGCGAGTGATTCCGAGCTGTTGGGCATGCAAGCAGCCTTGATTGCCCGGCTTTTCAACTGGCCGGATCAAAGTCCAGCATAGTAGGTGAGGTGAAGCCGGTACATGACATGATCTAACCTAGCTAATCATATACAATTTTCATGCATGCATGGTATGCTTGCTATACTACCTTGCGCATGAAGATGAGCTTATTCCACTAACAGACTGAGTCCAGCTGTTTCTGCTATAAATATGGATGTCCTGATGTCCATGTTCCCCAGCAAGCTAGCTACTACCTCCAGAGCCCCAACAAGCAGTACACCTCCAGAGATGGCTGCAGCATCATCATCAGCTGCGAGATGCAGCGGCAAAGGCGGCGTCGCTCTCCTGCTGCTGCTCGTGCTGGCGGCCGTCACTGGCACCTCGTCGGCGGCCCCGCAGCCGCTGTGCACCAGCTTCTACTCCGACTCGTGCCCCGGCGTGTACGACGCCGTCTGGTCGGTGTTGCAGGCCGCCATCGCCAGGGAGCAGCGCATGGGCGCCTCCATCCTCCGTCTCTTCTTCCACGACTGCTTCGTCCAAGTACGTACATAACAGTAGTCGCTCGCTCCGCCATTTGTGACTATCACTAGCTAGTGATTATAATGTGATCGATCGATCATGGTGTAGGGTTGCGACGCCTCGCTGTTGCTGGATGACACGCCCAGCTTCCAGGGCGAGAAGATGGCGACGCCCAACAACGGCTCCGCCAGAGGATTCGAGGTCATCGACGCCATCAAGTCCGCCGTCGAGAAGGTGTGCCCCGGCGTCGTCTCCTGCGCCGACATCCTCGCCATCGCCGCAAGAGACAGCGTCGTCATCGTAAGCCTACCTATCTAGCCGGCCCTTGTAGTATAGTATATTCTTTGAATCAATTTTAATTTAGAGCTAGAAAGATGCATGAGACTGAACCTGCAACTGCAACTGATGCAGCTGGGTGGTCCGAGATGGGACGTGAAGGTTGGGAGGAGGGACTCGAGGACGGCGAGCTTCAGCGGCGCCAACAACAACATCCCGCCGCCGACGTCAGGCCTCGCCAACCTCACGTCGCTCTTCGCCGCGCAAGGCCTCTCCCAGAAGGACATGGTCGCGCTCTCTGGTGCGTATATTTATACTATTCCCACTGTGCATTAGTAAATAACTACTATCTGTAAATAAATGCAACTCTAATTCTCCAAGAAAACCTGTCTCTCAAATTTGGTGAATCTATAGCCATTACACACTGTTGGCTTTGTCTCTTTGCCAGGAGCTCACACCATTGGCCTAGCACGTTGCACCAGCTTCAGAGCCCACGTTTACAACGACACCAACATCGACGGCAGCTTCGCAAGATATAGGCAATCGGTTTGCCCTAGGACCTCAGGTTCAGGTGACAACAATTTGGCGCCTCTGGACCTTCAGACCCCAACTGTCTTTGAAAACAACTACTACAAGAACCTTGTTTCCAAGAAGGGGCTTCTACACTCTGACCAGGAGCTCTTCAACGGTAGATCCACCGATGCGCAAGTCCAATCATATGTTCATAGCCGGAGCGCGTTCTTTGCGGACTTTGTGACCGGCATGATCAAGATGGGTGACATTACACCGTTGACTGGCTCCAAGGGGGAGATCAGGAAGAACTGCAGAAGGATTAATTAAGAGGCAGTGCACACTAGCTATCTATCTATCTGTTGAGGATTTTCAATAACGTCCTACTTTTGTGAAATCATTATGTTGCACTATTTTGTTGAGATTATGTCGATCTGTTTGTTTGAATAATAATCAATCATTTGTCTTTTGTTATGTATACAAACATTTTTTCTTGAGTACCATACTTTTTGCATGTGAAGAACTATAAGGTGCTTTCTCCAGCTCCTGTATGCACTAAATCGGTTCTTTATTTACAATTGTTTGATTGAACACATATTAATTATCTCTAAATTTAATGAAGATGCTCTAAAGTACGTGTCATAACATTATTATTATTATTATGTGATTTTTATTCTTGCTTTGACTGGTTCAAGTCGAGTATGTAGTAAAGAATGACGTTGCACTCTAATAATTAGAGTCTAATTAATCTCACGGCATGCATGTCTTAATTTCTATGCGTGCTTGGTCCAACTTAATTTTGTGGTGATAGCGACAAATTAAGCAATGCAAGAGAAAAAGAGGGTGGAGTACGGTGCATGCGGTCACTATTTTCATGCAGGCACACATGTCAATGTTTTGTTTTTCTCGAACACCCAAAAAGTTTGCGCGTCTTTGTGGTATTAACAAAGAAGAGGTTTGAGTACAAAGCGCTTTGCCCGTGCTGTGGGGGCTCGAGAGGATTACAATTAAGCTCATGCCCACCCCAAGACAATGCTAGCTAAGCTATTATGCTAGAAATGAGACAACCCAAGTTAGACATGTCAATGTAAATATTGGTTTTTGTTTTTTACTTTGTATTTCAAGCAGGTTTATAAAATACGAAGAACAATTAATTGGATCTTGTCAAGGTACTAAGGCCCTGTTTAGTTGCACCCCAAAATGCCAAAATTTTCAAGATTCCCCGTCACATCGAATCTTTGGACGCATGCATGAAGCATTAAATATAAATAAAAAATAAAACTAATTACACAGTTTAGACGAAATCCACGAGACGAATCTTTTAAGCCTAATTAGACTATGATTGGACACTAATTGCCAAATAACAACGAAAACGCTACAGTAGCGTTTTGCCAAAAATTTTGGCATCCAAACTGGCCCTAACTTCTATTACTAACTTAAAACAGATCTTAGGTTGCTACAGAAATCATCTTCTCACTAAAAGCATCAAGCCTTTTCTGGTTACCCATGACGGACATACTGAACACAGGGCCGTCTTCAGAGAAAAAAACTACAAATTCACTAATCTAGGATTTTTTTTGACAAAGCCTACCTCTAGGATTGTGTTCTTATTTGTAGTCAGCAAGTTATGGAAGCTTTTGAGCATCTCTTCATTCATTGTATAGCCTCTTGAATTCTAAAGCTTATTGGGCCTCAATCGGGTTGCACAAGTGCTGAATATAGATAGCCTTGGTTCATTATTGAATCCCAACTTCGACATCAAGTACCTTAATTTCCACTTCAAGTTCAAGTTCATTTCTTCAAGGTGTTATCATTTTAATTTAATACCTTGGAGCATTCAATATTTGGGCCATCATAACCGACTTCATTTTTTAATCATAAGAGTCCATCACTTGTTGCTTCAAAATTCAAATTTAAGCATGAGTTCTTTTATATTTGGAGAAGAGAGATTGAAGAAGTGACAGGAGAAGAGATATTGGAGGTGAGGAACGACCGGCCGAGGGAGAGAATTTTTTGTTCTTTAATATTAGGTATCCTCTATGTCTAAATAGGAGACTCGTACTACCATATTTTTCTGCATTCTGAGAGAGCCACGTCATCAGCCTTTCCTCCCCCACGCCGCACGCCCCTGCCCCGCACGATCGCTTCCCTCCACGCTGCACGCCCGTCGACCCCCATTCCAGTCTCATTATTCCGCCGCTCTGAAGTAACTGCCGCCGGTGCAAGCCAAGAGTCTCCCACTGGACGTGGAAATTCATGGCTCATGATTCATGAAACGATTCGTTTCCAATTCTAGAAACTGATATCCTTTTCTAATTCCCTACCCACGAGCTTCCATTAGGCGATATTGAGGTTCAGTGCATCTAGTGTTGATAAGACCTCGGAGGCAGGAATGGAGAGCCCTGGTGAGCGAGAGCCCCAGCCCACCCCACCGCCGGCGTCCCTCCGGGCGCCGCCGTCCACCCCGCCCCCGCCCTCCATCCCCGCCACAGATCCAGCATCCCTCACCCCAGCCGCATCATCTGAGCAAGTCTTGGAGGCCCTCCTTGGCGCAGGCGACGAGGAGCTTCTGGACTGGGGTGACGAGAGCCCTGTCCACATTTACTCCCAAGCTGGTGCCGGAGAAGATGCAGAGCACCCGAGGTCAGGCCCCAGCGAAGCTTGCGCCAATTGAAGTCCCCGGTGGATCTGCTCCTGCAGCTGGCGGATCGGGCGGTTCCGCTACCAATTTAAGAAGCGCTTCGCCGGAAGGTGTTTTCGGTGCCTCGCCTCAGACCACCAAGTCGCTCACTGCCGTGATCCGGTTCGTTGCATCACCTGCCACCGGGTGGGGCACCTCTCCCGCTCCTACCCATCGCGCCATCCACGCACCGTCTCCGACAAGCTTCGCCCCCGCCTCACCTTCCCACCTGAGAGCATCCACATCCTCACTCCGTTCCAGACTCTGCTTTCCACCAGAAAACATCCACAGCCGAATAGCCTTCCCGCCGCTACGCCACCCCTCAACGACCAATCCACCACCCACCAGCTCCACCTCACCGCACCCAGCCAAGGCCGCTACTGTAATTACTTGGGCGCCACAGGATGTGTGCTGCCCAAGTATCCCGGAGGTTGCCTATGCGCTGAGCCAACAGCTGCATATTAATTCACCACCACAACATCATGGTGGGGGTCTTCGTGGTGGAGTTCAGGCGGGCGTCAGAGTGTCACGCTGGGATGGAGAACGCGGAGCCCATGGACCGAGGCCGCCCCATTAGCCGCTCTCCGATAGGGGGGCAGAGGATCGAGGAGAGACTACCTTCCCCACGCAGCTGAGGAGTGGGAACGACGTCGCTTGCGGTCACCGATGCGCCAAAATACGACGGGTGAGCCATCGGAGCTCCATCAAGCTGGGTCGGTGAGTCATGATCCTTTAGCTGACCCCCACAGTACGACGACTACTCCGGCCAGTCACTTCTTGGGGCACCATGATCCGATGATGCTAGAGGCCAACTGTCGTGCGGTTTTGCCAGCGGCCAGCCCCTGTCCCTGCCCAGATGACGGTGCGCCGCGGGCTGGGGTGTTAGCACGGGCTCTGCCGTTGTCGACCTGGCTGTGATGGCAAGTCCAGCGGCTGAAGAAAACATTATCAATGAGGACACTGATTTGCAGGGAGCAGAGGACACTGAGGGCTGCACTGAGACAGAGGACAACGGTGACTGCGCCTCCTTCTGCAGGAAGATGTTCAGGAAGGTTCCTGAGCCGCTGCTACCAAGGCCGGCCTCACCTCAAGTTGTTAAGAAGCAGGCCGGTCAGTCGAGTACCAGAAGACGCAGAAGGACACTAGCTCCCACCCGCTCCAGCTTGCGTCTGGCCGCTCGCCCATCCAACGCGCACAACTCAAGCTTATGCGCGAGCTGGACTTTATCAATGGCGAGCCGAGGGCGCCGGATGCAGCAATCACAGAGTACGTTGACAGTTTTGGACATGACCTCCCAGAGAAGGCGATCAAGGCACTACGGACTGCAGCGAAGATGGACAACAAGGAGCTCTGCAAGGCCCGAGCTGCAATTGCAGCGGAGTCAGGGGGAGATGAGATAGTGGTTCCATGATGGTGCTTATGCATTGTATGATCATTCAAGCGACAGTCGGGGGTTGCACATGTGTTAGTGTTGGACAGTGCAAGACAGTTGCATGTTGGAAATTTGGATGGAGCTTCTTGCAAGCAGGTTGTAGGCAAAGACGGTCTGCGTATCGAAAGAAAATGTTTGGAAGCCGACTTGGAAAGCTAGAAGATACATTTCGGTTGTTTTTAGAGGCCAAGTTGTTATGGTCTCCTCTTGTTGTACTCTTAAAATGTGAGTAGTCCGTTTAGCTATTTTCGCCCAGTTTGACGGTCTGTCAAACCTGGGAAGTTGTTTGTGCTGCTTGCGCATGTAATTCTCTCCTCTTATTAATATATGCCGGCTATGTTCCGGATCTTTAAAAAAAAACACGAGCTTCCATCCTTTAAAAACCAGAACCATCACAGCGTCGGGGATGGGAACGAGGAACCCGCTATTGTCGTGCCAAAATCATGCCCTTTGCGGCTTGGAGCGTCGTCGTCTCTGCCACTACCAGTCTACCACCGGTAGGGGCGGCGCAGGCACGCCCTCCACGTGCGCGAACTCCAAGTGCGCCAGGCATCGGAGAGATGCTGACGCAACTAAATCGCAGGAGGTGTCGGCTGCATCAACCAAAGGGAGAGATCGAGAGCATGGCTGCTGCCTGCCGGATCCGAACGGAGAGCTCGTCCTCCAGATCGTCGGCAGGGAGTGGACGCCGGTGACTGATGTCGTTCAGTCAATCTTCTCGCATCTGCCTCCCCGCTCCGCGGTTGGCCATGTAGCTTGCAGGCGGCGGATTAGGATATCACCGTTACTGCAGTCTTGATTTTGTGGGAAATTTGGAGATTTTTGTGCTACAGAACATCCAGGAAGGAAGACCGGAAGAGAGAGAGATGGGAGAATTTTTTCTCACGCGTCAAGGAAGTCGGGGTCGGGGATGGGGTCGTTGGCCTCATACTGCTGTATTTTACTTTAACAACTGTACTCGACTCGACAGTCCATAGCTCCCGGTGCCCCACATTGGTCCAGCCATCTACGTCTTGCGAATAAAAATGGAATTGGAGCATCCTGTGGCCGCGTGGGGGTAAAAGGATATTTGAAACCTCGGTAGTACACTGCATGGTACAATCATTTTACCTATTGTCTTTACATTCATTTTTTTATTTTCAACTTAACTATTTAAAAGTTACTCCATAATCCAGTATAATACAACAAATCCCCGCAGCAACGCGCAGGGTATCATCTAGTAGATATAGATAGTATGACCCTGCATTGCATAAAATACATATCATTTAATGTGTGGTGCTCATGCCAATAAAAATAAGCTTAACTAGTTTTTTTTAGTTTAATTGGGCTTTGTCCAGCCTTAAATCAAATAGGTTCCAACAACCATAATAAATGTTAGCGTGCAATAAAACATTAATCCCATGTTGAAAACATTAATCCACATCTTCGGTGCGCATCCCCCTTTAGTCTTTGGGTTTCAACGCCAAGCCACAAAGGTGTGTTAAGCTTCTCGTCATTGGACAAGTTCCTGAAGGTTCTTGTCAGTGTTATGGGCCTGAGGTACCTCACCACACCTAGAGAAGGGCCCATTATAGTCAGGGTGCATGGGCTAAAGATACCAAAGGTGAAGCCCAACTTGAACATGGTACGTCGAGACTAAGCAAGTTGTCGGCCGAGGGAGACTTAAAAGACCAAGACCCTTGTAGATTCCATGTGATATGATACATTTCCTTGTAACCAATTAGAAAACATGCATATAAATTGATTGGAATTCTATCTGTCACTCTATCTCCTAGACTATATAATTGTGATGTAGGAAGCCCCAGATTAAGTGATCACACCATACATTAGCTTTCATAGCTAGACAAAAACACTTCTTTTTCCTAAAAAAACACATCTACGCCCCTGGAATATATGAGCATACAAGATATGAGAGATCAATTCTCCACTTGACGTTGCTCACCCTTTGCCTGAACCAAAACAGATTCGTGTCTTGTGTGCTACCCACCTAATTCCCTGCATAGAAAATGTTGTTCCAACATTGTCGACGGTAATTCCTCTGACAATTTTAAAGCTCGGAGGAAGGTGAATCGCAAAAGTACACCGACAATCCAGCCGATGAAGTGTATTGCGAGCTGTGCCGTCATTTGAGAGAAAGGTGAGATTTATAATTAAACATCATCTTCATCCACACCACCTTGCCGCATGCCCTGCCCGGTGTGCTGAGGAGCATTGACTGCGACCCTGGCCCTCACATGCTAACCCTAGGTCCTGCCCGCCCACACCTCCCACGTACTCACCACACCCGCTCTCCCATGTGGCGTCATGGAGGCCACCTGCACACACCGGCCGCAGAGCTCATGTGCACTAGGTCTTGCTAGCAGGAGAGAGGATAGTGCGTTGGAGGTTGAAGATAGAGAGGGAGAGAGAGAAGATGAGATAGGGGGAGGGAGGAGCGGATGTGACTACGATACTTATTAAGCATGTTGAAACAAGATTTTTGGTTTGGGGCAAGAATCATTGTCATTTGGTAATACAACCCACCAGTGATGGTATCACTTTGGGGTTGCATTACCAACCACTAGTGATAATTGTTTATGATTACCGGGCAAGAATCATCATGGGTTGGGTAATACAACCCGCAAGTGATGGTATCACTGTAGGGCTGTATTAACAAAAAAGAAGTGATAATTATTTATGAACCAAGGTGATGGTATCACTATCAGTTTTACGTTATCCGATAGTGACACAGATCGGTAGTGATGGTGTGTTTTGTAATGTTAAGAATAGTAAAAAACTATTGTAGTGCTTCAAAATATGTTTACTTGGGTATATGCCCAGGCGGCCACAAGCGCCTTGTAACTTGGGAGGCACCCGATCATCTCCCCTATAAATTTGTGTCATTTACCTATTTGAAATACATAATGATATATAGTGTTATTTTTAACTCCATTTAATCGATCTTAGACAGACATAATGATAATAATATTAGTTTAATCCCATTTCATCTTGCTCGACCTCTGTTAATAATACCTTCGTTATTAGTCGCGATTAACTGCCGACAGACTACGGATTCCCTCAAATGTCTTGATGGTTTTAGTCCCCCCAACAGTCTGACCCCGTCCGTGGTTCCGACACATTACCACAAATGTTATGAGAAAGGCATCTTCAAGGACACCTCAGGCCGCGAGACCCACAAGGTCGCATCACAAATTTAGCGATCACCGACGGCTCCATCTCTCCCCGATCGGCCGATAGAGATCAATTCGACACCTCCGACATATGCCCACCTGGCTCTCAGTGCTTATTCGCAGCGGCATGCAAGCTTTCCAAGGCTCCCGGGAGGCGGCATCTTCTGCCAATCTGGCCGCTGGCCGGGGACCAAAAGTTAAAAGGGATGAAAGCGAAAGGCACTGATCGTCGATCGATGCGCAAGGGCACATTTGTCTGAATTGTTTATCAAGCAAAGAATGACTGCTAGTTCGATCATGCATGGAATGGAAGGTCCTATATATCAGTCACACAGACGCATGACCCATGCCTATATATAGACCTCACTCCGTGGTGCAAGTGCCACAGCTCTGTGCATAGATGCATGCACACGCACACCACAGCCGCAATGTCAGTGCCCCCGGCCTTTGACATAGTTAGGGCTAGCCTCGAGGACCTGTGGAAGCTCGACAAGGCCCAGTGCAACCAATTGCTCCAGTCGTACAAGGCTGCGACGATGACGGTGAGGGCCCTGTTCTTCACGGTGGTGCTCATGATGCTGCTCGCCTTCACCCTCCTGTCCTCGGGCCTGGTGCGCATGTCCGTCGGCCTCGGCCGCACGACTCTCGACCTCGAGCCCGTGGTGCGCATCCTGCTGCGCGTCACCTTCGTCCTCTTCCTCCCGGTGCTGGCCTCCGTCTTCACCCTCACCAAGGCCCATGGCGGGGCCGGGTTCCTCCTCACGCTGCTGTGGTTCCTTCTTGTGGAGCTCATCTGCATGAAGGTGCAGGTGATGGTGCTGCCGGCCGACGGCTCCTCTTTCTCGAGGAGCGCCGGGCGGTTCACGCTCATGGACAACGCCGACGAGGTCGGCCACATGGTGTGGACCGGCTACCTCGTCTTCTCTTCGGAGTGGGAGGCCGGCAAAACCCATGATGAAGCTGACAAGAAATGGGCCAACGCCATGAGGGCCATCTTTGCCCTCCTCTGGTTGCTCAGCTTTCTAAAGCTGATGCAGAGGATCTTCAACACATGGATGGAGAGCTGCTCCTGGCACACCGGGAGAAACCCTCTCCTCGTTGCAGCCTACATGCAGCACATTCATGAAGTGGAGGAGGAGAAAAACAAGAGCATCCATGCATGTCTCCACATTGCAGCCTACTTGTGATGCCATCATGGAAACGTGTCAGTTCACGGTAGATGGGGAGCACACGCTCGTGCTAAATAGCAAGAGGAAGACGTTGGCGAAGAAGCACAAGGTCCTGACCACCGTCGATTTCGGCTACGGTGTCGGAAGGTGTCCTAGTGGTGGCCAAAATGACCTGAAGCATGTCAGTGTCCACTTGGACCTGGACGACTACAATACAGGCAAATTAGTCACCGTGGGTAAGGTGTGGAATTGGAAGAAAGAAAAGGGCGACATTGGTAGGCTTTTCTCTGGCAAGAGGGGGGTGTACCTTGAGGACCTCTGCCTCTCCTTCTCCCTCTTCAAGCTGCTGCGACGCCGTTTCGAGCAATACCCCATGGTGGAGGTCGGCTCGGACATGGCACGCAGGGTGATGCTCGATGGCCTCATGAACATCCAAGGAGCTAGGTCAGCTAACAGCAGGCCCTTCCGTGTGCTTCAGCTCGAGCTCGATTTCCTCCGGCACTACTACCAGGCGGCGGATCGCACGGTGATGTCTCCTCGCCTTCTTTTCATCCCAAACATTCTCTTGTCCATGCTCTTCGTGCCCATATATCTCATAGCCATCTTGGCTATACTCGTCAGCACCAAGGATGCCGACTACTTCTATTGCATGGCAATGGTGTCAAGCCGTGGCACACGCCTTGAGAACTTACCTTTCCTTTCTTTGTTCCTGACCTTGGCGCTTCTAGCCACCCTCATCTGCTTCGAAGCCTATGAGTTCTTCACCTCCTACCTCAACTTCAACTGGAACCTGGTCCGCCTGGTTTGCTTCTATAGCACCTTGCCCGCCGACCAGGGTTACCGGCTAAGCCGAAAGCTTCTATACTACATGTTTGTAGCCAGGTATTGGCTATTCTCTATGACCGCTAAATGTTTGTATTGGAGCGGCGGCAGCGCTTACACTAGTATCCACATCAAGCAAGCATCTATTGTCAATGCCTATATATGGGCCAATTATTCACAACTTATCTGCATGGACAAAGAGACCAACAATCTCGCTGTCTACCAAAGCCAAGAAAGACATCATTGAGGCCTTAAGAAGCTGACCATCGTCAACGACGTGGCAAAGAACCACCTCACCATCAGCCTTCCTCCATGGGTGGTGGGTGAGGAGCTAACGGCCACTGCGGCTATGGCGACGAGAAGTGCTACTGAGATCATCCTGGCCAGCCACCTCGCCACAGAGCTCTTCAACATCAAGCAAGGGAGCAAGACACTGTTGGCGTAAGCCTGCTGATGTGGGACTTGTGGTAACGTGGATAACAGCAGAGGCGAGAGCGGGAGCGTAGGATTTCAAATCGAGGATGGCGCGGGAGCAGTTGCTGATGCTGGTGATCGTGCTCTGGACCACGACGTAGTGCAGCAGCGACGGTTTAGCTGAAATGTGTCATGTTTTTAAATAATCTGCGTGTGTCACAGTGTATGTTTGCTATTGGTATAAATAGTATGATGCTTAGGGTATGAGTAAGTGTCTAAAACAGTTTGTAATCGGGTCTTGAATAAAGGTGAAAAGGGGAGCCGACGCCCTGTCGGTTGCTCCTGGTGTTCATCGTAGTTCTTCCTTGTGTTCTTGAGCGTTCCCTTGCTTATTTGATCTTACCACCGCGCAATTATGTTGGTTTGTGATCCTGATTTTTAACATCTGGTATCAGAGCTGCAAATCAACAAAAAGTGTGATTTTTGATCAGCCATGAGTGAAAGGAGTGGGAGCTCGGGCGGTGGCAGTGGCGGTGGTGACCGAGGCGATCGGATCAATTACCCGGCGCTGACAGCAACCAACTACACCAGTTGGTCGATCCGAGTTCAGGCGATCATGGAGGATCAGGGAGTGTGGGAGATCATGGAGCCGACGGGGGAGACGTCGGATCAAGGGGCGACGACAGTTGCAGCGAGGAAGGCCAAAAACATCAAGGCACGGGCGCGTCTGCTCTAGTGCCTACCCGATGATCTGCTGATGCAGGTCGCCACGAAGAAGACCGGGAAGGAGGTCTGGGATTCGCTCAAGGCGAGATTCGTGGGGGAAGAGCGGGTGAAGGAGGCGCGGCTGCAGACATTGAAGAGCGAGTTTGATGGCTTGAAGATGAAAGAGGAGGAGTCGATCGATGTGTATGCTGGGAAACTGACAAGCATGTCAGTGAGGTATGCAAATCTAGGCGGTTCACTTGATGATTCAACACTTGTGAAGAAGTTGTTTGATACAGTGCCTGAGAGATTCATCAATGTGATTGCCGGGATCGAGCAGTTCTATGATCTCAAGAAGCTTGCCTTTGATGAAGCTGTTGGTCGTCTGAAAGCCTTTGAGGAACGCACCAAGCGGGGAGCAAGAGGTGCCAAGTCAGACATTGGTCAAGTGTTACTGACCCAAGCTGAGTGGGAGGCTCGGCAAAAGAAGATGGGTGGAGAGAACTCAGGGAGTGGAAGAGGACATGGCAGCAGCCGTGGACGAGGCCGTGGCCGTAGTGGAGGGAACGGTGGCCGTGGCAATCAAGCAGATGGAGGGAAAGATGGCTCTGGGAAGAAAGACAAGAGTCATATCAAATGTTTCAAGTGCCATCTGTATGGACACTATGCCAACAAGTGTCCAGGAGAGAAGAAGAAAGAGGAAGAAGCACACCATGTCAAAGCAGTGGAATATGAGCCTGCTGTGCTGTTTACTGAGTCAGTGACATCAGAACAGGCAGACTGTCAGTTGTCTAAAACTGATCAGGCTCAGGAGAGTTTGTTTCTGAATGAGGTAAAAGTTTTTCCAGAGTTGTATTTTACCGGTGATGATGATTCTGGTAGAGATGTGTGGTACTTAGACAATGGTGCTAGTAATCATATGACTGGTGAACATCATAAATTCAGAAGTATAGATAATTCTGTTAGTGGCAAGGTGAGGTTTGGTGATGGGTCAGCAGTAGAGATTCATGGTAGAGGATCCATTTTGTTTCAAGGTCCTTCAGGTGATCAATGGTTACTGAATGATGTCTATTTCATACCAAAGTTGAAGAGTAACCTAGTGAGTCTAGGTCAATTGACTGAAATAGGACACAGAGTGGTGATGGATGATGATCTGATAGAGGTGATTGAGAAAAGCAAAATGCAAACTATCATGAGAGTTCATAGATCAGTGAATAGACTGTATAAGGTTGAGCTCAATGCTGTTGAACCAGTGTGCTTCCTAGCTAATGTCAGTGATAAGTCATGGCTTTGGCATGGCAGACTTGGCCATGTCAACTTTCGGTCAATTAGAATGTTGGTGGAGAAGGAGATGGCTGGAGGGATACCCCTGATTGAGCACCCAGATCAGGTGTGTCATTCTTGTCTGACTGCAAAACAGACAAGGAAGTCATTTCCTCAGTGTGCCAAATGGAGAGCAGGTGATGCTTTGGAGTTGGTACATATAGATTTGTGTGGACCCATAACACCAGAGACTCCTAGTGGCAACAAATATTTCATGCTAGTAGTGGATGACAGCACAAGATGGATGTCTGTGTTCTTTCTGAAAACTAAGGATCAAGCAGCAGCTGCATTTGCCAAATACAAGGCAGTGGCAGAGAATAGCAGTGGAAATTTGATCAAGGTTGTGAGGTCAGATAGGGGAGGTGAATTTTTGTCAACAGCTTTCAAGAGCATCTGTGAAGGAGCTAGGATTGACAGACAATTCACTACACCCTATTCCCCACAACAAAATGGAGTTGTTGAGAGGAGGAATAGGACAGTTATGGAGATGAGTAGATCACTGCTAAAGAGCATGAATGTACCTGGGTGTTTTTGGGCTGAAGCAGTGAAACATTCAGTGTACTTGTTAAACAGGTTGCCAACAAAAGCAATGGGCTACAGAACACCTTTTGAAGGATGGACAGGCAGAAAGCCATATCTGGGGCATCTAAGGATTTTTGGATGCAAAGCAAATGTCAGGCCAGCAGAGCCACATTTGAAAAAGCTTGATGACAGGAGTATTCCTATGGTCTATTTTGGTGTAGAGGATGGAAGCAAGGCACACAGATTGTATAATCCTCAAACCAGAAAGATGGTAGTGAGTAGGGATGTCATCTTTGAAGAAGAGGTTGCTTGGGTATGGAACACTGAGCTTGGAGAAAATTCAGAGTTTTCAGAAGAAACAGTTGGTGAAACTGTTCAGATCTTTACTAGAGGTATTGGGGTTGGTGTTAATCCTCAAATTCATCCAGATCAACATTCAGGGGGAGTTGGGAATGCAGGAGATAGTGTTGAGTCTACTGGTGAAGTAGGTGGGTCAGTTCAGCATGAAACTGAAACACTGTCAGATACTATTGACAGTCAGACAACAGGAGAAAATGCGAGTCCAGCTCAGAGTGACAATGTGATTCATGGTGATGTGGACATGATTGACTCAAGTGACCATGATGAAACACCAGTGAGGTTTAGAAATTTGAATGAGGTATATCAAGACACAGTGGAGGTGGAGTTAACCTCTGACAGTGAAGTGGAAGCTTTATTAGCAGTCATGGAAGAACCATCTTGCTATCAAGATGCAGCTGGTGATGGGAATTGGATAGAAGCTATGGAGAGTGAAATCCAATCCATCAACAAGAACAAGACATGGGAGTTGGTGAAGTTACCAGCTGGTCAGAAGCCAATTGGGTTAAAATGGGTTTACAAATTGAAGAAAAATGCAGAAGGAGAAATTGTGAAGTACAAAGCTAGATTAGTTGCAAAGGGCTATGTTCAGAGACAAGGCATAGATTATGAAGAGGTTTTTGCTCCAGTAGCAAGGCTAGAAACTGTGAGACTGATCTTGGCCTTGGCAGCTAACAGAAGCTGGGAGGTACATCACTTAGATGTCAAGACTGCATTTCTGAATGGTGAACTCATTGAGGATGTGTATGTGTCACAGCCTAAAGGTTTTGAAAAAAAGGGGCAAGAAGAGATGGTGCTCAAACTGAGAAAAGCTTTATATGGCTTAAAACAAGCTCCTAGAGCTTGGAATGTGAAGCTGGATGGCAGTCTAAAGAAGAATTGGATTCAGAAAGTGTGTGACAGAACCTGCTGTCTACACAAGAGGTGAGGGACTGTCAAAACTAGTACTTGGGGTGTATGTAGATGACCTGTTGGTGACTGGAGGAGATCCAAGAGAGATTGAAATCTTCAAGAAGCAAATGACCTCTGAGTTGAGATGAGTGACCTTGGTTTGTTGTCATTCTATCTGGGTATTGAGGTAGAGCAGAAGAAAGATTTCATCACTGTCAAGCAAACAAGGCTATGCCAAGAAGTGCTAGAAACAGTTTGGGATGAGTGATTGTAATGCTACAAGGATTCCAATGGATCCTGGTATGAAATTGGATGCTGATAACAGGGTGAGAGAACTGATGCAACAAGGTACAGAAGAATCATTGGTTGTTTGAGGTACCTATTGCACACAAGACCAGATATGTCCTACTCTGTTGGTATGGCAAGTAGGTTCATGGAGAAGCCTACTGTCAAGCATTTCAATGCAGTGAAGCAAATTCTGAGATATGTAAAGGGAACACTGAATCTTGGTTTAGTGTACACTCAGGAGAAGAAGCCAGAAGTGTTGGTGGTTACACCGATAGTGACAGTGGAGGTGATGTTGTGGGAAGAAGAAGTACAGGTGGCATGGTTTTTATCTGAATGAGGGGCTGATCACTTGGAATTCTCACAAAGTGAAGACTGTAGGCACTGTCATCTTGTGAAGCTGAGTTCATGGCAGCAACAGCAGCAGCTAAGCAAGCTCTGTGGCTTAGGAATTTGCTGGGAGAGATTACTGGGACAGAACCAAAAGCAGTAAGCCTGTATGTTGACAACAGCTCTGCTATAGCATTGATGAAGAACCCTGTGTTTCATGGAGAAGTAAGCACATAGATGTGAAGTTTCATTTCATTAGGGAATGTGTTGAGCGTGATCAGATTGTTGTCAAGAAGATTCACACTCTTGAGCAGAAGGCAGATGCATTGACAAAGCCTATGCCTGCAGTCAAGTTCAGTGTGATGAAACATTTGCTGGGGGTCAGAGAACTTGAGCTTGAGGATCATCAGGCTTAAGGGGGAGATTGTTGGCGTAAGCCTGCTGATGTGGGACTTGTGGTAACGTGGATAACAGCAGAGGCGAGAGCGGGAGCGCAGGGATTTCAAATCGAGGATGGCGTGGGAGCAGTTGCTGATGCTGGTGATCGTGCTCTGGACCACGACGTAGTGCAGCAGCGACGGTTTAGCTGAAATGTGTCATGTTTTTTAAATAATCTGCGTGTGTCACAGTGTATGTTTGCTATTGGTATAAATAGTATGAGCTTAGGGTATGAGTAAGTGTCTAAAAACAGTTTTGTAATCGGGTCTTGAATAAAGGTGAAAAGGGGAGCCGACGCCCTGTCGGTTGCTCCTGGTGTTCTTAGTTC